>NW_008342276.1:744303-850071 GCF_000622305.1 Nannospalax galili | reverse complement strand
TCAATTTTATGTCTTACAGGGCTTATACTGAGTTCAATATTGTGTAACTCTGTTAATTCAACTGTGAACCTAGAAATATGCAACCAGTTGTGAAAGAGATGTACTGTTGCTCTGAAGTGTGTTACTGAATATGTTAAAGCTGTAGTGAAAAGCTTTTAATCATGTAGTTATTAAAAATTTTTTAAAGTATAATGATTAAAAAAATAATAATTCTTCAAAGCATAAAAATTTGCTCCTTAATAATTAGTAGATGTAACATTACCACTGAAATCTACCTGATGACTTTATATTCATGCTCAGATGCCAAGGAGCTCAGAAAGTAACCGACTGTGACTAGTAATAATCAGATATATAGAGATTAGAAACACATGTGCAAATTTAATGTCAATTGCATTAAAATGATTTTTTGTATGAAACTATTTTAATAATGAAATGGAGATTTTTTTAAAGGTTAAAAACTCATTTAATGTTATCTCTTATAGGGTTTATACTGAGTACAATATTGTATAATTATGATAATTCAACTGTAAACCTAAAAATTTACAGCCAATTTTGAAAGAGATGCATCTTAGCTCTGGAAATTGTGATTGAAAATGTCAATGCTGTTGTAATGAAATGTTTCTAAGTATGTGGGTATTAAATAAATAATTTTTTTTTTAAAAAGCGTTCTACTTCATGGTTTACTTTATACACGTTCCCTTGCTTAAGCAGCACTTTTAGAGGTAATAGCATAAATTAAGACAATATAGCTCAGTAGTAGAGCACTTGCCCTAGCATTCAGGAGGCCCTCAAATTAATCCTCAGTATCATAGAAAGTATTGCCAGGTATGCTAGTGCCTGCCTGTCATCCATGCACTTGAGAGGCTAAGGCAGGAAGATTATCATGAGTTCAAGGCCAATCAGAGCTAAGAGCAAGAGTCTGTCTCCAAAAAACAAACCAAAACAAAACTCAACTAAATGCTAATTGATGTAGGTGGGCCCAGCCCATGTGAGCAGTGCATTGCTGGGCTGGGAGCCCCCACCTGTACTAGAAAGGAAACTGAACAACCAGGGAAGCAAGCCAGTGAGCAGTGTTCCTCCCAGGAACAGTTCCTGCCTCCAGGGTCCTGCCTTGAGTTCCTCCTGTCTGCTTCCCCAGAAGGACTATACACTGTAAGATGAAATAAACCTGCTCTCCCCTCCTGCCTCCCCAAATAAAAACCAATGAAAAGAGACATTAAGGCACAGGAGGAAACATACATATAGTTACAATATTCTAACAATTGGACAATTGAAAAAATGCTCCATTGGTGACTTCATGGTGAATAAATATGACATATGACTTTGACGTATGACTCCTATTTTCTCTGGTGTTTGCAATTCTTGTTGATAAATATTCATACTTTTCACCAACAGAATTTGGCTTCATGTGACAAAACAGGAGAGATCCAGCTGGGATAACAGAATATAACAGTATGGTTTCAAATTTATACCTATATAGAAATTAATAAACAGGAAGTATTTTTAAAGTATATTGTGAAAAATGACTCTGGTCTTTTCATGAGTTGGCCATAAGACTCCCTACACTGTTAGAGTAACTGCCTTTCCCCTACCCCCCGTCAGTTACTGCAGTGACAGTCAGTCAGTGACTTGGAAGTCAAAGATAAGGAAAGTCAATACTAATGTAGAAGCCATTCATTTGAGTTAAAATTAAAATATTACATTTAGGGGGAACAGAAAATGCTTGTTATCAATCTGCAAGACTTCATCATGGTTTAAGTTTGGTTTTTATGAGAGTAAGTTTACTTAATGTATCAAAGAGTGAATTTAGGAGGAATCAATGGACCTTAGTACTAGACTATATTAAACATGGAGATAAAAGTAAGGAGTGGGAAAAGTAGGAGGAAGAGAAAACCAAACTTTATGAAACAATGATCTCCCTTGTCTAATTATATACTGTTTTATTTTAAGCATTTGATAGCAATCAGTCTATCATCTACCTTTTATCCTTCCGTTTTTCTCTATGTAAGATGAAATCTCAATTGCCTGTAATTTCACAGAGAAAATAACATCTTTTCTTCCCATGCTATCTTTGAATTTCACTTACTGCTAGAGATAACGTTGATTCTCTGAGTTGTTGGATGGTATTATTTTTTCTACAGCATGTGAACAATAGACATGCAGATGAGAATGGATGAGCCAGAAATTAGTGTTTTCATTTTCTGGGAAATATGCTATTGCTATATATTCTTTGATCATTACCAAACATCAAGGCATGTATTGCATGTGTGTGTCTTTGTATGTCTGTGATATACATACAGAATGCCAATTACATATATACATATGGCATGTATATGTACATATGGAAATATGTACAGATACATAGATACCTACATATGTAAGAATGTATGAAAAAATACATAACTGCATAAATATTTGATATATCCTACCTACATATAATTATATCACATACAAGTTCATAAATATATACCTAATTTGGGGGGAGAAGAAACGAGCTAGGCAGTATACATCAAAAGCAAAATTATTGCTGCTTTTAAGAAACACCAGGAGGTAGAATCACACTATGTGATTCACTACAACAGTTATTTGTATGTGAACTATATAAGATGAAGCTTCAAATCTTGCTAAATTGTCATAACTGTGCATTAGAAACAGAGTAGGACAAGAGCTTGCATCAACAGTTTCCAAACATATTTAGCAAAGGGATGTTTCCAAAGCCAAAGTCTTATGACATAACCCAATACACAAAATCAGTTTTTTTTAATTGTGCAAGTTCAAAGTTATAACAATTACCTAACATTAAATCACTTAAAGAAGTTTTACCAAGTAAAAAAAATAAAAATAACAAAAAACTTCATACAATAAATGTCACAAATGACATTCAAGTAAACCTCAGAATTCAATGTATTTATACAGTTTATTTCTGCACAATTGAGCAACTCCTAACTCACGTATAATCAGTTGCAAATGGCAACCACTTTTAAACAGTTTGCAGGGTAGTGGAAGAAATATTCCTCTGAGATTTTCAGAGAGATATGATTATCTGGCTGCACAAATTAGTGTGGCAGTAGATATCATCAACATGTTAAAATATGTATATTGTTCTGTCATTACATATCTGAACACAGTTAAAATATTCTTAGTACTGTTTAACATTTTTGGAATACTCCAAAGCACCTGTTGAAAGGCAAAGACGAGGGTACAGTTAGAAATGAACTGGCCTAGATAGTCACAAGAAAGGATGTACAGAAATGTTTCAGTGAGACAAGCAGGGACTGATAGTAGGGATTATAGTCACAGATTGCCAACATATTCCTTAACCATCTAATCTTTCCCATTACCAACTTTCTCCTCTAACAATTCAGAAGCATATCCAAACCGTTTAAAGCTTTCAACCAACAGGTACTGAATAAAGTAGTTCAAAATTATCTTGCCCATGGTAATTTGATGCCAATTGTTCATGGTTAAAAGAGATGGAAGACTGGGCAAAGAGAAGGTTTTAGTATGAGGGTATAGAGTAGGGAAGGAGAGGCACAACCAGAAAGGGAAAACAAGGCTATTACACAGTAACAAAAGGAAAATAGAGATGGATCACCAAGCCAAGCTCCAGTCTTCCTTTTATAATGTAGCTTAGATTTTTGTTTGATAAGCATTCATCCCTCTCCTAAAATTGGAGTGGGATCTCTCAATATTAGTATGGAATGAAATTAGATTAGTTGCAGAGTGTGGATTTTTATAATATTTTCTTTCCTAGGTCTGAATATTCATATAAGCTGTGGAACCTTCTTGCTCTCTTTTGTACTTGCTTACAACTGACACTTGACTCTATTTCTGAGGACAGAAATCCTGTCCATCTTGTGGTACACTTGACCTCCCAGCACCCAGCTCAATGCATACCATACACGACTGCTCCCCATCAACTTTGGGGGAATGAGTGAACAAATGATGGGGATTATAGGTATTTGTTGCCACACGGAAGGAAAGGGAAGCATATGGAAAAAATTGAGCAGGATGAACAACTTTAGATAGAAAAAGATGAAAATATAGCAAGCAAATACCCATTGGTGGGTGCTGGGGAGATGGCTCAGAAGATAAAGGTGAGAGTTCAAAGTACAGCACCCACTTAGAAAGCTGGGTACAGCACAGTCTGCAAGTCTAGCAGTGGGGGAGGGGGACAGGGCAAATCCTGGGGCCTTGCTGGTCATCCGTTCTAGATGAAACAGTGAGTTCCAGGTTCAGTGAGAGCCCTTGTGTCAGAAATAAGGCATTGAATTCCAGGCTCAGTGAGAACCCTGTCCCAAATAAGATAGAGATTAAGGAAGACACCACAACTGACATCAATCTGTGACCTTAGTATGCACCCATGTATGCACATGTGTGCACCAACCTCACATGTGCACACACCCATATGATCATATACAAACTATAGACACGCACAATGCATATTGCCAATGTTATCTTCTCCATGGGCCTTGATTTTTGTTTTTTTTCTCTCCGGACAAATGCTATGACTAGCTTAGATTTTCTCAGTCTAGCAAAGGGTGAGGCTAGATCTTTTCCAGGGTGATTCATCATGAGATATGGCTCTCAGTGGAGAAAGTGGTGATGTTGATGATTAAGTAGAAGGCATTTGCTCCCCTGGTGAGGTGTTAGGAGGAGGGCATTACTTTCTGGAAGTAATGTTTTTCGTCAAGATGTAAAGTTGAGATCTTAATCTCTTGGAACATTGCTAGTTCCCTGGACTGCTGGCTAAAAGTTTATATTTTGTAGATTTTTTTTCTCCTCAGCTCTTAGAGTACTATCATAGTCATCACTTTGCAAGATGTTCACAGTGACCTTGTAACAGATAGAACAGAACGTTTGATAATAGAGTAAGTAAGCCTTTGCGATTAAATCGAACCTCATGAGGCCAAAAGCTCACAAATTTAGGATGGGAACTTGCTATTTTCCATCAGAGTCTGTGTGAGCAGAGTTGGGTAAACAGTAGTAAAATAATTGCTTGTGTGCAAAATCTGGATTTGGATAAAGGAAAACATTATAGATGATTTATGCATTAAATATTTTTAGGGAAACTACAGGAATAAAGGCCACCTCCTGCCCAAAGAGATCTCAGTATTCCAGTTGAACCTAGCTAATATGCCTTAAGATACATTAAGGGTGGTGCAGTGCTCACAGTCTTATTTAAGGTAGTGTGGTTTTGAATGGGCGATTATAGAGTTACATTTTAATGCAAGTGATGGTGCTGCATTTTAAAGCTGATGAAGCTTGTGTCCTGTGGTCTGTACCTGTACTTAATAAATGCTTTGCTATTTTCCATTTCTCTCATCCTTGAGGAAAAAAAGAAAACATTTTCCTCAAATCAGTTCACATATGATGGATGTAGATTTTCTGAACTCAAATCAGATATTTCAAAGTTCTTTAAAAGCTCAGAACTAAGACACATCTGACCACCATTCCATCCATCTATCTAATCCTAAAAGTTCTCTAAATGACCTAAAGCATAGGTTGTGTTTTCCTAGTCCCAGGTCCTACCTCTATGTCTGCTGCTATCTCTGGCACCCCATCTCTCCTGTATATTGGAATGCTGCTCTTTTTTATCTGGGTGTATTAAAGAATAAGAAATAAGAAACATTCTCCTATGTGTTTTTTGATACTAGGGGGAAAAAACTACTAGCATTTGCCAGGATACATATCTATCCAAAGGTATGGAGAGGGATGAGCCAAGGAAAAGCCGAAATGGTGACGGCCACTGTGAAGGCAGGGATGGAAGAGGGAGTTTTCAGATGGAGAAACATGGTATCCCAATGAGAGAGTGACTTCTAACTCCTGGACACAAAAGGGAAAATGATAATTTCTTGCCAAAATAATGCCCATGGGGAGTCTGGATCTTAAAAATGAGAACTTTAATAACATATTGGCCTTCTGATTAATATTAAATATAAAAGGAGAATTTAAATATGGTCATGCTTAGGCTATGTACTAACAAAAAACATTTTTTTGAAATTTTATATACTCTTTTTGCTTTAATTAAGTTACAAAATCTCTCGTCATGGCTGTAGGAGAATTACTATCCACATATAGACCAATGATAACATTTCAAATGCTATATCTTCCATTACAAAGATTGTAAACTAGTGACAAAGAGGCAGCCAAGATGAACAAGCTTGTCTGGCAGACGTGGCAGTCAGGCCAGGGCCATACTGGTGGTGGTAGTATCAGGTCCTTTCAAGACCACTGTTCTACTGAGTTGCTAAAATGTAAGTCATAAAGGTAGTCTCCTTTGCATATGACTATACATTATATACATATATATATATATATCAAAGTGTGTTTATAAACCTATTTTAAAATTACATTGTAAGGAAACTATCAAAAAGAAACCACATCCTCAAAAGATAGACTCCTTTAGTAGTTATTTAAGCACTAGTTATTGAACATTGGCGGCCAACAAATGATGTAAATATGGATGATAAAGTGAAGAAGAAATACCTGCCACCCATCCCATCCTGAAACTGAAGCTGTTAACTGCTGTATTCTTGTGTGACACTATTTTTGCAGAGACATGAACAAATATTTACTCACGCCAGTGACAGACCCAAATAAGGACACCATCAAAGTCCAGCTTGGTAAGTTAATGAGTTTATTTCTGTTACTTAACAGCAGTATGGATGAGGAATTACTTACAGCAGCGTGGATGATTCAAAGGCAGCTATGTCACCAAAACTCCACCCCAGCATGAATGGAAACTCATGAAACTTGGAACCCTGGATCTCTCTGCACAACCTTCAGTCAGCTGAATGGGTCAGTCTCCTCTCATCAACAGCCTTTATTGCTTATATAGCCTTGGGGGAAGGAGAGGCCATTTGAATCTGGTCTCTGGAACTTCTTAAGCCTTGTGAGCTGTTTACTTCCTGAGTCTTAATAACCTCCCTTTAGAACTTCCTGGGTCTTTCCAGCAAGGAATGTTTCAACTCAGAGGAAATGGTTATACAATAGGTGCCACATAACTGATGGTAGCTCTTTATCAGGATCCTCTTCTCTACGGATTTTGTGTAGAGCTGGCTAAAAGGAAGTAACTCGGAAGCCATCACTCTTAGATTGAGCAGGAAAACCTGGTGATGTCTGGCTGTGCAGCAGTTCCAGCTCATCCTTGCTATCTCAGTCAAGGTCCTCTTCCTAGCTGATGATGGAGCTGACAAATAATGGCTTGCAGATGGCACAAGTGTGGCTTCAGACCTCAGTAGCTATACATATACTGTAAAACCTTACTGCTCTGCTTGCAGTTTCCTGAGTTCTCACCATGCTCTTCTGAACGTGGGTCTAGCTTTAGTGTGTGGGCAGATGGTTTTAGCTTCTTGTAAGCATCAAACAGTGCTTCATCAAACAGTTTCTCTGGCTCCTAACATCTCCAAGCATGGTTTGAGTGTTTGTATATTCCATCTTCCAGCCTAAATTTAATTGCCACTGTGATAGCATGAAGAGGTGAGAGTAAATACTAATTAAGTCAGAAGGCCTTTGTCTTCTTGAGTGAATTAATGTTAGCATGAAGAGGAATAAATTCCTTATATATGAGCACGTCTCCCCCCAACAGATGGTACAAAAAGAAATTGTTTACAATGTCAGTTCCTTAATATTGGACTTCCTAAGACTCTGGAAATGTAAACCAGTGAGTTTTTATATATCACAAATCACTCAGTCTGTGGTATTCTGTGATAGCACAAAACACCCTCAGAACTTTGTCTTTCGGATCCTTAGAGTGTCTGGTTGCATGACTGGACCCCCACATAAAGTACAAAACAAAACAGAGAAGTAAACATGAAATGGATAAATATTAACAATCTGCAAAAGTGGCCCACTTTGAGACATGATGCTTAGTGAATTGCCTAATGGGACTAAGGTAGTTCATTCTCTAATTTCTGTAACTAGTTCATTTCTTGAACTAATAACAAAATAACACCTACTATTTAATATTTATTATAATTCAGGATTTGTACACCCATTCATTCTAATTATTTTTAGTAATCCCTTCTTGAAGGCATCACCAATTTACAGATGATAAAAACTGAAGCTTCAAATTATTAAGGACCTTGCTTAAAGTTCAAATAGCTAGAAAGTGCTAGAGGCAAGTCTGTCTGTCTCCATTCTGGCTTCCACTGATTCTATAGTCCTTGCATTTTAATGATGAGTCACTTACACTGCTGGGAATTTTGAGAAAGCATGCAAGAGATGATGAAATGAAAGAGTGATTTCTTTCTGATTCTTAGAGGCCACTGGTGATATTTCACTTTGAATTGTGCTATATAATACAGCACTTATCTGTGGTGTTATGGTCATTCACTTCAAGTTTAGTGTTTTGAGTAAAACTTTCTGTTAATCATAAACAAAGGAGTCTGATCCAATACATTCTTTTATGAGATTCTGAATCTGGAAAATATTGTAATTAGTAAAGATTCTCAACAGTGAAAATTAATTAACCCTTTGCTCTGCTTGGATTATAAATTCCATAAGCCTATCCAATTCTCTTTGATTTGGTGGTCACTAAGCAAAATTCTCTATGAGAATTTATTCTCTCAGACCTAATTATTAATTTGTGGGAAAAGTCCAAGTTATTTAAAATAAACTATTATCTACAAATCCATAGTGACTTAAAATAACTATTTTTTTTCCTTTCTTATAAAACATACATGCTTTGAGACTTTGTGCCGTACTAGGAGAAATAACATAGGAAAAATGTCCTACATAATTTATACATTCACCTAAGAAAGCAGAATGACTATATTGTATATCTAGGCTGCCAACAAATTTAAAAAATGGAACTAATTTAGTTCTTTCTCTTTTAATATCCCAGAATAATGGTGTAGTAATGAACAAAGGAAACCATTGTGCTTGCATTTAAACAGTAACAATCAGTAACAGGTTAAGGTAAAGTCCATTGGCAGAACAACACAGAGCCTTGAATCATGTAGGGAAGACAGACATAGCCTGACTCTCAGTCACATGCTAAAATAAATTCAGTCTCCAAAGATAACCTTTCCTAACATCTATTCATTGCCTCCTCCTCTGGCCAGAATAATAGTAACAGGAATGAATTTTATTCTATGGAGTGGTTCTTAAAGACAATCAGAAGGCAGCTGGTTACTCCAATAACATTTGTACCACTGTTGTACTATCCATGGGCATTCTTGTCATGACAGTCATTATTGTAGCTCATAGGTTCACAGATGGATAAAACTGTTGATGCCTTTACTTCTTTAGTAGCCTGCCTAACACCTTCTGGTACTATGAGAGCTAATCAGTAGGAGGAAGCTTCCTGGTCAGTACCAGCTTGATTTCTCCATATTCTGTGACCAAAGGATGTGGTGTCTTCACCAATAGGATCATACCATTGAGTCTTAGTGAGCAATCTTACCATTGAGTCCTGTTGCACATAGCCCATATTTGTGGGAGAGGTCTCTTGGACACTTCTGATCAACAGCTCAAGGGGAGACATCACACACTTGGTAATGAACTTTTAATTTGGCAGCCTGTGGCTTCTAGGAGGATCACTATTCCCCGTGTAGGGTAACTTTGATTACACTCATTTATATGAAGATACATGTATATGTTCATATGTGAGTATGAAGCTTGTAAAGTGGGTTTCCATATGACTTTTTCAAACATCCTCACTGTGAGCCATTTTCCCACCACTGCTCTACTAATCTCTCTTATTCCTCTCCCACTTAGATTTTCCTTTCAATTATTGTCATTTCCCCCTCCATATCACCTATGTTATACTATCCTCCCTCACTTATGTTATCCATCCCCCTCCCCACCAATGTCCCTTTTCTAGTTTCCTGGATTCTACAGACACTCCAATTTAGACACAGAAATCCAAAGATCCACAAATGAATGAAATCATAGAGTGTCTTTCTGAGTCTTGTTGATGTCTCTCAGTATATTTTCCAGTTCCATCCATTTACCTGCAAATTTCTAATTTCATTTTTCTTTATAGCTGAATAAAGTTGCATTATGTAAAGGTACCACATTTTCATTAGATTGGCTGTTTTCATGTCCTAGCTATTGTGAATAGAGTACTGAGCCACATGGGTGAGCGTGCATCTCTGTGGGACATCGAGTCCTTTGCATATATTTCAGGCAGTAGTATATCTGGGCTATTGGAAGAACTATTTGTGAACTACTACTATTATTCGGCCAAATGGACATGGCATCGAACTGTCCCCTAAATTTGTATATCTATACACATAGCTTAGTGCAGGTTTGGGGTCACATCAAAGACATTTCTTGGGGCAGTCAACAGTGGTTAAGTTAACACAGAAACTCACAACTTGTCAAAGATCAGAGAATAAGTGTTTGTGGAGTGCTCAGCCACAAGTGGGACACCTATATCACACCCTCTATGCTCAAGACTCATAGACCATCATGAAGAGGAGGTGGAAAGATTGTACAAGTTAGAGGTTGGGGAAGGTTCAGTAAAACCATATCTCTGCACTTGATATGACCGCTGAACTCATGAATTCACAGCAGCTATTTTTGCAAACACAAAACCTGCACAGTGTTAAGCCAGTCAACATTCCAACATGGAGAGGGGAGGAGGTCTCAAGCCCCACTCCTAACCAATAAGCTATTATAAGCTACTGACAGTTGATGACCTTTGAGGCAGGGATATTCAGTCTTCCTTAAGAGTGTGGCCCTTGGTAGTTCAATAATCTTCCAGTTGAAGGTATGGATGGCCCCATACTTTCAGTTTATGGGCAGCACAAACGGCTCAGTGGGCTACATAAAAATAGAAGGCATGAAGTTGGAAGGGGTGATGACTGGTTCTAAGAAGAGTTGCAAGAGGATTAGGGGTGAATATGACAAAATATATTATATGTGTGGATGAAGTTCTCTAAAAATTAAAACAACTATATTTAAAAATATTAAAGAGATTAGGGTAATTTTATAATCACATTAAATTTAGCTTTTTTAATTCCTATTTTACTATACCTATAAACTTCTCTATGGCTTTCTAACATAAAATCATGGAAAAGATGTCTTTTATCTTCGGAAATGGGCCAAAAGAAGAAGAAAAGAAAAGAAAGGAGGGAGGGAGAAAAATAAAGCAAAAGAAAAGAAGAAAGGAAGCATTCTGGTTAGCCTTCTGTTGCTGTGCTAAGACACTGTAATCAAAAACAATTTGGGGAGCAAAGGGTTTATTTGGTTTGCCTGTTCTGATCACAGTTAATCACTGGGGGAAGCCAGGGCAGAAACTCAAGGCTTCTAGGAACCTGAGGTAGAAACTGAAGCAGACAGCAGGGAGAAACACTGCTTACTGGCTTGCTCCTTTGACTTGTACTCAGCCTGATTTCTTTTACAACCCTGGATCACCTGCTCAGGGTTGGCACCTCCTGTGGTGGTCTGGGGCCACCCATATCACTCAACAGTCAAGAACTGATATGGCCATAAGCCAATCCAATAGAGGAAATTCACCAATTGAGGTTTCTTCTTCCTGAGTGTGTCAGGTTGACAATTGAAGCCAACCATGACTGGAAGGGAGGGAGGGAGGGAGGGAGGGAAAATGCATTTCTGTTGATCACATCCAGTGATTTTTTTAAAAGAAAATGTTGTTTCTTATGGACCTCTAAGTGATGAAATTTTAAATTAGCAAAGACGCAGAGTGAAGGAGTTTTCAAGTGAGATGTTTAGTTCGTATTATGATGACTCTGTCACACATGAAGAAAACTCGCAAGGTTACTAATGTGGTTGTGTGATTTGCTTGCAATATTCACGAGCCTCTTTAGCCTGTCTTGTATAAATATAATTCACGTTTTATCAGGACAGTTCTTGAAGCATAATAAGACATTAGTAAATATTTGACAACTGAATAAATTGATGAATTTGTATAATTTTTATTAATAAATAATTCATTTGTTCATTAATCTTTAGACCATGGAAATGAGGTGTTTAAACTTCAAAACATTCTTTTTTTCAAAGTTAGAAAGTATTGAGGCTTATCTGGTTATAAAAATATGGAGACAGGAACCGGCAATAGACTTACAGGACCATAGATGCTTTATCATAGCATTCTGTCTTAATACTACTCCATGATCCATACTTTCACTCATATGGCCCACTAATTAGTCTAGTAACTTTGAAAGGTTTTCAGTAGTGATTGGTTAATGTATTACCGGCAATTTAAATGGATCGAACTGTATTTTAACCTTATAATCAATCAAACATTTAGACAGGCTATCAATAAGGTGTAAACATTCTGGACATGAAAATTCTGAATGCCATAGATGGAGACTGGACAGTACACAGTGTTCTTTGTGCTCAAATGCTGGGCAGACAATTATAACACATATGCTTCACTGAAGAAACATATGTGCCATAGTGAGTTTCCATGTTTAGGGATTGATAAAAATAGTTCTTCAGTTTTTAGATAGAAGGGAAAAAGAGAGAAAAAAAGGGAAAGAGGGAGAAAGAAAAGGAAAAGCAGAAAAATCAATGTGGTAGTACAGTCATATATAAAGCTATTGTCAAGGTCAGTCTTACCCTTCAGAACTCATAGGTTTTCACTAGATTTTATATATCAAAAAAGACGCTATGTCTAAGCCAAGAGTCTCACCCTTCAGACTCGCAACATCTACCTTTTTACATCTCTTGGCCTAGGGTGTGTAAGGTCATTTCCCCTCAGTATTTTATGAAGTACTCATTTATTTGACCTGAGGTACTATTCTAAGCCCAAATCCAATAAACCTGCTAAGTATATGGTCAAGAACAACATGATTCTCTAAAATATGGCAAGATGCATTCAGCCATGCTAGACCTGGCAGTTGGTCAAAATCAATGGCTTGTAGGTGCAAATCAACTGCTACAAAGTAGAAGACAGGTGTTTAGGAGGGCAGGAAGACTGTTCAAGGAGACTGCTGGAGCCAGGGAGAAATTGTAATTGGCATTCAATGATAAACTAGTCACTGATGACCACAGCTCCCTGAGCACGTCAATTAATCACCCTCTTGGAGTCGCTTCCTTACTAACAGACTAATAAATACGAAAGAGACAAAGAACCGTCTGAAGGGATTATCTCTATCCAGAGAGTAAATATGCTTTATTATGATTGCCCAATGGAACAACCTCAACGAAGAAAGAAAGAAATCCATAAGGACTGTGTGTATATTTAAGTCATTTGCATAAAAATGTTACGAAAACAGGGAAACATAGGAAGAAAAAGCAGAGCTATTCACAGAAACAGCAATAATTGGGATTTTTCAATCACTGATAAGAAATCCAAGTATCCGGTGAAGAGATGTGCAGGCGTTCTGCAGAGGTTTGAGCTCCCACAGCATACCAGGCCTGGTAAAAACTGCCAAAGAAAACAATGAACACCATAAAACCTGTTTTTAGGGAACATATAGTCAAGGGCACATTTGTGAAGCAAAATATTTGTGTTTTCTACTTGTGGAGATTTGGGAGCAGATGTAAACACTTTTTTTAATCTAAGGAGAGCACCTTAAATGAAGGAGGGTGCTGAAGAAAATTTTCCATTGATGGAAACATTGTGCTGAAGACTGCCACCAATAACAGCTGAAGAACCTTGATGCTATTATACCCTGGACCTTGCACTTGAAATCTCTTATAGTTCATGAGATGCATACTTCTCCTCATTTAGAACAGCTTATTCCAGACCCTTGGGAATGTATTATTTTCATATATGATTGCAGGGATTTTGTACATAGTTTGCTAATGTCTTCTGTACAGAGTAACTAGTTAAATGTCTACAAAAATACAGCTATTCTCTCACTTCAGGGTAGAAGTATACATTATTAAACAGCATGCTTTATAACCAAATCATAAATGATTTGAAATTACATTCTTTCACCCATATCCATTACTATTGAAAGACCACTCAACTTTCTTAAATTATATGTGCATTGACTTGAACATTGAAAATATGTTGCTCTTTTTACCCAATGAAGCCACTTCATTAAGTTTACCACAGCCCTAATGCTCCTCTACCAAACTGTCCCACATTTCCCTTCTTACTAAGACTGTTTTTTATCTTATGGAGGGTTCATAATGTTGAAGTTCCTTCTCATGGGTTATGACTTGCAATCAGGATAATTAAAAAATATAGGAACAGACTTTTCCTTTCATTCTTTCCCTTTTACCAGATAGACATATAAAATACCAGATCACCTATTTCAAAAATGGGCACCTGGCTGGGGTAGTATTCTATCTTGAAATAGCTAATAATTTCATCTTGTGACAGTTCAGTTAGTCAGTGCTGCCCCCCGGACAGCTCTGCTGAGAAAGTGAAGTTCAGACAGAGGAGAGCTGTTCCTGACAGAGAGTGATTGTTATGGGTCTAAGAGTAAGACGCAGATCTATACTCACCAGCATGTCTCACCCAGAACCCACTTGGCTGCTGGTTGTGTGAACTTTGGCTGATTTATTTGACTTCTCAAAACATAGTTTCCTATCTCTAAAGTGAGAGGACAAACTAAAATACTGATTTAAAATCATGACCCATAGATAGGAAGCATTAAATTCATATTGGTACCAGATTGGAATAATCAGATTTATTTCAAAAATTTCTTAATCAGAAACTTCTTCAAAGCCTGAAAACCAATTTTTTTAATTGAGATTTTAAAATTTCATACATTTCCCACTCAAATCCAGAATCCCTCCCCCATCCATGCCTTCCCCATGCCCCTCACCAAACCCTATGCACTCTGCCATACATGCTGGGTCCTATTCATTCAGGTGAAAACGAAATTTTAACATAGATATTGGTAGATATTGATGCTTGATCAGGTTTGACAAACACCTATTGAATGAGCTATAGTTTTTTTTTCAACTCTAGTATTTTTAAGCTATAGTCTAGAGAGAATTACAAAAACTTAATTGAGTTTAGTCAGGGCCTACACAAAAGATCTCTAGTAAAGAGATTCTCACGGATTTCCATAAGACTTCAGACAGAGTAGTCTATCATAGGTAGGAGAAAGAAGCCCCCTGTTCCTAATTCTTGGTGACAGAAAGACAGTGGTTTCCAGCAGGACTTTCCATGGCCTCTTATCTGTCCCACATTGCCCCTTCTAAAGTTGTTTTCATCTTGTGGAGTCCGAATATGGCATTGACTTGTTGATGCCCATTAAACATAATCACATCTATTACTTTGGAGTCAGAAGAAGAGACAGAGAAAGAGCTATTATCCTTTGAAACCATTCTCCCCAGAAAAAAATAACACAAGACAGAGACATCAGGATCTACCTGAGTAAAAGATTCACTTTGATTACTTCCTTTTAAAGATTTAGCAATTATATGAAAAATAAGTTTTTTTTTTTTCAAATTAAGATTTAGTGGATGAGACAAATGAAAGTACGGAAAATGCTGAAGGGAGAATTCTGTCACATTTAATGCTGGTAGTGGGGATTCTGATGGGTTCACCATTAGCTATTCCTAAGATAACTTAATTTCCTGATTAAAAACACAATCTAAATCATATTGACATTTTAAGAGAGAAACAAATAGTGGTGCCAATTCTCTCGGGCACAGGGAAAAGCATCCCCTGCCTTCTCTGCTACCACCATGCCGCCACCTCTGTTTTAGTCTCCATAAAGAAAGGCATGATGGCTATACTTTTTCTATTTTCTATGTGGGGTGGAGGCCCCTTTGTCTACCCCTGTCTATGTAAAATTAGTGTTTGAGGTCGAGGAGCAGCAGGACATACAGAAACATGGTTTAATCGGACTAATTGAGGAGCTGGTAAACTATCATTCTAATTTGCTTCCTAGTGCTGTGATAGAACATTAATCAAAACCAACTTAGGGAAGGAAAGGTTTATTGTATCTGACACTTTCATGTGACAGTCTGTCTTTGAGGGAAGTCAGGCAGGAACTCTGAGCACGAACCTGAAGAAAGGAAGTCAAGCACAGACAACAGAGGAACCTACTTACTGGCTTGCTCATTTGGCCTCTTTTCAGCCTGCTTTCTTATACAACCCAGGAGCATCTGCCTAGAGGTGGCACCACTCACAGTGGACTGGGTCCTCCCCTACATCACTGAATAATCAAGAAAACACCTCACAGACATGCTCACAGCCTAATCTAATAGAGAACATTCCCCAGCAGAGGCTCCCTCTTTCCAAGTGTGTCAAGTTGAATAGGGTCTGTTACTTGTGTTTTTATAAGCAAAGCTTAATCAGAATACAACCATCCTCTGAATGAGTTTCATAGCTGCTTTTACTAGTAGAGCTGAAAAGTTAGGACAGACATGATGAAGGCCTATGAAGCCAAAATATTTACTATCTGGCGCTTTACAGAAACAAGAGTACATAAAACAACAGCAATGGTAAAAAAAAAAAAATCTTACTTAACACTGGATTATGTGTTCTCTAATCTTGTCAGTGCCCTATGCAGAAAAGAAGAGCTTTGTGAATAGGGCTGTGCAGTCCAGTGAGCACTCCACACAGGAAGGCAGGGTGAACCAAAGTCCCCTCCACAGGGTGGGTGAGGAGAGGGTATCAAACAAGGATGTGTTGCTTCCAGACTCTGGCTTCTTGGAGTTCATTAAGGTAGAAAAGGCTCCATCTCTACTCATGAAAGTAAGCCAGATCCACCTTTGCAAAAGCTTTAATTTATCTGACTTCAAATGACATCAGTTGTTTTCTTCCTTAGTATGTTTACTTCACTGAAAGAGACTATAGAGTAAATCCTGAGAAATTAGGAGCCGTCAGCAATTTGAGACTTTGTTCCCTGTTTTCCGAGTTCACTCGTTTTGGAAATATAAGAGGCAACTGAGGTACTTTCAGTGAGAAATTTAGAAAAATTCACCCCAGAAGCCAATTTGAAATCAAAACCTTATTTCCTGTCATTTAAAAATTCATTTTAACTTCTGGCATTACCTATTTGCCTCAACTAGAAATATATTTTTTATCCATTGGAATATGATATTCAAAATCAGAACTCTTACAGAATGACGTTGTAATTTTAAAAAGAGGAAACACAAAATGAAGGCACATAGTATACCAGAGGGTGGAACTGTGCTTTACAGCCCAGCCACGTGGCTTCTTAAGGAAATGTAATGAGTTAAAGATGAAATTCCGTTTCTAGTTTCCATGCATCTTGCAAAGATTCTACAAAATGGTAATTAGAGGGTTTTTTTGCAATAAATATTATAATTTTTAATCCTAATATTGTAAGCTATGAAATGTCTTCCATTTCCCTAACATATGTTTTTGTCCTGTTTCTCAGTCCAAGAGACAGAAATAAAATAAACACCTTAATGAACACAATACCAGTTCTCCTGAGACTTTGTTCCTATCTTATGGATATAACATGAAGCAGAGATTTTGATGATTCTCCCTTGAGAGTAAAAAATCTACCTCATTTCTCAACCCAGTGTGGCCTGCAGAAATATTCAGTCTGGTTCATTGCTAAATTGCTGCAGCCTCCAAGTAACTTGCAATTTGCAATTATAAGTATTTTGTGAAGTGTAAGTGGGTTAATTTCCCCCTTTGGAGATGATAGTAAAGCACTCCAAGATGGCAGTTAAGTTAGGGTGGGGTCCTTCCAGACACTGGGAGGCTGATCATGAAAATATGGCTCTCTGTTGGTCTTTTTTGTTAATTGCAAAAACATGAGGAGGAACTTCTATTAAGAAACTGTATTAGAAACAAAATATTTTGAATATTTCTCCCTAGTGATTACAGATGCATCATCAGAAGAAATGGGAGTTTGGAGGGAAGGATTGTCAGGCAGTGGATGTTATTGGTCTCTACCTTGACCAGTCAGCGTATGGATTTATCAAATGATCACTCATTTCTTTTGTCAGTGCACACATCCTAACTGTCATACATTCTAGTGAGAGGGGAATTCTGCAGAGATCTGCATAAACTCATCACAGCTGCTCTACCATCTGACAACCTGATGGTCGTGGGGGACCTCAGTGCACGTGTTGGCGGTAGTGCCAAAATGTGGAAGAAAATTATTGAACCACAGAGGATTAGTCTCTTCCTGCATGGTGAGAAAGCCAAGCAAAAACTTGTAGTCACAGACAACAGTTTCAATCATATAAGTTAAGAGAAACAAAGATCACGGATGCTCCACAAATGAAGAACAGCAGCATCTTGCTCATTCTGCCATTGTCTTCTCAGCAGAAGGACAAAGATGGTGACAAACTGAATGGGTGTGAGATCATTACACAATTTGTTTAGAGTCACTGTAGCATAAGGGAAGGTATAGGTGATGCCTTAGAGGTTGATATCCTAATAGAAACAAATCGTAGCAAATAAAGATACCAATAAGAAATTCTTCAAGGACAATAAAAGAACTGTAGCAGGATAGAAAATTTTTTGGCAAAATCAACACATCATCTCATGCCAATATAAACACAGCAAAGTTAAAACTCCATTGCAATGTTTTCCATTTGATAATGATTCCTCAACTCTGCAGCATTGTAATCTGGTCCCCTCGTGAAAGCACCAGCTCCCTTTGTAGCACTGAGGATACCAGCAGAAATCCTGACAGCTTTCGAAGGCCAACTCCAGGGTCTCCAGTGTCACTCAAGTTTATAACTTGCCCTTTCGATCCTACTTCGAACTTATCCTTTTTCTTAGAAGGCATTAGCATGCTCTTGGTAAATACTAAGGATTTAAAATTGCTTATTGGGACTGGAAATATACCTAAGTGCTAGGAAACTTGCTTAGTATGTGTGAGGTCCTGAGTTCAATCCCCAGACAGTCAGCATTTAAATAAAATTTAAAAATAAAAATCCTACATTCGATTATGAATATTTATGTGTATTTCTTTTATTTAGAAGGTAGTGAGAATTATAAATTTTGATGTTTTTAGGCAGCACATATTTCCTAGTTGACCTAAAAATGATTGTCTTCTGAAGTAGAGAAAATAATGTATCTATTTTTGATTTTCTGCAACAAATGTCTTTAATGTAGTAAATGCTCTGTTAATAATCTTTACTCAAAGATCATTTGCCTTGAATCTGACACTGATCAGGACATCATTTTTGTAGTCCTCTAAGGAATATCTTTGTTAAAATTCAGTTTGATTATGACCTTCCTAGTTCTTTAGAGAATCAGTGACCAGAGAACGTGTAATTTAGAATTTAAAGACAAATTTCAGTATTGATTTGTCAAAGAAAATTTTGGCTGCCTGATGGCTTCATAGTAAACCTGATGGAAAATATGCCTGTGCCATAGGTAAACACGGACAAATTCTCGTCATATCTTTAAAGAATCAGTTACTTTTATGATGTGACACTTAACAATACTCCCTCCTTGCTTCATAATTCTTTTTTGTGCTTTTCCTAATGACCATTTTTTCTTATTGAAGGTTGTGTCAACCAATTAAAATTTAGGTGCTTAAAACTCTAAAATAACAGCAGTCAAGTCCAGTGGGAAATTCATGAGCAGGGGGAAAACAAATCAAAGTCTGAAATAAATTTTTGACACCACAAAGTTAATGAGTGTAAGAAAGATGGTTTTGTCATGGTTCCGAGACACCATGACAAGGATTCAAGCCTAAGCAGTATGTGGAAGGTAAGTAATCCCTTCTTGAAGTTGCTTCCCTGCAAATAACACATTCCTTCTGTGAAGGATTCTATATGCGTTCATTTCTAAAGCTAACATGATGTGTTTTGATCTGACTGGTAAAAGGTATTATATTAAGAAAGGCAGGCTCACAAAAATCTTTTGGAACTAAATTGTCATTGTAGCTGGTCAAAGCCAAATGCTGAACCAAAAAGGATTTTAATTTTTAATCATTAAAAATAGGCTCCTTCATTTGTTTCTTCTGAGTCCATTTGTAACAATAAGAGAAGACTTATTTGCTTTTTAATGTCCCATTTGAGACTTAGGCAGCAGAGCTTCCCCTTCCATAAACATAGACATAGCTTGGATGACTGCTAAAGCAAACAGTGCATACTATGTGGCAAGGTTGTGGCATACTCCTTTTGGGGGGTGCCAAGATTTCACAGGATTGCTTTTACCTTTAATGACTCTGGGATCTTGATTTTGAAAAAAAAAATTCTGAGTATTAGAGTTTCCTCTGTGTGGTCAATAATATTAGTGATCAGTCTAAGGGGAAAAATAATAAAAAGCATGAATACTTCTGGAAAATTCTAAAGTCACAAGACATATTTTTCACCAAACTATTAAAATTTTTCCTAATTATGTGAAAAAAAGCAAAGAACTGAGAGGCGATGCTGATTCTCCAGGGAGAAAGGAACAGCTGTGGCTGGTGAGGCTCCCTCTCAGACACAGCATCCTCACACCACATCTTGCTCCCATTACTGCTCTTTTCAACTTTCGCTGACAGCTAAAGTTCAGAGGTTGCCTTGTTTGCCTTGTAGTTGATGTTAGTTCAACATTAGACAAAAGGTGGAGCAAGTGCGGGAATTGGTGAACAGGGGTAGGAGAAGAACCTTGGCAGCCAAAACTAACATATGTTTTACACTTGGGGCAAGTATATAAATTAAAGATGGAAAAGTGGGCAAAAGTGAGATAATTGGCTTTTATAATACCTGTCATACTTGACTTTCTTGGTGAGATTCTGAGCTGAGAAACAAATAAAATTGCTCACCACTACTCTCAAGCCCCACTCTATGTCTTTAGAGAAACCTCAGAGATGTTTTATGAGTTTTGGTCCAAGCAATCTGGAATAGAAGTGGGAAGAAGTTAAGAAACAAGGATTTTTCTTTTCTTTCATATGTGTGTATGTTAAAATTATTTTATGGCAGACATTTGTGTTTAGAAAGAACTTAATAAAACTGTATTGACGCTTATTTGGAAATAAATGAAGGCACTTGATGAATGTCTAGAAGCCCTATGTATGTTATTTTTCAAGTTTTAGGATTTCACATGTAATATTCTGCTTGGATTTAATGGATCTGTTGAATTCTACAATACTGAGTGATATGGTTATGATCTGTTGGATTCTACAATACTGAATGACAAGGTTATAATTATAACTGATAAAGCATAAGATACAGCAAACTGAAATTTGTAAAGGACAATGCGCTTCTATATTCAGGTGTTGAAAATGGGTGAAAGGTTGCATCTGGCCTTCTTAGGACCCCAGCATGCTTTGAAAACTTTCTGTACTGAATTATGTTTTTGGAAAATATATGTTATATAATATACAGAAGATTAAGGGGAAATTTCTGTCTAATTAACCACGCATATCAGAACCAGGAAAATCATTTCCCCTTTAGATGGGCAGAAAACATTTGTTGTTGTTATTTTTTTATGTTCTGTTTTGTTTTTGTTTTTTGTTGTTTTGATAGAATTTCAGTCACTGTGTGGATCTGGCTAGCCTTGATCTCATAGAGATCTGCCTGCCTCTGCCTCCTGAGGGCACCTGCCTTGATGGTAGGCATCAGAAAACATTTTTAAGAGATAATTTCTTACCGGGTTATATGAGTGGATCTGTGAAACTGCATAGTTACTGACTCTTGATGGAGTTACCCAAACTGCTTTATATAAAAAAAGAAAACAGATATTTAGTGGTCAAGCATATTGAGAAGAATATGAAGTGGTACGCATATTGGAAAGAAACTATAAGAGAAAAGGGAGAAGAGGTCGTGGTAGATGGTCATGGATGTACCGTGTGTGTGTGTGTGTGTGTGTGTGTGTGTGTGTGTGTGTGCATGCGCGCGCGCATTTGCAACAGATAGAAGCATGGATGAGTGGGAAATCCCAGAAGTAACTAAAGCACATGTATAAGGATGTGACATGTATCACTTTAGCTTTTTCTTACATCTGGGACGTGTGTCCCCTCACCACAAATCTTGTCTGTGAATGTAGAACTGGTTGGAAAATTCACTAGCAAGAGTCAACATAAACCTGGAATGGAGTTCAATGCTATAGAAATAGCAGCTCTTCATCACCCTGAGTCCTAGGAATTCAAAGACATAGGGGATAGTATTTTATTTTCCTGTCACACGTGGATCACAATTTCTTATGAATTTTATGTAAAGCTGAAGGTCTAGGGTGGCTTCAGCTGTCACAGAAGATTTCAGGTAGGGATGTTTCTATTTTGTTCCTTTAAAGTTGTAAGACCACCAAAAAGGCTCATTCACAGTGAATATAGAATATTTGACATTAGACAAGGATATAATTCATATTTAAGTAACATATAAGCTCATCAAAATAAATGAGGGTACAAAGATAATCAGAAGATTCATGTACATATCTTCACAAAGAATAATTAACTGCAATTTGACACCCAGATAATAAACTCAAATTTGGATATCTTTTATACGTCCTTCATTATCCCCAAGAATGCAGCTTTCTAAATGTTTTGGTATTATTTTAAAGATTATTTTAAATGCCCTAAAACATTGGTTCTATAAAAAGTAAATAAGTAAAATGTGTGTTTTGGGGGGGTAAATTGCACAATTTTAGCAAATCCTCAGTAATGCCTCTTTCCCCACAAGGTACAAAAAATCTTACAACTATTTACTTCTGTTTCTACCATTTACCCGCATGAGGCTATTTCCAAGGTAACAGTACCTAGAAATACCTGGCTTGCTTCATGTTCGCTCTTTAAGAGGACTTTCAGAGCAGTTCTAGGAAATCCCCAATCCAATGTATTGTTACCAGTCTCAAGGACTATATATTTACCTTATAAGAAGCATGGCAAAGATTTACTTTGATTGAAACAAGTCAGAGAATAATAAAAAAGTCAAATGGCTATGTCACATTCATAGCATCAAACAGTGTCTGCAACATTTCTTGAAATTAATTCCTACTTTTTTTCCAACACACTTTTCCTCCAGGTTAACTGGTGTTCAGTAGCCATGATCTATGTAGAGAATGTTTTTAGCCTGAAACAAATGAGTACATTTTACATCTCTGTTAATATCATAGCTAAACAGATGAAATTAGTCTTTCTTGAAGTATGCATGCTAATTTGATTTGAGCCAGATTATAGAAATATTCTATTTTGTTCTAGAATAGACTGCCCAAGAAATTATGACTGACTACTACAAGGGTTGAATGCTTTTTGAGCACAAAATCCATGAAGAACATCGATTGTTCAATCCCAGGGAGAAACTTTGAAATTTTAGCTGTTTCAGTGACTTGAAATCCTTACCTGAAGAGGCAGTACCAATTTTTAGAAAATATTATTGAACCTATAGCTAATTTACAATTTAGTCATATCTCTATAGTCTTTAATTTAGATGTAAGCCTTAATTTTTATTTAAGCCAAGAATCATGTATAATGTGTATAAATAAAATCTGAGAGATATTTGATTAACTCAGAAAATCGGGAAACATTTTCAGTCAAAAGATACCTTTATTTTATCTTAATTACAATATAATGTTCAATTAATCTGAATTGATCCACTTTAAATCCTTTGTAAGCCAGTGTGATTTAACAATGTAGAATGAACAAATCTCTAGGCTGAACAAAACGATTTCTGCATTTAAGTTCATTTTTATCAGATTAATTGTATTAATAAAATAACATGCACTCTAAGGGATGGTATATAACTTATATGAAAATGTACTTTTGTCATCCAATTTTAAGATAATCTTGATTTCCCACCCAATACTGGTTCAAAGTATGCTTGGAGTTGGAATGACTTAAAGCTCTATGTGAAATATTCTTTTGTGTTCATTACCATTTATATACTCTTGAGGAACAATTTTTCATAATTATTACTATAATTACACTTACATTTTTATATAGTTAGCCAGAAATTAATGTGTTTAACAATAACCGTATAATTTCAAAATCTGTGAAAATCTTATCAACCTTATTCGCATATATTGAGTGAATGAAGGAGTGAATAAATTTTTACTCAAAAAATATTGAGAGATAGTAGTCCCTGGTTCATTAGCAGTTCTTTACAGATAGCACATAAATCATGAAGAAAACATTCAAATCTTAACAATCAAGTTAAATTCATTTTTTTTTTTGTTTTGCTGTTTCATTCATCAAAATGGCATATTTTTGTTTTCTTGTTTTTTTTTTTTAAATATCAACGCTAACTCATTCTTTCGTATGAGCTGGATCATTAGCTATTTGCATTTTCTTGAAAATACTGATTCCACACTGTTGTGAGCCTTGTTGTTTTCCAATGAGTACCTAATATCACCTATGAAATGGTCCTCATTTGTAACTATCAAGTTATTTCAGGGATGGAGAGATAGCTCAGTTGTTAAGAGCACTGATTGCTCTTACAGAGAACCTGAGTTCTGTTCCTAGCACCCAAGTCTGGAGGCTTACAGATTTGGGTAACTCCAGCTGGCAACTGCACTCATGTACGTATAATCACACACAGATACACATGTAAACACATAATTTTTAAAAACTATTTAATATTATTTTTCATTTGGCTGGAAAGATGGCTCCGTGGTTAAGGGTACTGACTGCTCTTACAGAGGACCCAGGTTCAGTTTCCAGCACCCATATGGAGACTAACAAATGTCATTAACTCCAGTTCCAGAGGATCCAACAACCTCTTCTGGTCTCCATGGATTATTGCATAACATGGGTGCACTTATATACATGCAGGCAAAACACACATACACATGAAAATAAATAAAATTAATAAAAATTATTTTCCTTGTTAGAAAAAGACAACATAACACACATTTGCTTTCTGTATTTATAAAACATGTAACTATTATTTAACTCCTATAAATTATCACTAATCACAGTTATCTCTTTACATGGTATGTATAATGTGGCATTTAATTAGTTTACTTTGCTATCAAGTACTAAACATTTCTAAAAATAGCTTATAAATATATTATTTGTTTTTGCATAATTAAAAATATAGA
The DNA here is from genome assembly GCF_000622305.1 of Nannospalax galili. Lineage (NCBI taxonomy): Eukaryota > Metazoa > Chordata > Mammalia > Rodentia > Spalacidae > Nannospalax > Nannospalax galili. Next base: position 825,281 of record NW_008342276.1, on the reverse strand, counting down.
GATCTTTATCAGTTTTCACTTCTTTCAGATAAGAAATTCATAGTCACACAATTTAAAGAACTTGTAATTTACTAAAATTACCTTTGATCATATATTTTACTAATTTCTGGGAAACATTAGAAAATTCTCATATGTAGCTATAGTAGCAAATTTTTAATATTAATATGACCATTTATGTTTTCTTCATAAACATATTTTCTAGAAATCATTTGACATGTTAATTACAGAAATGTTTAAACCATTTTTATATTGCTTTTAACAATAAAAATAAAATCTTTTTCATGTTTTCCATTGTGCTACATTTTCTTTATTCTTATTTTTAAGCTAAGAATTTTATACATGCATGTAATGCATTTAGATCATGTACACCTGGCTTTCTTCTCCTCCCTTGCCCCTTCTTCCACTTACCTCTTAACTTCACGTATTCTTCACTTTTTCAAACACACTGAATTTACTTGGTGCAGTTTTTCTTTATTCCTAGGAATTTCATACATGTACACAATGGAATATGACCATATCCATATCCATTTCTATTTTCCCTTCCAACCCTCCCTTTATATTCCCAAACATGCCTTCCATAATCATGTCTTCCATTTTCTTTTCTTTTCTTTTTTACTCTTTTGTATGCTTTGTTTTGAAAACTCACTAAGTCCATTTAAGGCTGCCCATAGATGCATTGTGTAGAGTCATCCACTGGAACATAGGAGACCTATAAGTGGCCTTATGCTCATAAAAGAATTACTCGCCCTCCCCCAGCAGCTATCAAGTACGAATAGCTCCTCAGTAAAGGGTGGGTGCCTGGAGTGCACCTTCCCCATTTGTGCTGGAACTTTGGCTTGATTTTGTACAGGTCCCCAGAGCTGTTGTGAGTTCATGAGTATAACAGGGATTGGGGCAGAGGAGAGGGTAGTGACAGTATTAAGTAAAACTAAGGATGTACAAAATAAAGTCTTTTGAGTGAAGAAACAGGTTTTATTTAGCCTAAGTAGCATTATGACAGCCTATAATGATAACAAATGTTATCATTTTATTTCATAATTACTTTAAAGCATATAGTATGTTTATATTACAGTGACCAATCATCTACTGAAAAGTTACAGTGAACAGTAAGTCCAGAATAACATTTGTAAAACTAATTAGAAACTCACAATCATAAGAAATACTTCCAATGGGGCTGGAGAGATGGCTCAGTGGTTAAGAACACTGACTGCTCTTGCAGAGGACCCGGGTTCGATTCCCAGCACCCAGATGGCAGCTATGACCCATCCTTAATTCCAGTTCTAGGGGAATCTGAAATCCTCTTCACCTCTGTGGCATTGCATGGAAATATTTCCAATATTAAATATGCACCAATAGACTATTTCAAGAATTAATTAGTCAAAATTTCCTCGAGGGAATTGGAATAAAAATACAAATTCCAATACAAAAAAAATGTTATGTAAAGTTTTTGATGATAAATGAGCTCCTTAGTGTGGTTTTAAAAGTACTTAATAGTGAGTATTAAATGGCATTTAGGTTCTGTTGGACCCCTTTCAAAGCATGAAGGATTAGTTTTAGTTAAGAATGATATAACGAAATATGTCATACTGGGAACTGCACCATGTGTAGTTAAATTAACTGAAGATGAACAGTTTTAGATGTCACTGTTAAAACATGTAAAAGTGATAAAATTTAAAGGAAATGGTAACGTTCTAATGGAGAAACCTGGCAAACTTTCTTAACCATGTGGTGAATGTTAATACTACCAAAGATGACAGATGGTCCAAATGTATACCATAATTTAATACAATTAAGGAACACCCTGCATTTTTATATTATTTACAAAACCTCATAAGCTCAACCAAATCATGAATAATACATCAGAAAATCAGAAAATTTGCAGGATACTTGGTCAGTATTCTCTAAGCCTATCATGATTATTGAAAAAAAAAAAAAAAAGGAGAAATTGAGAAAGCCTCACAGACCCAAAGGAGAGAGGGAGGGCATGAGAAAAGAATGCAAGCGGAAGCCTGCACAGGACCCTAGCACGGAAGGAGACATTGATGGAAAACTGGTGAAATGCAAGCAAAGCTTTGAGTTTAGTCTTTAAAATATGCAAGAGATTAGAAAACATTGAAAATTGTTAGAGCGGATCAAAGGCAAATTTTTGATGGCCATTAACAAGATGAAGAATCAGAGGGGTGTGCATGTAGAGTAAGACTTCCATATTAGAATGTCACTTTTAATAGAGACACTTAGTAATAGACTAAATGCCTACCAGTGTTGTAATGTACCTGGAAAGAGCATAAATGTCTATTAATATCACAGTGGATAAAAAAATGACAACACCATTGGCTAATGAGTACTATATATTATTAGTGATAACGGATTAGAACCATCAAAATCTTTAAGTAAAATAATGTCAAATAAAGCAAAATTGTCATGTCATCCATGCAGTATGAAAACATGTAAAGTTAAAACATACTCAAAAGAATTCACAGAACTCTGTGGATACTTTTAGAAAAACACACGTACATGAGAATGTTATTCATTTACGTCAAATCAGTGGTTCATTTCAGGTGAGAAACCAATTCAACTGAGAGTCATACAAAGCGTTCAGTTTATAACATTTTATTTAAAATGATAAAATGTCACAAAGTGCTTATAGTTCTTATAGGGCCTAGAGAGATAGCTTAGAGGTTAAGGGTATGAGGACCAGGGTTTGGTTATCAGCACCCATATGCTGGCTAACAACCATCCTTAACTCCAATTTCAGGGGATCCAACACTTTCTTCCAGACTCCAGGGGAATTGTATGACACAGATGCTCTTAACATGCATGAAGGTGAAACACTCATAGACATAAAATAAAAGTAAAAAAGTTTAACTCTTATGAATGCATTATTAGTTACATTATTCTAATCAAAGTCTTCAATACTTTTTAATTCATTTTTAATGAAGCAAGAAATAAAGGAGGATGGGAGGACAGGGCAAGGGAAAATGTGCTCATCACATACCTGTAAGAAAATGGTATTTTAGGAAATGAAGTATATAAGCACAGGAAGCCAGTGAAGGCAGGAACCTCACGTTGACTGCTAGGAAGCCCTCCAGAATAGGTAGTGCTTCAGCTGGAGTGCTGGTCTGAGATCATCAATGGAGAATCCATCGAGCACCTGACCTTTAGCCAAATCTAGAGTTCAAGAAGAGAAATTTAGGTTTTGAAGGAATCTTCTGAGAAAGGGTTTCACTGTTAGTGTAACCAGGGTGTTCCCTAACACACACACACACACACACACACACACACACACACAAACAAACACACACACATATCAACAAAAAACCAAATCTACTTGTTAAAATTGAAGTTCAAGGTCAGAACAAGAGAGCAAGAATTGAAACCAGTATGATTGACTGGGAAATACCACACTACTATTTTCCCAAGCACTTGATCAGATGACATCAGTTGCCAGTCTCATTTTAGTATCCCCTTCATACAATGGAGGTAAAAACAGTACCTATTCCACAGAATGATCATGAGTATTACATGAATCATCACCTGTTAAGCATTTAAAACACTGCCTGCCACCTAGCTAAGAGTGACAGAAATGCTACAACAAAATATGAAATAGCTCCAAGTCTAACAGAAGCACTTTTCTATACCAATACTGATGTTTTTCCTTCCAATAAATTAAATAATTATCTCATTTGGCAAGAATGGCGTGGTCTTATGCCAAAGCATGAGTACCTACCCAGCCTTTTCTCTAAATCCTCTAGAATGTATCTCGTGTGCGTTGACAAGCACTGGAAGATGAAAAGCTTTCTTCTCAATTTTCACAGCAACATTCATTCACGTCTCGGCTCTGGGTAACACAGAACAAAGGATTGCCACAGGAAATGGGAAAATTTCAGGAACAGGCAGGTGTGAGCCATTTGCCGTTTATTAAGGTTTGAGTGTTTCAGTTTTTACACAAAACTAAAATCCTTGGTTGATGTAATAGAGAAACTTCAGTTTATAAAAATGTATTTTGACCATTATACTGTCTGAACAACTTACATTTTAAAAAATATTGTAAATGCTGTATGACCTCTTCTCTCCTCAATATACAAATGTTCCTTCCTCCTGAAATTTAAAATATCTACTTCACTGCTAGCGTTATTACCCAAAATCTTTTAAATTAATTATTCTGGGCTGGAGAGGTGGCTCAGTGGTTAAGAACACTGATTGTTCTTGCAGAAGACCCAGGTTCAAATCCCAGCACCCACATGGCAGCTAACAACTGTCTGTAACTCCAGCTCCAGGGGACCTGATGGCCTCTTCTGTCATGTTTATGACAGTCTAGATTTTAACTCAGATGTCATCTGTTCAGCCACATGAAGAGTCATAAGCATCTTCTTGTATTATCATGCTTCAGCTTACAGCATGTCACTCAAAGAAGTATTTGAAATCTGTCTCTCGAGAAACCCATAGAACATTCTGGAAGCCCCAAGACTGTTGAATGATGGTACAGGGCTTGAATTCCTTAATGTTATTGAAAAAAATAAAATAAAACAACGCACTATTTAAAACACTATTGTTTTGTCTGTTTTTAATCTATTATTCTGAATGTGGTTGCATATGTAACTCATAAGTTATAATGCCCACATCTAGCCCCAAACCTGTAGTGGAGAGCATTGGGAAATAGAAACACTTATTTCTGCTAAACTGTATGAAGAAAACCTACCCTGGATGTGAATAAAATAGATATGTTACAGGATTTTCAGAAAACAGCTGTGTCTGAAATTTCGGGGAATCATTTACTTTGCTTGATAAAGAGGGTGTCTTCTGCTAAAACAAGGAGATGGATGATAGTGGTGGAATTTTCTCTTTGGAAAGCTCTTGGTTGAGAGTAATATCTACCTGAAAAGGAGAACACAAGAAGACCTAGGCATGGTGATGAGGTAGGGAGGAGGTAGGTAGCGGAGTCCTTCACAGTAAAGTGCAGTGAGTATTGGGTAGAGGAGAGTAAGGTGAGGCTGTCTCAGGAGTCTCCAGCATCAAATATCAGTTGTTGGGGTAAGAAGAAGGAAATAGGATCCTGAAATGATAGATCATGACACTATGCAGACCTCTGGGTGGGGTTACAGATGAGCCTAGCCTGCTTTCCTGTTCTTCTGAGGCCAGCCCTGCTTATGCAGCTCACAGGCATTTACCTGAAAAAATATTTGTAATCTACATTGTTGTGTCTTAGGCATGTTCTACAAGGAAGTGAGAAAAATTTAGAGACTATATTGGGTGTAACTAGTTATTTCCGACCAAAGTATTTGAGCTTAGTCTCTAAGGTTTCCATGTTCTGACAATTGAATTTCCCATGACATAACTATCTTTTCAGATTCTAAGTCATACTTCACATATGCAATGTGGGTAGAGCTGAAATGGTTGAGCTCATGATGGTGTCTTATAAGTGGGATTTGAGATGATAATGGGAAAACTTACTATTAAATACTGCAAAAGGCAACAGATATTATAAATTGCTGTTGGATATAGGAATTGGATAGAAAAGACTATTAATTGTCAAACAGCTTTTAAAATTATGGTTCAAAATTAGACTGAAACTTCTGAACATGGAGCTCAATGTTACAGTAGAGTATGTGGGGTGTGGCTAAGCATTGAAAGCTGGGGTCAAGCTAGTTTGTGTTGAAAAGTCTCAGTTCTACTGATTGGTGTCTTTGACAAGTTATTTAATCTTTCTAAACCAAAATCTAAAGATTAGAGGTACTGACTTAGGGTTTTGATGAGAGCCAAATGAGATGATAAATACAACGTACCTGACACTTAGAAAGACTGGATATATCATAGCTAATATTTTACAGCAAATTTAAAAGAGAAACATGATATAGTCTTTTGCTTTCAATCTTCTGTAGGAATGGCTTACAATATGGACAGAATCTGGATTAATGGCTTTTACTTAACCTTTCACCCAAAAGTTATCTATAAGGCAAACAAGCTTACTGAGCCATGTGCCTTTGTGACTAGGGCACCTGACCTTCATCCCACAAGACTTCACTTTGTCCTCCACCCAAGATAAATTAATGTGCTTGTACTTGATTCAGCATGTCAAAGTGCTGGAAGCAGGATATTCATGTTCGTATCCTCACTGAACATAGTGAGAATAATTGAAGAGTATGCTTGACATTGTGTGTCTGAGATATTTTAGGCCTATGAATTAAAAAGCAAGGGTCTCTGATAAGATAAGGTAAATAGAAAGTTTGTAGTTTTGAGAAACTACTGGAGAAACTGAATGAAATAAAAGTATGGGTGAGGCCTGGCTCAGGAACACAGTTCTGAGGGAGATCTGAAGGAACAAACTCTGAGAATTCAGGTTTACTCTTGATTTGTAAAATGAATGCTAAGAATTAGGCTGAATACTCATTCAGGTATGACTGTAATGTAGCTTAGTAACACCGTAGTTTTGTACACACAATATCCAATGTAGGATGCTGTTTTAGTATCTCGGACGGTCAAGAGCCCATTATGGCAAGTTAGAATTCCATTTCTCTTGGCTAAAAAATTCTTTCTGGGTCTGGAGAGATGGCTCAGCATTTAAGGGCACTGGCTGCTCTTGTAGAGGACTCAAGTTTGATTCCAAGCACCCACATAGCAGCTAACAACTGTCCTTGCCTCCAGTTCTGGGGAAATCTGATGCCTCCTTCTGACCCCCAATGGCATTGCATGATATGGGTACACTTACATGCAGGCAATACATCATACACATAAAATAAAAATAATAAATAAAATACTTAATTTTTTTCCTATTTCAAACCAATGTTTTGCTAAACTATAAACATTCTCTAATTTTTTTCATAGCAAAAATATTGAAAAAACTAGTTGTCTTTAACCTGATATGCCTCAGCATCATTATCACTTGGTCTCCTCTTTCTGGGTTCGAGCAACCCTTTAAGCGTGTTCTTCTGGTTGGTCTTTCTTTCCTTTATATAAAGCATGAATCAAATCACGATGGTGTGTCTCTTCACAAGTGGCCTAGACAGCTTCCTTACCTTTGGCTACAGTTGAGAGAATATATTCCAATGACAATTATAATGGTGTTGGAATTATAGTATAATATAAATAGTAAATCCTTATATTTACCTCATTTCTATTTTCTGTTTAGAAGAAGCATACTTCAAAAATTCATAGATGGTGAATCAAGCTCCAGCCAATAATTAATCTTTATTTGAGGGAAGAATATTTGGGTATTAAAAATAATAATTTAGTAGAAAATATATGGTGTTGAAAAAAAAAGTAAAATCATTTTAAAAGGAAATCTTTTAACTTATCTAAATGAACCACGATACCTCAGATCTCAATAAGAAACTGAGCTCAAGTAAACCCTTTAGCTTATCAAGTAAACCCTGATTCAGCAACACTGAGCAATTTATTGATGGCTACTCTTGGCTTTGGTCCTTCCTTCACTGTCACAGGGATCCTATTAATGGAAATTAAACACAAGTTTTCTTGACTTTCTTTCTACAGATTTATTTATTCTTATGTCAGCAAGTAAGAATGGCAACTCCTTTTGAATCAAAAACAGAATTGAGCAAATACCAGTCCCTGTTACATAGCATCTACCAGACTTAGTGTATTGGTGCTTTGGGAAACCAACTCCTAAGAAGTGTTGCAGGAACTTTCCTCCAATAGACTGACAAAAGCCATGATCTGCCCATGGTATCTGCTGCTACAAGCACAGGGGAGGAGGGACCTGGAACCCAGCTTAGACAGAGAACTGCCAAGCCCAGAAGGAAGCAAAGTTCAGAAGAAAGAGCCTGAAGGAAAATGACAACACAGATCATCTAACATTACTGACTTCTTAAATATAATGAAAATTTAGATTTATGTATGATTTTGTTTTTAGAAAAGAAATAGTGAGTTTACTGAGCTCATATCGAAAAATATATGTGCAGTGCCTATACTAACTGATCTAATCACAAAAGCTCAAAAGAGTATACACTAACTATCCTCACATTGAAGCAAATATACTGAGTCATAAAAGAAATGGAAGGATGCATGGTAGGAAGAAAGGAAGAAAAAAAGGAAGGTAAAAGGACGAAGGGGAAAGAAAGGAAAAAAGAAAGGGCAGAGGAGCAGTGGGTGAAGAGGAAGGGAGGAAGGCAAGAGAAAGAGAGAGAGGTTAATTTACTCCAGTTATCTGCTTGGAAATGGTGGGTCTGCAAGCCATGAGAGTGAATTCAGAGTTGGTGCTGCTGTGCAATGCTGTGCAATAAGGAAAGGGATACGAGAATGCTGAGTGGAACATCCAGAAAAGAATAAATACATCACTCAAGTCAGATGGCCAGTAGATACTGACTGATGAGTCATCTTACAAATAACAGGCCCATAATACTTAATGACATTTTCAGAGCCTAATTCTGGTTTTCTTTTCTTCCTATTGTTCTTTCGGTTTGGTGTTTTGAAATAGGGTCTTGCTTTGTAGCCTGTGTTCACTTCGAACTCTCAATCCCCTGCTTCAACCTTCCCAGCATTGGGATTATAGGCCTGCCTGCACTATAATGCCACATAAGGAATTCCCATTTTCATTGACTTTGATGAGTTAGAACTATTACTAAATATGAGACTTGGCACAGAAAACAGAAAAGCTAATCAGGAGGTGACAGTGTGCAAACTGATCCTGAGACAAAATGAAGCTTCTATTCAAGGTCAAGAATTCAGAATGTGATAAGAAGCTGTCTGACCAGGTTCTAGTGGCTAAACTCTTCTGTCTCCTCCTCCCCTTCCTCTCTCCTCCCCTTCCCTCCTCCCCTGCACTCCCCTCTCCTCCTCTGCACTCCTGTCCCCTCCCCTCCCTTCCCCTCTCTTCACTTGTGTGTATATATGTGCTTCTATTCATGTATGTGCAGGTGTATTTGCATATGTGTGGGGGGGAAGTGCATATGTACTTAATGAACATGCAACTGGAGGCAGAGGTCAACCTAAAGTATCATTCCTCAGGAATCAGTTAACTTATTCTGAGATAATGTCTCTCACTGGGACCTTGATCATGTCAAGTAGGTTAGGCTCACTGGCCAGGGATCCTCCTGTCTCTGCTTCCCCAGTTCTGGGATTGCAAATGCACATCAGCACACCTGGTACGCATTCTGGGGATCAAAATCAAATCTTCCTACTTGTACATTAAGTACCTTATCAGCTGAACCATCTCCCCAGCCCTTCACATGGCCTATGAGAGAAATTATTCTGAGACCGGCAGGATGAGAGGGTCCTTTTCAGTCTTCAAACCATGATCAAACAACTCCATATTCAGAGTGTACTTGACAATGCTTGGCAGTGTCAGCCTCAGCAATTCAGGACAGACATGTTATCACAGAAAAGCCAATCTAAGGCTGAGTTAAAACAAAGCCAGAACTAGATCCTGCACTCCTTTAAGGCTTATTATCTCATTTTCCGCATCAAGCTTAAAGTGTCACAGGGATGGGCCAGACCTGCTTGTGAATCACTGATAAAATGAGTCAGGATATTCTCTGACATTGACGGCTGGTTCAAACAGCACGCCCACATGTGGGAGTTCTGATGGATGCTTCAGGCTTTCATCTGGGGACAGCTGTCCTGATCAGACTGTGGTTAATTTCCCAAATCTTGTCAGCTTTCTTGATTTGTTTCTTCTACCTCTAATTGTACTGTTTAATCCTTTGCCTTTTTAGAGCCGAGGTCACGACAGTCATCGGTGGTCTCTTACTGTTGGTGAACAATGAACATCTTTAGAACTTGTAAGGATACCCTTCTGCAAATCACAACATGGTTCCTATCTTCCCCCAGGCTACTCAGAGTTTGAAAAATAACTTCCAAACATTTTGTTTCCTTCATGTACTTGAGTTTGGAGAGAAGAATGCTCAGTAAGAACATAGTAGAATATATAGCCAAAAAAATCCTGATACTTTAAGAAATGGTTATTGCACATTCAGCGATGAGGCAAATAAAATGTTCTTGTTGCTAATCAGTAGAAGATCATAGGAGCAGTTTGTGCTAAAACCAGCTCAGGATCCCACACATTACTGAAGCAGAATAGATAATACCACCTTTCAGTAGTGCTGTGAAAAATGGTGGTTTTGAACAGTACAAGGATAATACAAATCATTATTGGCTACTGACTATTGGGGAAAAGTTGCTGTGGTTATAAGGTCTAAATAGAGAAGTGCACATTCTTTACCTTAAAGACCCAGCGTGGCCTAACAGTGAAAGTTGGTTGTGAAATTTTCCATCAACGATCAAAAGAGGTTGGAAAATCTTTTTTTCATGTTATCACTATTAGATTCACTGCTCTTATATGCCAAAGATCAGAGGTCCCTCCCACCTTATTAGTGTTATGTAATGACTAAAGAGCTGGTACTAGGCAGACATGGACTGAAATCTTCCTATGGTCTCTGAAATGTACTTTGTTTCTTCTCCAAACCACATGTCAGGGGATATACATATATATGTCTGAAAAACTAATACACTGAAAATTATTCTTTAAAAAATGACCTGTGAGGTTAAGCATGATGTATGGACAGTGGAATATCTGATACAGTATGAATGACTGATAGACGAATCTGTCTATGTTTGTGTCCCTGCTTGTGTGAAGCCAAAGCTGAGTTATATTCAAGAGCATGAAATTTGGAATTAATTCCTTTTCTTGATCCACCTTTACCATGGACTTCAAAGCAAATTTCATAATCACTCCAGGTCCAAATCACTGCTCATGCCATACAGGAATAATAGCACCTGACTGACAACTCATGAGAGGATTAGATGAGAATGCTCTTTGCAAAACACTCATTAAAGATACCCACTTGTTATCACTCTCAGTTCAGAGCCATTGTGTTTCTGAAGGCTTTAAAATCTGTTCTACTGATGGATCACTGTAAAGATATCTTTGTGGGGATACGTTTTAGGCTAGATACTAACAAGCCTACTGACTCTATCTGGTACAGAAAAGTGCAGGTTTCTGTGTTCTGAATTTCCAAAGCTGTGTGAAAGATTAGCTTCCAACAAGAAATGTCTATCGCAGCCTAACATGGAAGTCACAATCAAAAGTTGTAAAATCCCATGGTCTAGCTTTTAGACCTGGTTTATAAGAGTGTAGCTGCATGACATTAAGGTCAATGTCTCAGTACTGACAAACCTCATAGTCCTCACTGGCAAAAATGGGATAACACGGGACTGGAGAGATGGCTCAACAGTTAAGAGCACTGGCTGCTCTTGCAGAGGATCCAGGTTTGATTCGCAGCACCCACATGGTGGCTAACAACTATCTATAACTCCATTTCCAGGGGATCCAATGCCCTCTTTTGACTTCCGAGGGCATTCACCACACAGGTGCACTTACATACATGTAGGCAATACACTCACATATGTAAAACAAAAAAATAAATAAAAAATTAAAAAATGGGATAACACTAGCAATGGATAGATTCATTGAAGAGATTTTATGATACAGTTTTAAAAAGAGCATAGCACAGTGTCTGGCCCATGGTTGTTCAAGCGGGTATATTTATGACTGACGTGACTACATTCTTGGGAGCTGCTATCCTAAAGAAGCTTTTAAAAATATAATTGTTAGTGTTTAAAAAAAGATAGTTAAAAATAAAGCCCAGTTTTCTCTAAACCTGCTCTGTCATAAAGATAAAGTACGTGGTGTGCTTTTTTGGACCGTCACATTTTAATCTTGTATTTTGGTGTCCTTTCTTCCTCTGTATGCCAGTTCACGTTGGACTCTCAGCAACATAAAACTGAAAATCAGTCTCCATGTGAAGTTTATGATGTAATCAAAGTGCCAGTTCTCTTCAAAAACCCTTTGTGCCTCAGATTTAGAATGATAAAAGGCTAGAACCCTTTTGGCTTTTAAGAGAATAAGGCATCCTGCTGTATATTTTTAAGAAGACAATATCTAGATTTACATTATCAAAAAAAACAAAGATGCTCTTTTCAAAAGCTGAAACCACCAAAGCCCCAGGCTAATTTAGCCTGGCAAGATGCAGTCAGCCAAGCTGGCCAGTGGTATCACTCTGGATGAGTTAAAGGAAGAATCACCCCTAAGCAATGGTAGCTCTCAGAGGGGGCCTGCCCTTCACAATTTAAGTTCTTTGAAGCTGCATTTCCTTTAAGCAATGAGAAGTCTTTGTGGTGATGGGAAACATACATTTATAATTATAGAAGAACACAGTGTACGCTAGACATGGGACAAAAGAATGCAAGGCTCTGAAGGGAAGTCCTGATGCACTCAGCCTTGCTCGTGCAGCGTCTGACCTGAAACACTGGGTGTTTTAGTTTTACCTAATTAAAACAGCCAGGAGGCAACACTCCTTCATGACCATTTCTTTTGTCAGTGCCCATTTGGCCTTAGACCAACCAGGCCAGCAGGGTAGAATGGAATATTCCTTGCAAATCCAATCACTAAATAGGATAGAAGTCAGAACATAAAAATCACAAAACCATTTCAAAACAACGTAAATATATTCACTTACAGCGCAGCTGAGCAAGTGAACAAAATAAAATGGAATGTTGCCTAGAATTATTTCTAACTTTCTCGAACAAAATCGAGTTAATTAGTGCATCTTAACAGACTCTTTACTTTTTCTTGTGCATGTGAAAGCTAACCCTAATCATGCATCTAAATAGCCTTAAATATGGAATAAGTGATGTTAGTTGATTATTTGAGACTAGGTCTCATTATGTAATTTTGTCTGATTAAGCACTTATATAGCCCAGGCTGGCCTTGAACGTCTAGAGATCTGTATGCCTCTGCCCAGTGCTGAGATTGAAGGCATGAGCCACCATGCCTAGAAGGATGTCAGTGTTTGATGAGAGACAAAAAAAAAAAACAGGACTAATAAAGGAAAAAAAAAAAAAAAAACAGGACTAATAAAGGCATAATAAAAAATTACACAAACAGATTTTTATTAAAATTTCAAATCATATCTATATTTTAATATCATTTAATAATTTCTCTAAATAATCTTAAGTTTTGAAATTTCAGTGAATCACAAAATACTAAATTAAATAACAAAAGGTATAAGGAAGGCTTTTATTTGGGCTTTAAGCATAAAATAGATGGAAAAAAATTAAACCCATAAATTTACAGATATTGAACGGTGAGAAGCTCAAAGGTAACACTAAGTCTCAGAAGAGTCAACATAATTTTCTACTAAACATCACATTATAGATAAACTAGTAGAGACAGAGTGTAAAATATTTCTGAAACTGTTGTTTCAAAGCTAATAGTTGGCCCCAATCCTTTTAACAATAATAAGCGATTTTTAGCCCAAGTGACTGGCTGTTTCTACACAGCGTAGTATAAAAAGGAAAACATGTTTTTGAAAGCCAGAGACTTGAAGTTGTCACTCACTAGCTCCAGGAACTTCAGAGACCACTTAACATTCCAGAGCTAAATAAACTCCTAGATAAAATGCATACAAGGCCCATCCCAAGGCATATCGAAGACTGAACCGCAAGAACCCATGTAACAAGCATAGTTTAAGTACTGGAATAAAATTAGTGCTTAATAAATATTTGTCTCCTCTGTCTCTCTCTGTCTCTCTCTGTCTCTGTCTCTCTCTGTCCCTCTCTGTCTCTCTCTCTCTCTCTCTCTCTCTCTCTCTCTGTCTTTAGAATTTTGAATATTCTCCACAGAGAGACATGTTTTTCATCATTACAGCCAATCACACATTGAATAGCAATCTTTTAGCCACCTGTTTTAAAAATACTTCCTCTTCTTTCAGGTGTGCACGTACATCTGTGCAAATGTGCATACATGTGTGCACATATGTACAGCCACCTCTTTCTGAAATTGTTCTTGCTGGTCATGACTAAGGTAAGTTTGAGGTAGAGCAGAATCTACCTCATAGGTTGTGGTAAAGTACAGTAAGTGACTCATTATTGAATCGTGACTTAATAGTTTACAGAGGTCATGGGAGATACAAAGGAAAGATAATGAAACAAGTGATTCCTTGAATTGACAGAACCGATGTTATATTCATATATTTCAATTTCATTATTATGAAGTAGATGGTTCATTTGATTAGAAATCAACTACCCGCACTCTTTGATATCACTACTGACTAATGAGACTGTCACTGGGGTGCCTCAAAATAGAACTCAACAGAATGGTGCCCTTCTCTTTACAGCAACTTTTCATGTAGAAATTCTAGTTATATTGTTACCAATTTGGAGAGGCCTGATGATAATAACTCCAAATAACATTGTGAGAACTTCTTGTCTCATCTTTCCCTTTGCATCGCAGAAAGTAATGTCTAATTCCATCTAATATGCTAACCCATAGATATGATAAATATGCCTCCTTGTGAAAAAATAAAAAGAAATAAATAGTGCCTGTATATAAGCAGAAATTTGTAGGACAGTCAAAAGTAAAGAAAGAAAGAAAAGAAAGTAAGAAAAGAACCAAACAAACCCAGAAACTACTGAAAACCAGTAGCTGTGTCATCTATGCTCTTGAATAATGATAATTAGCATCAAAATCAGCATCATAATAAGCCATACAACTTTGCAGGTTATTATAAATTTTTAAAAGGAAAATTGCAAAGCAAAAGTGGCCTGTATTGAAAATTATAATCATTTCATTAGCCTGTACCCACTCCCCTCCTGATGACATTCTTTGGTGAAAAAAAAGTCCACAAAGTAGTAATAGGGATAACAAGAAGTTTCTGGAAATACTGTCCTTCATAATGAAGAAACAAGGACACAGTTTTGGTTGAAAGCTTTATTCAGGCCAGGATCATAATTCTATTTTCCACCATGGTGCCTGGCACAATGCCTTTCTGATGTATATTAGTGCATCATTGGATATTTATTGAGTGACTAAGCATCAGTATATAGGAGAAGACTCTTGATGGAAGGAGCTGATTTTCTCATATATAGTGCAATAAGCATATATCCAGGGTCTTCTACTATGACCCTTCACTTTAATACAACTACCCTAACCGTCACAATCAGAGGTGACACATCACCTTATGATTAAGCAGTTTCAAGCAACTCCCTTCCTCTTTGGACCATCACTCTGCAGGCACCACCCCATTACAGTCTCATATTAGTTGACTTCAGCTATTGCTCTCTGCTCAGGCACAAACTTTAGTCTGCAGCTACTCCACCCTTCAGCCAGAGGGGAAATACCAGGCTTAAGCTGCATCTGTGAATTGCATCACTCAGAGGATTGGAAATGACTCAGAGGTTCATCAGTAATAACAGCTTCCATTTATGTAGCATTTGCTGTGTGCCACACAGACTTCTGGGAGTTGTACTTAAGGGCCACCCCCACCCCAAAACTGTTATTGAGTATGTTAAAGCTATAACGAAATGCTTCTTCTAAAAAAATTTTTTTTTAATTTTAAAAAAAGCGTCACTTTTTAAAACTCAAAATAGCTTAAACCACTGGGCAAAATTTTTGTCTTGTTTTTCAAAAATGATAAAATTGAATACAGGGGTCAAGGATCTTACCCTAAATTGGTCAAAGGCTAAAAGGCAGAATTTTAACCAATGTCTTTCTGACCCTAGAGCAACTCCTGTTTCAAATCATACTTCTTTTCTTTGAGAACCAGTAACAAGAACATCTCTGGTGGTGATTAAAGTCTTCACCATCTTAGAAATTCATAGGTTTCTTTTCTTACCCCTGTTACTGGAGAATCAGCGTTCCCTTTTGTGAGCTCTTAGTCTTTTTGATAAAAGAATTTTAAAAAGAACTGCGAAGAAACCTCAGGAGCCAATTTATTTGAATTTCAGAGAGAAACCACAGGGCATGTTAACTATAAATCTCAGTAGCTGCCTGGAGGAACGTGACAGAGGAAAAGAAGAAAGCCATGCCTTTTGAGTTAGCATCCAAGAAAGCAGACAGGTTCAGCAACGGAGATCTGCCAGCAGCTGTATTATGCATGGGGATGTCCTTCAGAGAGATAGTGGGAATTTCCAGAGTATCAGAGCAAGCATTTTAAGATTTGGGCCAGTGTCCAAAGAAGAGATAGATAGAAGACGAAAAGAAAAGTTAGGCCTCTTGAGTTAGAACTCCAAAGAAGCTGGCATGTTTAGCAATAAAGATCTGCAAGCAAATACATTGAGGTCGCTCCTAAGGCATATGAGTACGTTATCTCATTAAGGAAATGAGAATTCCTCCCATCTCCATTGCAATTCAGGTAAATCAGCTTTCTCGAGGGGTGGTTTCCTGACCAGATGATTGACGAGCACAGTTGGATTAGCACCTTAGGTATGTATAGGGTAGGGAGTAGATACTATGACTTTGTAATCTTCTGTTTTGGGTAGCTTAGACTGTCATGCCTCCACCCAGGACCAGAGGAAAAATTCAGTCTATTCTTTTGAATAGGAAAAAGTAGATTTTTCTGAAATGAATCTCAGCAAAGTCCTACTACGTCCACTCAGCGCCCTTTCAGCTGGTGTTTTTTATCTTAGGAAGGGGGACAAAACTGATTAGGAGGAAAGGGCCCACCCTCAGTGCTCAACGACCTTCTAGCCAGCAAATATCTGTGAAGCTACCTAACACTAACACTTCCTTTTTTCTTTAACTGTCTTTGGATAATTTTTTTCAGTAAAATGTGCTTCATTACAATGAGGACAAAACTACTGAACTAATCATATTGGAAAAAATAATTTTTGCATGCAGCAAACTCTGTCATTATTTAATTACATCCCACAACTCTCTCTAACCAAGCGCGGTAGACATTTCTGCTTTGGGCAGACTTGGAGGCAGGTCTCTCCCTCCATTTTTTTGTCTACTTTTCTGTGGAAAACTGACTTCATTCAGAAATTGACTCCCTTTAGGGAACAAGAAGCACAGCCACTGGGGTTGCCACTTCTTTTTTCTATTTGGCTCATTCAAAAAAGCATGGTAGGATCACAGCCCTTCCCACTGGAGGCCACATCTGGATAGATCAGCTGTCCTCAAAGCAGCCTCTGTCAGCGGAAACACGTGAAGTTCAGGCAAAGGAAGAGTTTCCGAAGGAAAGGAGAAACATGGGTAGACAATAACTTTTCCTTTCTTTCTCTTTGAATGTGTTTAGATAAGAAAAAATGTGTAGCCATTTCTAATGAAGAGAAAAGGAAAAGAATATGAGCTGTTTATTTCCAAAGTCAAGTTAGAAAGATGTAAGTCTTTGTGGTAATCTGTAGCTTCCAAACATGGAAGTGGATGATATACTTCCTGGAATCAAAAAAGGGGTGCTTTAATGCTCTTCACTCTTGCCTAGCAGAATTCTCCATAGCCAGGCCTCAATAATATATATGGAAGTAAAGAAAAGAGATGAAAGGAAAAGAATGGAAGAGAAACAAGTAGTAGACTAAGCAAGCAGGAAAAAATGAAAGAAGAAAGTTGATAAAAAAAATGTGTATTGCCCTAGGAGTTCAGTGAAGTTTTCCAGGAAGTAAATTAACAATAAAGATACAGAAAGATGGGAGATTTTACTCTACACCTGCTCTTGTTGGTCATGTATTGTATAACCATTGTTTTATTTTTTTAAGATTAAGTTTCTTGTCATATGATAGCATTTTGGGCTCTCCCAACTAGTCAGGAAGTGTTAAATTGGATTACATACATTCTGTCCCTGTTCTAGTTCATCAGCTGGCAAGCAATTGCAAATATTCAGCTACAATCCAAGGCTTTTAAAAAGATGTCTCCTTTACAGGTATTATCAAGGGAGAAATGGGGAAAAGGGAGATGCTTTAAATGGGGAGAGCATGGAAGGAGGGTTAGACATGGAGAGAGAGAGAGGTGGGAGAGATAAATATGCCTAGCTAGTGTAAAAAAAAAAGAGGGAATTGTATTAGAACAAAAACCTGACAGAAAAATTATATATACAATATCTCTACATGAGTCCATGTGTATAGCTGAAGGCTACATAACAAGAAACAGTGCCAGACAGGAGAACCCTCCCTTTGAGTTGTTAGCCAAGACAGCCCAAGAGACTCCCAAAATTAAACAGGCTATTGCCACAGCCTTTCATTATCTCCCAAAAATTGAAGGTAAGACCTTATTGCTGAAGACAGGACACACTTCAGACACAGGATTTAGAGCAATGGAGCTAGGACTGACCTGAAAGCCCCCCCCCCCCCGAAGGCTAGCTCTCATAGCTTTGGAAAGCACTACACAAGCTGATAAAGTAGAGCACCTCAGTAGAGCTGAGGTCCAACCTCAACTTTAGGGCCTAATAACCACATCAGTGACTGGCACAGCAAACAACATTGGTGCAGTAGTGGCACTTTTATCTTGGGGGTAATCAACAGCTACCTAATTGGTCCACTCAATGGGAAGAAACTCATGTGTGGTATTGTAAACATAGTCAAATACACATGACTGGAGAGGTCATAGACTTTAGAGAAAACCCCAAAACTGTCACATCCCTATACTAATGTAATTTCTTACTATGTACAGATTATGGATACTTATATTTACAGACAAATATCCCAGTCACCACTCCTCAAAGAAGCTTGCTATGCAACAGACAGAAATTATTAGAGTTACGCAACTGCTCATACACAGAGACTGTGAATATCCCAAGCCTAAGCGGCACATCTACAATGCAACCTGTACACCTAACGCTCACAGAACATAGAACGATGGATGAAGAGACTATCGATGCATCTTTCATTTCTCATCAGTAAGGATCCCTCATGAAAAAAAAGAGGGACAGGAGCACAAAAGGTCACAAATGGCCAAATCATAGAGAAAAGAGTCTGCAGAGTGTGGATCCTTGCACAGGACTCCTATATTAAACTCTTCCCATCAGGCTCAGGGACCATTGCAGAAGAGGGGGCAGAAAGACTGTTAGAGCAAGGGAGGAGGTACACGGTCATATGGAAATAGAGGCCTACAGCCACCTGGGACCCTGCTCATATGGACCTACAGTTATTGTGTCAGTCTGCACAAGACCCATGCAAACCCAAGCAGACAAAAACTCAGCACAGAATTGTGGAAATGTGAAGCAGACCCCAAACTCAGATGAAGAACTATTAGAACCTGATTACTGCTTGGTAAGAAAGAGCTTATCTTCTTTAAAGGAAGGGACTCTAGATAAGCTGACTAGACCTCAGTGGATGAACTTGCACTGAAGAACATGGGGACACTAACTTGACATGATAGGCCTTAACACAAATGACAGAATATGTGAATTCCAGTGGGGGCATAATGGAAGGGTGCCAATGGATAAGGGGGTATAAAGATGATTAAGCTTAAAAACTCACAAAAGAGGTCTTCTTGTACTCTGTATTTGCCCTGCCTATTCTTAAGGGAATAAAGTCAGAAGTGTCACTTTGTGAAAATGATGTTTTCTCGAAGTCCAAAGTTATCTGAACCTATATGAACCTAAAAAAAGTCTTGGGTTGGGCCTATGGTTTGAGGTTTGAATTAGAGCTTAGGTTATTCTTATTTTATCTGCACTAGTTTTCCATCAGTAATTATACTGTTTCTATATCTCCATCTTACAAAAGAGGACATTATCATGGGTTTGGATACAGTAAGAATAAACTAACCAAGTCTTCTGACCCATCTGTCAAAATGAACCTGGATAAACACATCTGCTGTTTCAAAACCTTTTAACTCCATGTTTATTTTGTTTTCTTTGGGTGGTTTCCATTTTTTTTTAAAGCAGGTCATCATTATACACCAGAAACTGGTAAAAAACAAAAACAAAACAAGATCTCTCAAACCCCAATAATATACAAATCACTTATCATAGGATAAGGACACTAATAAATTTGCTTCAAGAAAGAATCGTCTGAATTATTCCTCAGTGACTGAACTCCATGTGTCTGTTATGAGAGTAGCTCCCTCTGTGAGAGACAGACCTGCCTGCCGTTTCTACTGAATGGATGCATTTATGAGACTATACTTGGTCCTACTTATTACATCTTCACTTCTAACTCCTTACAAAGCCATCAGGTAAGACTGCAGCACACCCTAAGTTACCAAATATATAACCTAGCCATGTACTTATTACATATTTTGCCATGAAAGATAGTGTTGCACATAGATTCTTATTTTGAGAATTTTGATTATAGTCAGGAAGTTAGTTTAGAAGCCTAAAGAGTCCGAGTGATTCTTTAAGTCAGATCAGCATCAAATACAAATAATAATAAAATAAAGTTCCGATGGGGACCTAGTTTAATAATACTATCTCACGAAGTTTAAATTAACCAGCTCTATTATCCCCTGGATCATGAAACTGAGGATGCAGTGAGATACAAAGATGGAGTACAATGCTTCTGTCTTTAGCAATGAGCTACAGATCTTAGCATGGAATCCCTTTTATATCATTTATAATACATGGCTTTTCTTACCATGTTGCATTGTTAGCTGGAAGTACAAGGAGGCATAAAACACAAGGAGGCAGAAGTTTAGAAGAGGCACAGCAAAGGAAGAGACTGATAGCTGGTATCAGGCGGAAAACAAGGCTAAGGGTAGAAAGATGTGATGTTGATTTCATGCTGTTAGAGTTTAGAAGTCTAGATTTCAGTCTTTGTGGTTCTAAAACTAATACTACTTACTCGTGCATGGCTATGTTGCCCAGCCCGACCTTGATTTCACAAAGATCCATCTGCCTCTGCCTCTCTAGTCCTGGGATTAAAGGCCTGTGCCACCACATACAGCTGGTCTTATAGCATAAATTTTTGCAGAAGCATCTTTCTCTTGTGCTTATATGGGGATGGGGGAAAGACTGTTCATTTTTTTTCCTCTAAATTATTTCTAAGGAAACTCTCTTCATCTTGAGCTGTATCTAGGCAATTTTGCAAAGTCCCTTTACTACTTGCTCATCCATGGGTACTTGCTCATCCATGAACTAATTCATTATAATGTATAACACAGCTTCTTAAACTGTGGCTTGTGGCTTATGAGATCTTGGAATTGAATGTGGGGGTGGTGAAAACTTTGGCCGTAGTAAAAGGTAACTAGTAAAAAAAAAAGAAAAAGTAAAATAGTAAACACACAGTGATGAAAGCTCATTCAAAATCGAAGGAGGAATGAATCTGAGGTGTGTCTGGTTGCATTTCTCTCTCGTATTGTATTATATAACTTCACTGAATCCCTGGTTCTGAACATACCACAGGCACTTTGGGCATGCCATTAAGTCGTGCGTTGCTAGCAAACTCTGCCTGAAACACCTCAGCCCAGATTTAGGACTATTGTGATGTACAGTGTTTTTACTGTGTATACAGAGTTGCATGATTTTATAAAAGCATACATAAACATAATGACTTAATTACAAACAAAAACATTTAATCTTTTCCTACCATCATTGCTTAGCATGTAAATATCAACATAATATATCTGGATTGCGTTGAGTTTGAATGTTTGATTTTAAATATTGCTGCTTCAGTTGCTGACTTGAATTTCATAAAATACATGTTAATTGGGTGGTAATTTTGGTTCAGTGGTAGAACCCTTGCCTAGTATAAACGAGTCCTTGAGTTTGATCCCCAGCACCTCAAAAATAAAATAATAAAATAAATCACTACATGAATTTTTATACACGATTTCTGAAATGGTCGAAACACACTTTTGCTTCATGTGCTATAAATTTATGTGAAGTGGCGCTCTCAGCATTGGTAATTATAAAATCATAATAGAATGAACTCCAAAAATGAAGATAACATTGTGCTATAGCGAATATTCAGCCAAGATGTTATTCTTTATATAAAAAAATCAGCATATCCATCTCATTAGTATACAAGTTTGCTTTCATTAATGCTAAAATTATATGTATATGAAAGAACTGCTTTAAAATAATTTTCTCATGATTATCAGTAAATGTTTCATTTACATATCCAATGTGTATTCATATATACCATATATACATGATATTCATATCATGTAAAATATTTTTCAGGAAGAAAGGGCTCATGAGGAGAGGTTTTACTTGGTTATGGCACCATGTAATCATCACCACTTCTGATTCACTAAAGGAGAGAATCAACTCCTTTTTATAGAGAAAATTCAGATATGCCACTTTAAAGTTTTCTCCTTCAGTTGGCACTACTTTTCTACTTAGTGTGTAAATGACTAAAATCACTGAAAGGAATGCTCCTAAGTGCATAGGGAAATTTACAGTATACTCCAAACAATATGAAATCAACAAACTAACAGAGGTGTGTTTTGCTATCATATAGACAGAGCACGGAAGAGCAGATTTCGCAACTCAGCCTCTGGACTTTGACTGGCCCATCAAAGACTGACAATGAAAAGTAAGGAAACATAGTGAACTTTTCACAGAAGATATATTTTTGTATAACAATCTTTCATTTTATGGTAAAACTGGTCATAATAGTTACAGTTGTTTCTATAATACCAAAATTGTCAAGTCAATTGCTAACCCATGTTGGCCTATATATTTTATTTATTTGGTTATTAAAGTCCTTTCTCATAGATGTAATTCCTGTCACCAGTCATGGAGATGTTCATTTCTGCCAAGCTTGAGGGAAAACTTAGTCCTAGAAGAGGAAGTGTGCAACTAAGAAGAGAGAATATGGCTTCCTTTGGAGTCACTCTGAGACTATTTTTTGTTTTAAAAAATAGATACTTTAGGAAATTTTAAATTCAAGTTTGCTGTTTTATATATCTAGTTGGGCTTCTGATTCTGTAATGAGTTTTTAGTATTTCTGAGGCTTTCTTTTTCTTGGTTATATTTGCATTTATCTGTTTTTCATGTGAATGCATAACTGAATGACTGATAAGACAGCATCCATAAAGTAAACTTTCCAGAGCAATTTTCATTAAAAACTCAGAGCTAATCTTGCTATAGAATCTCATTGGCAGAATAGGAAAGTATTTCAACTTACCACAATAAAGTCAATATTTCATCAAGATTAATATCCATTTAAAATGAAAACTGCTGAACTATGGCAAATGGAAGCCAGTAAACATTTTGCTACACAGATGAGCCAGGTTCAAGCCAAGTTCTGGTCAAGTCTCTGAATTTTCTTGTCAAGTTTTAAGTATCACTTAAAGCTGGGGAGGAAGACAGACAGTCCTTGAATGCAGAGGGGAATAGGAACAGGGTTGAATTCCAAGACAGTCCTTAAGATTTGGGGTTCTTTGCTCATGCAAAATGCAAAGGACACTTTGCCCAGTGCAAAAGTGTACTAGCCGACCTGCTTTAACAAGCTGTTGAGTTCAGTTGCTTTCAGGGACTTTACTTTCTTATTTTCTTCCAGTTTTGAGTAGCATTGACTAGCATGCCATGTTTTTTTCCTTTGAAATAGTCATCTTTCCTATTAGGCTTTTGTCCATACCTTCTATAATAGAAAATGAAGAAAACATCGTGTGTTGGGGGGGAGGTACGTGGTATATATACACATGTGTGCAGGTGTGTGTGCCCATGCACACATGTGATGAGGTTAGAGGAAGCTATCGGGTGTACTGTTCTGTCAGGCTTTTTATTTTGTGTAGCAAGCACTTGTGTAGCAAGCACTCATATCATTGAGCCATCTCTAAAACTCAGAAAATGTCTCTTTCAATATATTATCAGAATTCTCATGATATTTTTCTTAGTCACCTACAAGAAAGGAAGTGGCTCAATATTGCATTGGGCAATAAATACTTTTAGAAATTGACACTTAAAACTCAAGTTTGTCTTATTCTCAATATGGTCTAATAATTCAGATAAAATAAATCCTAAAACCGAGGTAATTCAGCAGGATATTCTTAATACAATCCTTAAGGTAAGAGAATGTTTCTACACATTTTATAGTAAATCTGGATAAAAGGACAATCCAAAAAACAACGTTTAAACTTGAGTGATAACTTGTGTAAAGAATTTAAATTGGGGCTGGAGCGATGGCTCAGAAGTTAAGAGCACTGGCTGCTTGTGCAGAGACGACCTTGGTTTGGGTCCCAACACCAGCACGGAGGCTAAAGTCTGTATGTGACACTGGTTCCAGGTGACCCAACACCCCTTTCTGGCCTCTGTAGGTATTGCATGGCATGGGTACACTTACATTCATGCAGGCAAGGTACTCATACATGTAAAATAAGATGAAATTTAAAAAATTAAAAATTAATTTAAAAAATTAATTAAAATTGTATACAAGTAAATGGTAGAGCTGATTTCTTTCTTTCAGGTAAATGAGAAAGTCATCTTGTTTATTTATAATTTATGATAAGCAGACATCAAAGTTCTCTAAATTATATGTCAACCAGATTTACATTTACCTTTATTAGTCCTAAATAATGAAAGTTTGTCATATAAAATCATTTAATCTTCAAATCTCCAAAAGGTAATGGAAGCTGATTATGCAGCTCCCTAGCCAGAGTGCTCGCCTAACATTCCCAGCCCTGGGCTCAAGCTTTGTCATCTTCTAAATCCACATAGTCATTTATGCTTGTCATATCAGTCCTGGAGATGTCGAGGTGGAGGATCAGAAGTCCCAGGTCGTCATTGGCTGAGTAGTTGGGTGTTATAAGCAAGTTTGGGCTAAACAAGACCCTACCTATCTGAAGCAATGAAAAACGAGCAAAATAAAAAATATCGGAAGTAGTGTTTTTATCGGTTGACAAAACATATGTCCATGCTCACTGATGGAAATTTCCATTCTAAAGATTTTCAAATGCTTAAACTATATATTTTTGATTAAAAAATAATCCAATTCTTTTTCATAAAGCAATGTTATGATTTTAGCAAGGTTGGAGATTTAAATAGAAATGGGAATCTTCTTATTCCATTGGGTTACACATAAGAACTCTTTTCAGGACCGGGGCTGGAGCTCAGTGGCAGAGCATCTCTTGGCATATGATTGACTCTAGGTTCTATCCCTAGTACCATACAGCAGCAAACCAACCAAACAAACCAAAAGCTCCTTTTGTTCTCTGTCCTGAACATGTTTTCATTGCAGAATTGCTGGACTATGACTAATAGTTGATCAGTCTACGAAAAAAAGAAGTAAAGGAGCTGACAAAAGCCGTATCCCACAGGAAAGCTAGAGAAAAGAGTTAATTCACCATCCTGCTAAATTCACTGATGTAAGGATGAGGAGTACTACTTTTTAGTGCCTCAGTCTTCCCTGGGAAAGGCAAACACTTATTTAAAATTCTTTAAAATACTCATTTAAATTAAGTGGTTTCTAACAGACCTGCTAAGATGAAAGGAACATTTTACAAACCTGGAAATGCTTAGCTTGGAAGGCACAGATCAGGTTTAGTTCTGTAAAGGAGCTATTACCAAGACTCTGGAGTGAGAAACACATTTTCTGGGAAGGATATGTTACAAAACTAGACACATTCTCCTCCACTGTGGTATCCTGGGCAGTGAGGAACATAGAAGTGAGGGGTATAGAAACAATTTTATCCTGCCACTAAGCAGTATTGCAGCTCATTCTATCTTCATATTTATCTTCAGTCGTGAATAAAGGCAAGTGCGGTTGCCACTCTGGCCTGCCTTTTATGAATCTGCACAACATCGTAGCAGGAACTGGGAAACCAACATCACTGAGTCTTACCCCTGGACTATGTCTACAGTTTCTCTTAGGAAACAATTTCTACAGGAAGTTTAACAGTCTGTACAACTGTTAATGGTATGACCTGCAGTAGAAAGTTAATACAAGTGCTGCAGAAACATGGCTCTGTCTTTAAAAACTAAGAATCAGAAGACCGAACAAAAGGGAAAGTTTATAAGAGGCAGGACATGTATTATAAGGTATATGCAAATGTAAGCTTGCCCTACTATCAAATTTGATAAGGAGAATTAAGGCAATATCAAAGAGATGAAAACAGTTTATATATCTGAATTATATAGGTGATTTATAGAGAGTAAACTGAATGTTTGCATATTTATATATGGATTTATGCATCTATGTGCTTACCTATCTAACTCACAATATCATTAGGCCTATAATATATTTGCAATTGCAATAAGTTAAGTCCTCAGTCTGGAGCATAAGGCGAAAGCAGATAAAATTAATTGGGTTCCTATTACTTATCTCCTCACATTTTCTTCCTTTAAGCTGCTTACCTCTGAAGAACCAAAGAAAGCCCTATTCCAGTCGTGGCCCACGCTGTTACTCATACCCCAGGTTTTAAAATCACACATTTCTTTTTCCTCTTCCTCAAAGATCTAATAAAACTTTTGTTATCTCAGAGGCATATATTAAGTAGTACATATTTGACATGAGAGCAAGTTAGCATGGAAGACTGGTTCAGAATCTGGGATCAAATCTCTGATTTCCTCTCACTAGCTTTGGAGCAATCTCTCAGCCTCCTCCTTCATTCAGAAAATGGAGTAAAAATGTATAAATGGCAGAGGACATGCCCACCACAGGAAACACAGTGGATCTACACAAATGATGGTTCCAATCTCTTTCACCAAATTTGTGATATGGAAGAACATTTCCAAAGACAAACACAACCCTTCTGGTGGTAATGCACTGAAAGGAAGTAGAAGATCCTAAATCTAACTAAGCAAGAGGATGAAAAGAGCAGGAACAGGTCACATAAAAGACAACAACAAAAATAACATTTAAAACATGTTCTATTGCTGGGGGAGGAATTTTCTTGTGATCAGGGAAGAGGTATTGATTTGTTTGGGTTTATTTTGGTTTGTGAGAACGAGTCTCACTAAATTGCCAGCGGTGAACTTTCAATTCTCTTGTCTGTTTCCCAGTTAGCTGGGGTTATGGGCATGCACTACCTCACCCACAGACGTAAGAGTTTATATGGCTAGGTCTCCATTGTCATCATTTCTGACACTGAGAAAACTGAACAATTTACATTGGACTCACTCCTGACTCTCCTTTTGCCGGTTAATATCGCCTCACACCTCAGCATTTAAGTTGCAGTCATTTCCTTCAGCAAGCCTCCAGTGACCTCATAAAACCAATTTAGACACTTCCATACCCTGCATGGCATCTTCTCCTGCATGCAGGTGTAGCACAAAAATCCCATTGTTCTCTCTCCACACACTGGACTAAAAGGTCTCTGGAGACTCATTTAACTCAGCCTCATAGTCTTCATGTCTTCTGTAGTACTTAAGTCGCAGGAGATCCTTAAACCAATGTCGGATGAAGGGAGAAATCAGTTAAAAATCTAAGTGAGAGACTGGGAAAGAAAGACCCCTGGAAGACACATGTAATGGAGAATACATTGAAATTAAAAGGCAAAGTACACGTAAAATGCAGTTGCTCAGAGATATGAAGACTATAATGGCCCAGCATCCTTGCCTTCAAAATTTTGATGTCTGAAAATCCATTGCCTTGTAATTAGGCAATTATCACATGGTACTCAACTTCTGATCGTTTCTGAGAGTACAGGGTAGAGGAAATGATTCCTAACCTTATGGATTTCAAAACATAGTCGGGGGAACAGAGATACGAACAAATAATAGTAATGTAAGACTACTGCCTCATGGAACCGGGGTGTGTAACTAAGCCAAGGTCAGCAAGTTCCACAAGACTTCTCAGACAGGAGGAGTTTTAGGTTGAATTTGAAAGGTGTACACAAAAGAGAGTAAAGCAATAGAGATGACCATTTTTACCATGCTTCTGCTGCTCTAACATAAATGGGCTGCATGATGAAAAAGGACACACAACTGATGTCTGGGAGAGAATGAAGGAAAATTCAACCAGAGGGCTCAGTACTGTCTTTGAATCTCTATGTGCCTCTGCTTCTGTCTCTGCCTCTCTCTGTCTCTGTCTCAGTCTCTCTTGGCTTTGACTTTTACTTCATGGATCTCTTCTCTTTAGAGTTTTGCTCATGGAAATTACACAGTCACCTGTAGTTGCAGACTATCTTACAACGTCTAGCAACATGACAGTTCTCCACCTTCCTAATAGCCCCAATAAGATTTGAAAATCAGGTTGCATCAGTCTGACTCATTAGGTGATCGTTTTCCAGTAAACCAATGTGAATGGAGTGACAAACTGCCCCGAAACTAATGTGAGGTCAAACCCTTAATTCATGTGACCCCAAAGTGTAGGAGTTATGACCATGGTATTATTGGAAGGGAAGCTGACATCAAAGAAATGCAGTGCTAACACCATAGTTGTTCATCACACACACACACACACACACACACACAAACATATCAGTGTATCTGATGCATCTTTTGTACTCAACTTAGTATCTTAATAATACTTCTGCTTGACATATCCTCATAGTGTACCCCACACTTCTGAGTATATAGTAAATCATAAGTAAGAATGTATGAATAAAAAAAATACGGGGCAACGAAAAGAAATATTTGTAGACGCATAATGCTGTGAACACTTTTTGGCAGAATCTCTGGCAAGCCAAGGTTCTATAGACTTTGACAATTCACTGCTTGCATCTTTTCTGGCTCCCTCATGTATGATCCACAACAAGCCTTAGCAAGTGTGGTGCAGGCAGAGTTTGCCCTGTGTAGTTCTTGGCATTTGTTACATAAGGATCACTGTACTTGTTTGAACTAGGAAAGGCCTTAAAGACCATATTGTTTAGGCTTTTCTACCATATATAAGAAATTAAGTGGAATGAGATTCACTGTCTCTCAAAAATCTATGGATTTGATTATTCACCAATTTCCCTATACACAATACCAAATGGCAGTTCTTAAGCAAAGATAATTCCAAACCAGGCCATTTCTTTCACCACCTTCTTCACATACAACTAGAGAAACGAACCACATCCTCCCCTTGTATGTCCATATGAAAACTATATAAAATACTTAAAATGCTGCAAAACACTTAAGAATAATTGATTTCTGGGCGTGGAGAAATAGCTTAGTTGTTAAGAACACTGACTGCTCTTGCAGAGGACCCAGGTTTTGTTCCCAGGACCAACACAGTGGCTAACAACCATCTGTAAGTCCAGTTCCAGGGGATCCTCTTCTGACCTCTGTGGATATTGCACAACATGAGTACATTTGCATACACGTGGGCAATGTACTCATACATATAAAATAAAAATTTAAAAATTATTATGTTAATACAAGAAGACATTTTATTTTCAACTTATGATTTAGGAAAAATGTGGTCACTTTACAGAGTCCGAAGTACAGCAATTCAAGGGCAAAGTGACTATGCTGGAAAAGAGAAACCTCTGCTTAATTTTTTCCATAAAAATTCATAAAGAAATACACAAAATATTTTTGCCTCTGACATAAATACCAGAAGGAAAGGGTAAAAGATTCAGAAATAATATGCCACTTCCAAGTTTGAAATCTTTATGAGAACACTTATGTTACTTACTCAGGTTAAGGTCTACCCAGATATTTTCTGTCCACCTACTTTGTGGGCATGCAAAGAAGATGTACAATAACTTCTATTTATTTGATCATAAAGAGGGAACATGCAGAAGAGGGTAAAATTTTATTCCTATATTGTGTAAATAGAAACAATAAGGAGGTAGAAATGAGTTCAAAAATTAAAATAATAAGGCAAATATATATTTTATTGCTTTTTTAAATCATAAGAATGAAAATTTTGCCATTAAAATGGGTACTATAATACCAGTAATAATAACATACTATTAAGATTGTAATAATGTACATTGTTTTTATCTTTAATGTATTTTTGAGTTCCAGAAGTTATCAGCAAAATAACAGATAGAGATTCCCTGAAGAAAGTAATTCTAAAATGGAATGAAATCTTAGATTTGTTTTCTTTCTCTTGAGAGTCTCCAATGCCTGAATTCTCAGCCATCGTCCACCCTACTGGCATTCCTCCATCCTTTAAAAACAGATGTTAATGAACATCCACAATTGACGTGGATGACAGGTGTAACAGGTTAAGTCATCTTATATTTTCATCTTGAGGCACACTTTGCTTGTCTTCAGAAATGGATCGTCTTTAGGTTTGCTTGCTCTACAGCTTTAAGAGATGTAAGTACTTCAGTTATTTTTCTGTGACTTCACCCTCCATATCAAAAGAAAAAAAATCCCTGTAGGCATCATAGTTATATTTTTACTCTAATTAGAGAAGTGTTCCACAGTATGCTCAGAAACTTCAACTTTCTGAAATGGATGTTTTTTGGGGGTAGATTAAGGTTACAGCTGTAACACTGGGTAGGACTTTGAAGGGTTTTAAAATTCCTTCCCACAAGATAAGCCTGAAGCTGAACTTCAGCCAAGTCTGCAGTTCCCTGGAAGTGTGATGTTTTCCTTTTACTTCTTCAGAGCAGCTTCCATTTTACCCACAGAGGAAGCAGTTTCCTATTCCAAGCCTCAATTTGTTCACAATATTGCTCTACCATAGAGTTATCTTAAAGAAAGTGTCTCAGAAGGACCTGTTATCACTGGGGATCTGCCATCCAATCAGTATTTAGTGATCAGTTTGATATATCCATAATACTTTTAGAGAAATGTGATTGCTGCTGGTTGCCCATCCTCACACAAAATAACTCCCAATGACATTATTAGGAAACAAAACATGTTTCTAAGAACCAAACTAAGAACAGTGAAGAAAGAATAAACATTGCAATAATTTTGAAAAAAGTGAGTTGGTAGCAGGTTATAGCTTCTACAATGATTGTTAAAAATATGTATTTAAAAATAAAATAAAATAAAATAAAGCCAGGCATGGTAACACATACTGTTAATCCCATCACCCAGGAGGCAGAGGCAGGTAGACTTCTGTGAGATCTGTGGCAGCATGGTATACATAGTGAGTTCTAGGCCAGCTAGGGCTACAGGGAGACCCTCCTCCCTGAAAATATGTCTTTGTTTATGTTATGCATGTGTGTGTGCATGAGTGTTCATATGTGCACATGAGTACAGGAACCCTAGGGGCCAGAAGAGGGAGTTGGATCCCCTGAAACTGGAGTTACAGGTTGTTGTGAGCTACTTGATGTTGAGGAACTGAACCTTGGTCCTCTACAAGATCAGCAACTGCTGAGCCATCTCTTCAGCCTCCTAACAATGATTCTAAAGTACTTTTTGGTCTTTTCATGGTGTCCCACATCTCTTGCATATTCCAAACCTGTGTTTTTCCCTACTCTTTGCTTGAGTGGTCCAATTCTTGGGCTTTCTTCTCCAGTGTTGATATTCTGTTTTCCATTTCATTCATTCTAGAGGTGAGGCTTTCCCCTGTTGTTTCAAATTGGCTTATTGAGTTTTGCACTTCCTTCTTCATTTCTGCCTCAGTTTTCTTCAGTGTTTCTATCTCTTTTGTGAATTCATTCAGAAGTTTATCTCTGTCTTCTTTTAGCTCTTTGATTTGTTTGTTCATGTGTTCTTTAAATTCATTGAATTCCTTGATCATGTTTATGACTTCTTTTAAATTTAGTGTCCTGGGTTATATCTAGGGGGTTCTCCTTGTAGAACTCTTCTATAGGATTGGTGGAGTTTGGTGGGGACATAGTGTTTCACTTTCCATTTTTGTTATTCTTTCGTTGTGGTTTTGGCATGTGAATTTCTTTTGTTGTTTATGATTTTGATATGAGAATTAGGTTGAAGTATGTTTCTGTTTGTATCATCTGGGTGCCTAGATCCTTTCTTTATTGGTTATGTGAAGCTGGTTGGTACAGGGTTCAGGTTCTTTCAGGTTTATTTTGGAGGGACCTGTGGGTCCATCCACTGGAGCTTGGTTAATGAGCCAAGAGTTCCAAGATTGAAAGAGATTGTCTCTGCCCCTCCCAACAGCCATCGGTTGCCAATAGCTCCTCAGGTAGGGCTGGGGCTTCTTACCCACCAAGCAGAATATTAGCTGGGAGGACAACCATAGCTGCTGGATGTTACTTGCACATGTCATACCAGTCAATCAATAACAGTGTTCCCTGTGACTTCAATAGCTGCTGGAGGATAAATAACCAAGTACAGTATGGTACTTCTCAGATTTTAGTTAATAAAATTAGGAGTAGGGGGTAAGCAGGGTGTTAGATTGATGTACAAGTATCTGAACACTTGGTCCCAGGTTGGTGGCACTGTTTGTGAAGGTTTAGGAGGTACAGCCTTGCTGGAGGTAGAGTTAGGTGTGTTTGAGAGTTCATAGCCTTGACCCACTTCCTGTTCATTTTCTGTCTCTGCTTCCCAGGAGTGGCGGATCATTGGAGCTCTCAGCTTTCTGCTCCTGCCAGCTCTGCCACTACGCCTCCCTGCCAGGATGGAGTCCTGTTCCTCTGAAACCATAAGCCAAAATAAACTCTTCTTTCTAAAAAACAAAAAATAAAAAATAAAGTATTTTTGGATGTGTATTTCATATATTATAAAAATAACCACACACTTCTAGTGTGTGCTCTCTCCTCATTCTGCTGGGTGGTACAACTGTCACCATAAGTCAGCTTTAGAACATTTTTATAACCCTCAAAAAGATATCTGGCCCATTGACAGGCATTCCCTGTTCATACTGCTATATGACCATTCACTTTCTTTCTGTAACCATAGTGTTTTCTAGACATGTCATATAAACAAAGTCATATAAAATGTAATCTTCTGCATCCAGCTGTTTTTATTTTCCCTTAAGATTTTTTTGCATTTTATCCATGATGCATCATTGTCAGTTTCTTTTCATTACTGCATACTATTCTACTATAGGGATGATTATAAATCCCGATGATTTAAAATTGCTTTTCACAAAACTGTAAAGATTGTTGAGTGAGATAAATTTGTTTCCATATCAATAAGTCAACATAAATGATTCTCTGACTAAAAAACACTTGAAAGCCATTGCCACATGCAACACTTTGAGCTCCATTCAGGCAATAATTTAACAAATATCTGTTATTTTAGGTACTATGCTGTCCGCTGATCAGATGACAGGAAATAAGGTCCACAGAGTCTCTGCGTTGATGGTCCCTTGACTTTTGACAAATCAATAAAAAAGTTTTGGGTTAAAAAATAGAATGAGCTCTGCTCTATCCCATTCCAGAGATAGCCATATCTCATGTAGTGCCACTTGTCCCTGGAACATGAGGATGGAAATTGAAGTGAATAGATTTGGCTGTAAACAGATTTGGCCGTATGGGCATCTAGTTATCAGGGCTGCCTTCAACTCTGGAAAAGTGATTGTTTCCATCAATGACCCCTTCATTGACCTCAGCTCCATAGTCTTCATGTTCCAGTATGATTCTATCCATGGAAAGTTCCATGGTATAATCAAGATTGAGAACAAGAAGCTGGTCATCAGTGGAAAGGCTATCTCCATATTCCAGGAGAATATGATCAAATGGGGCAATGCTGGTACCGAGTTTGGTGGAGTCTTCTGGTATCTTCACTCTCATGGGGAAAGCTGGGGCCCACTTGAAGGGTGGAGCCAAAAGCATCATCATCTCTGCCCTTTCTACTGATGTGTCCATGTTTGTGATAGGCATGAATCAAGAGAAGTATGACAACTCCCTTGAAATCATCAGCAATACCTCCTACACCACCAACTGCTTAGGACCCCCTGACCAAGGTCATCCATGGCACCTGCATCATTGTTGAGGGACTCATGACCATAGTTCATGTCATCATGGCTACCTAGAAGAAAGTGGATGTCCCCTCTGGGAAACTGTGTAATGATGGTTGTGGGGCTTCACAGAACATCATCATCCACTGGTGTGGCCAAGGCTGTGGGCAAGGTCATCCCAGAGCTGTACAGTAAACTCATTGGCATGGCCTCCTGTGTTCTTACCCCCAATATGTCCATCCTAGATCTATCCTGATGCCTGGGGAAACCTGCTAAATAAGATGACATCAAGGAGTTAGTGAAGCAGGCATTGGAGGGCCCCCTAAAGGACATCCTGGGCTATATTAAGGACCAGGTTGTCCCCTGCCTCTTTGACAGCTACAATCCACTCTTCTACCTTTGATACTGGGGCTGGCATTGCCCTCAATGACCAGTCTTTCAAGCTCATTTCTTGGTGTTACAATGATTTTGGCTATAGTAACAGGAGGGTGGATCTCATGGCCCACATGTACTCCAAGAGTAAGAAGCCCTGGACCGTTCACCCCAGCAAGAGGAAGAGAGAGGTCCTGCTGAAGAGTCCCTGACCCAACTCAGCCCCCAACACACTATCTCCCTTTGCACTTGTCACCTCAGAACCCAAGGAGAAGGAGAAGGGTTCAGGAAGCCATACTCTCTTGAATACTGTCAATAAGATTTATTGATGACCCCCAAATGAGGTGAATGCTCCCACAGAAAGGTGCAAGGCACTGTAGAAAGAAGTAACAGAGAAATCCAGTCCAGCCTGAGACTCAAAGGAGTTTTGCCTGCAGGGGTTTCATTTAAACTGAGATCTAATGGACTCGCTATTTGGACAGGTTTACTAAAAATAAGGAAGTGTTCTGCTTAAGGAACAGACTTGGAAAGAGCTGATGCATTCTTGGAGCTGAAGGACACCAGTGTAGTGGCAGTGCAGGCTACAGAGGGGACTGTGGGAATGAGAGGCCAGGCTGTGCAGTGCTTCATGGCCATTGTTAGCTTTGGGGGATTTTATCTTGAAGACAAAAAATATGCCATTAAAGTGTTTGAAACAAGAAAGTGATGAGAAACACTTTTGTTTAAAAAAAGAAAAAAAATTATCCTGGCAGTTGGAGAGAGAATGAATTTACAGTCTGGGAGATGGCTCAGTGGGTCAAAACTTGCTGTATAAGCATAAAGACATGAGTTCAGATTTCTAGCACTAATGTAAAAGCTGAGCATGATGGTACATGCCAGTAACCTCAGTGCTAGGCAGAGATGGAGAAAGATGGATCCCTGGGGCTCACAGGCCAGCCAGCCTAACTGAAATGGTGAACTCTAAGTTCAGAGTTAGATACTGTCTCAAAAGTATATAGCTTTCACAATAGCTAAGAAGTGGAAATAGCCTAAGTGTGATGGACAAATGTATTGACAATATGTGGTATATAAATAAAATGAAATAGCTTTTAGTTATGAAAAAAGATCAAAAAAAGATGCCTGATATTGACTCCTTGCCTCCACATGTGCATGCAAAGGGGAACACAACTTCCCCACAAACATATGTGCACATACACATTACCAAACACAGACATGTGTGCGCACACACACAGACACAGACACACACACACACACACACACACACACACAGAATCAATATGTGAACCTTCCCCATGTTGTAATCAATCAGTAGAAGTAGCCTATGTACAATTTGCTCCCTGGTGACTGACATGCCCTCATTAGCTTTACTGTTCCTGCTACTTAATAGGAATGCTTCTGGGTATTTATCCAACAGAACTGAAATCAGTATCTTGAAAAGACAGTTTCATGCCAGTGCCCACGAATGCATGGCTGTGCTTTGAACATGCTCTTCCAAATTCATGTTGAAATGTGATTGCCACTGTAACAGTGTTGAGGGGTAGGACATTTAAGAGAAGACCAGGTCATGGGACTACTGCCTTCCTGAATCAATAACTTAGCTTATGTCAAAAGTTAGATTAATCATTTCTGAGGATTATGAGTTTGGTCAGATTTTCCCTGCTACATGCATGCTTGTCTCCTATTCTACAGTCTTATGACATAGGATCTGCCTATACTATGCTCTTAGATTTTCCAGCCTTCAAAATCATGAACCAAATAAACTCCTATTGTTTATAGTTTGATTGATCTTTGGAATTCTGTTATAGTAATGGAAAACAGACTAAGACAAACACCTTCCACAATAGCTAAGAAGTGGAAATAACCTAAGTGCTTATTGATGGTCAAATGTGTTAACAATACGTGTTATATAAATGAAATTAAATATAGCTTAGTCATGGAAAAAGAACAAGGAATGGTAGTGCACATCTTTAATTCAAGTGCTTGGCAGATATAAGTAGATGAATCACATGTTTGAAGTTAGCCTGAGTTGCAAAGTAATACCTTATTTCAATAATCCAAGGACTGGGGGGCTCTAGAGATGAGTCAGCAGTTAAGTGCACTAACTGATCTTGCAGAGGACCTGGGATCGATTCGCCGCACCCACATGGTGACTAACAACCATCTGTAACTCTGATTCTAGGTGATCGGATACCCTCTTCTCACCTCGTGGGCATTGCATGACACAGGTGCATTTATATGAATGCAGACAATAAGTTCATACACATAAAATAAAAAATAATAAAACATTTTTTAAAATCCAAGGACTGGAGACTGCTGCTAGACTGCTTGACTAACGTACACAATGCCCCAAGATTCAGAGAGAGAGAGAGAGAGAGAGAGAGAGAGAGAGAGAGAGAGGGTAGGGAGAGAGAGAGGTTCTGCTGTATCTTAAAACATGACTAAATCTTGGAGATCTTATGCTTAATGAAGTAAGTCAGTCACAAGAGGGCAAAAATTGCATGATTCCACTTGTGTGAATCATCTAAAATAGTCAAGCTCTTAGAGTCCAAGAGCAGAATGTAATTTCTAGGGGGTGAGGATTAGGGAAAATGAGAAGTCACTACCGTTGAGTACAAAATTTGTTATGCCAGATGAATACATTCTGAGATCATTTGTACACTCTTACACTTATATTTAACATTACTGTATTATGCATTCACAATTTTGCGAGAGGTATAGATCTCATGTTAAGTGTTCTTATAATAAAAAATAAATGGTTGGGCAAATAAATAAATAGTAATGAAAAACATCCCTGAATTCGGAAATAGCTTTATTTTTATATATTAGAATTGGTTCTGAGTACTACAATAGTGAAATAATTCTTGATGATTTACTTGATAATACATTTTACTGAGAAAGAAATGTGTGAAGCTAGAGTTCTAACATGCCAAAAAAATAAATACCCTGGATTCTGAGCAGGGAATATGAGACTCTTCCATCACGTCAAGAGAAATGGTAAGGAACCTGAGGTGGCACACTATAGATCTGCCTAACAGAAGATAATCCTAACTTCTGTCCAGTTAAAAACATAAACCACTGCACCTATAAAACAGAGCAACAAAACAGAGCATGACTTTTTGAGGAAGAGTCACGCAAAATTAGACCTCCCGTTCCCAGTACCAAAATAAGTCTGGACTTCAGACTCTTGCTACTGGTAAAACTGTTTGGAAGAATGTTATTACATCATGGCAGTTCAACACCTGCTGAGTGATTTCCTCCTTCACCAGCCTTGAAATTGGTTCTTTCATCTCCAAACTCTGCAAAATGTAAAAACGTTTCCCTCTGCTCTGGACTATCTGGTTTTAGAAACAGATCCCTAAATCCACTGCTGACATGTTTCCCAGAAGCTCTGGTTCTTGTGTCTTCTGTTAAAAAAATACAACCACCTTTTGCTAAGCAGACAACTAACATCTAGGAACAGCAGACCTGAGACCATTTTTATTATCAGTGCTGGGTTTCTCTTTCTATTTTAATTTTTAGAAATCTCTGCCTTTGAAGCATCCTTGAGCTATTTCAGAATTTATTGTGTAGAAAATTTGGGTAGCTACTTACTACCACCATCCATCAAAAACTTGCAGAGGGTTTATACCAGGCATGAAATATCCCTTCAGATTGTAACTAATGGATAAATGGTGCTAATAAACATTTGGGGTAAAGGCAGAAGACATGATGGGATGTTTATTAGACTCACTTCTAAGAACCTGTTAAAAATAAATGGAATCATTTAATGATTGAATGTGCTTGTTTACATTTCAAAGCTGATTAACTTAAATTTAATCTTTGTTTTCTTTCATTAGACGCTTGTGGAAGTTCTCTGTCATTACTTTAATTAGATGCATTAATAAGGTTTCACGACATCTCTACACATGATATGCACATTCAAGGGAATGAACCTGAATCCGGTGAGATAAAAACCTTATTTGTATGTGTTCACCGAAAACCAGCCCTTTTTGTCTTAAAAAAAAAATCTCTTTTTTAGTGTATGCAGTGAGTACTTACTAGAACCAGTAAGTGTAATCCGTTTTAGTCTCCTCTTGTAGGAGAGCTCCCTGGAGGAACTTGAGATCCTTATCTGTATTTCATATAATGAATCTAAACACTATGGTGCTGGGAATAAAGACAAAATTTTAAACAAGCGTGAATTTGCTTTACAGGAGAAAAAAACATACTGCATTCATACCCATAATACCATTCCATTTTAAGGAGATGTTCATTTCTTATGTATCTCAAAGGTCTATAAAAGAGAATTTGGAGTCCCTTTTAGAATCAGAATATATCTCTGGAACCAGATGCATTCTTACAAGCTCTAGGATAGCAAATTGTGGCTAACTCATTTATGATCTGGAGGGGTTGAAGATTCTTCAGCTTACAATTTAAAATAAGTGTGGAAATTTCGCAAAGATAGACTTTCAGTTTGAAAAAGTGCATCACATTTGACCAATCTACCGTACAAGAATTCATGCATTTTTGGTACAAATATAGACTTATGTGTTGGGTATTACAGGATTCAGTGGTTTAAGTTGTGATTGAGATTTAGTTTCTTTCCTTCTATTATGACAGTTTCATAACTGTGAGGTAATATTCTTTCATTTGGAATTAATTTTCCTTACATATCCACAAAGCACAACTTTGAACACATGAACTAAAATTTATAAATATGGAAGTGGTAGCATCTATCAGCATGAAATATAAGGTTTTTTTCTTAAGAAGCATTGTGTAATAAATGACTCCTATTAAAATGGTCTAATTAGTTTTAAGAATTTAACTGGCATTAACAAAGAGATTCAAAACCCAGCCTACCTAGACTACATATTAGGTTATAATGACTTAGGAGTAATCAGCTTTCCCAGATGGCTTCACAAGGAAGAGAGGAAGTAAAAATAAAGCAGCTTTAAAACCAGGTAACTAATTATACACAGATTATTTGTAAACAGTTTCTCTCCTTAGGACAAAAGAAATAAGCTAAGCCAAACTGAACTGAAGCTCTCTTGCTAAACTCACAACAGAACCATTTTCCTAGAAGAATGGTCCTATATTCCCTATGACTAATGAGCACGACACTGAGTTGGGCAGTGACCTAAACAAACTGATATTTACTGTAGCTGATTTGAATTGCCAGGCTTGGGGGCAGCTGGGACGGAGTCTGTAACTTTCGTTTATTTGTTTGCTTTTTGAACAGAGGCCTTTGTCTGAAAGCTGAGGGAGATGCTGGATGACAAACGGTAGCATTCATTCCCACCTGCTTTCTATCTTTTCCTGTTCTGAAGGGCTCAGTAAATGAAACTGGACAAATTGAAAAGTTTACTCCACCTTTCATATCCCCTTTGGCAAAGATCTCTAAGTTATTTTTGGAGTGAAGTCATACTTAGGTTTGCTTTGAAATCAATTGTATATTCTGTGTCTGTTTTCTCATTACCTTTATATTCGCTGAAGTTCCCTGGTATTGATAGTAGTAATGTACGTCAAGCATTGAGCTGGTACTTGACTGGGTGTCTCTTATTCGTCTCAACATTCCTCTGATGGAGCTAAAGACAGGAAGACTCAGCCCTAAGGTAGTCAAATATTTATCCAAGTTCAAAAGGGGGCAGGTGAAGAGTCAGAAATTTGCCCATGTCTCTCTGACTCCTATGCTTCATGCTTTTAATCCCTACTTCTTTCATGAGTGAAAAAGTCTATTGAAAAAGATTCTGAATGCAGACAGGGATGGTTATAAGAATGGCAAAGTGCAGAAGGCCACACAAGAATTTTCTCATTTATTGCATCAAAACTACACTACGATAAACAATCATGTTCATCTCTCTCAAATATGTGAGTGGCTTGGCAGTGGTCGTGACTTGCTTGTCCATATTGTGTGGTTCAGAAGTAATGTCTTTTTACTTTCAATCCTTTCAAATGTTTGAAATACCACCCTGCCTCCCAGAGGTCATCTTTGACACACAATGAAATATAACAGAGTACATTATGAGGGTCTAAAACAAAATAGAAAGCTTTTAGGCAACTGCGCTGCACTTTGAATTAGCATTTGTTATGTGACAGTGCACAACCTGTTTAAAGGACTTGGTTTATTTAGTGTGGAAAAGTCTTGGGGAAAATTAAATGAGATGATGTGTATGACATCATCAGGCAAGGGAGGATTTATTTTCATTTGTCAGCCATATTTTTCTTCTGTTTTTCTTTTCTTTTATTCCTTTTTCTCTTCTCATTTTTTGAGTTGAAACATGGGTCAAAGCAGCAAAAACCATTTCTGAATTCCCTAGAAATTCTTCTGTTTTACTATACTCTCATCAAATGTCCTGTCTCACAGTTCTCATGTCCATTTATTTAGAAAATGGTAGACGCCCAAAAAATAGCCATCGAGTTGAATCTGTTTAAATAGGTATCAGAATAAATATTGAACATAGGAGCTTGTTTTGTCATTTCTCCCCCAATAACACAGCATGATAGTAATGCTTTGTATGTATTTTTTTACAGCAGGATCATAGTGGGAATTAATTTTAATAAAATGGTCTAGGCCTTTAATAATTTTCCCAAGGTATTCATTAATGTCTTATTATATAATTTCATTCTTTTGAATGGTTTAGTATGTGCAGTATCTGCATTTTCTTTCTCAGTTGCTAAGTAGTGGGATAGAGTCAAGTTTACAGGACCCTCTAAGAAAAAGTATATGGCCAAATAATGGTTAAAAAGCAAATATTTGGCATGAGCCAAAGAACCACAATAAATTAAAAATAATAAAATGTTACAAATACCTCAAGCATTATAAAATAAAAAAACAGCAAAATATATATTAATTAATTAAATGTTTGATGTGCATCTAAATAATTGTTTCTAAATTTTTGGCTACACAGTCGTTAATTTCTCTTTGACAGCGATCTTCGTGGTTGTTTTTTGTTTAGTTTTGTATTGTTTTGTTTTGTTTGTTCATTTTTTTGGAAGGGTCTCCCTAGCCCACCTGGAACTCACTCTGTAGACCAGGCTGGCCTCAATCTCACAGAGATCTGCCACCCAAATCCTGGGATTCAAGCCATGTGCCACCATGCCTGGCATTTGTTGCTGTTGTTTTTAAACAACAAATAGGAAAATACTTAGATCTTCCTCCAGTGCAACTGATAGTTTTTCTCCTACTGGTAATACAGAGGAACTTCAGCTGTAAAACTTGACATTACTAATGCTGTGCAAAACATATACCTTTAATGTATGTATTACATTTTAGAAAACAACTTCAATATTTTTCATATTTCAGCAATGCAATATAGAAGAATTTCCATATGCTGGCCAATGTCTCCAGACAATTGTGCTTAATGGAGCTGTTTTCCTACTGCTACCAAGTATTTAAAGAGCATTTTTAAAAAATAAATAGTTTATTGAGAATTCCATACATGTGTATAAGGTGTTTTGATCAAATCCGTGCCGACTCCCTCCCCTCCAACTCCTTCCATATTTCCCCATCACTTTTTTTCTGATAACTTCATATACTCTTCCTTCTTTGATTTATTTATTTTTTATGGGGGTTTTGGCTCCTCTAACATTCCCCCCTCTGAAGAGGTAACCCTAAAATCTTTTAAGGATTAGATACAAGCTCCCAAATACTTTTGACATTTTTGGCCTTTGGAACACCATATGTTGCTAAGAGGCCCAAAGGCATTTTGACTTTTAGGCAAGAAACTGGTTACTTCTCTTTGGGGTCTTTTTACCCTAACTGCCTAGCCAATTACTACCTCCTATTCTTATCACACCATTCTCTGAAGAGGTTACCCAAATTGCCAATAGGGAATCGGGATGGAGACTGCTCTGGCTTCTTCTATACTGAGCAGGGACACAGGGTGTGGCAATTGGAGTACCCCTTCAGTGGGTCTATCTAAAAGACTCCCAAATTGCATGACTTTTATTTCCAAGGGGAAAAGAAAGTCCTTGAATTGTGAATAGTGAGTAGGAGATGGGAAGGAGAAGTAAAGGCAAGAGTAATTAGCATTACAAGTTCTAGCCAGAGAACTAGAAGAAAGTCAGAACAGGGCCATTTTCAAATGTTCATGAGAGTCCTTTGGACTTCTTGACAAGGGCTTCTGAAAGCATCCCTCTATTGGATTCCTCCTCATTTTTCTTTTGTCTTCCAAGGCTGGACTCTAGAGTGATAAATTCAGGATTTGCTTTCAAATATTTTGATAGCTGTTGGAGTGGTTAGAATCAGTGTCGGTTCCCTCTCAAGGGCTTGTAGGTAGGGGGAGAAAACAAATTTATCCATCATTTTAGACCAATAGCTGATTGTCTCCCTTAGCTACAGGTGGGTACAAAGTTATTGAGACAATTATTTCTCATTGATGATTTTGTTCTTAACCAGAAAGTGTTACTCAGATCTAAGGCTTCAAATCTTGGTCTCCAATACTAAAGAGCATCTTTAAATGTATATTTTGTGTGAAATTTCTTGGCATTTTCCCATCCTACTGTTAAATATTGGTAACATTCAGATTTTTAAGAAATACTGTGTGTGAGGCTGGAGAGATGGCTCAGTGATTAAGTCAATGGCTGCTCTTGCAGAGGACCCCAGTTTGGTTCCCA
Organism: Nannospalax galili; assembly: GCF_000622305.1. NCBI lineage: Eukaryota > Metazoa > Chordata > Mammalia > Rodentia > Spalacidae > Nannospalax > Nannospalax galili. Next base: position 783,011 of record NW_008342276.1, on the reverse strand, counting down.
GCACCCACATGGCAGCTGACAACTATCCATAACTCCAGTTCCAGGGGATCTGATGCCTTCTTCTGACCTCCATGGGCATTGTACAATATGGTGCACTTACATACATGCAGGCAACATATTCATATTATACATAAAATTAATAAATAGAATATTATAAAAATAAATGCTAGGCCGGGCATGGTGTCTTATGCCTTTAATCCAAGCACTCAGGAGGCAGAGGCAGGTGGATCTCTGTGAGTTGAAGCCCAACCTGGTCTATGTAGTGAGTTCCAGGCCAGCTGGGGCTACAGGGAGACCCTGTCTCAAAAAAGAAAGAAAGAAAGACAGAAAGAGAGAGAGAGAGAAAGAAAAAAGACTGAAGAAAATGTTTCACATTTTACTTCATAAGTATTTTACGTATTTTAACCTTGTAATTTTGGGTTTATATTTATTTTTTTGTTTTCATATAAAAAGATATAGTGAAAAATGTATCCTGACATACACAGACACACACACACGTGTGTGTGTGTATGTGTGTGTACCATGTATTGTTTACCGTGCCTATAGTGCCATTTTATATATAATGTTCATATTTTAATGCCAAAATACATATTTGGTGGACCCCAAAGAAATGTAGCAAGTTTCTTGGCTAAAAGTCAAAATGTCCTTGGTCCTGTTAGCAACATACTCTGTTCCAAAGGCCAAAAATGTCAAAAGTATTTGGGAGCTTATATCTAACCATTAAAAGATTTAGGGTTACCTCTTCAGAGCGAGAATGTTGAGGGGAGGGAGTGGGGATGGATTTCATCAAAACACCTTATATGCATGTATGAATTTCTCAATAAAGTTTTTGTAAAGTAAAAAAAAGCTGGGCGTGGTGGTGCACGCCTTTAATCCCAGCACTCGGGAGGCAGAGGCAGGCTGATCTCTGTGAGTTCAAGGCCAGCCTGGTCTACATAGTGAGTTCCAGGACAGCTGGGGCTACAGGGAGACCCTGTCTCAAAAAGACAAAATATAAATAAATAAAAATAAATAAATAAATAAATAAATAAGAGTACAATCCTGGTTAACTTTTTCAAATGGTTGATGGCAAGAGGTCTTAGTACCTCGGGCTTGTTACCTGAAGTCAGCTTTCCATCAGGTCTCAGCAGCTGATCTCCATTTTCACTGACAAAAAAAAAGAAAGAAAAAGAGGGGGGGGGGAGAGAGAGAGAGAGAGAGAGAGAGAGAGAGAGAGAGAGAGAGAGAGAGAAGTCATAGTTCAGTTTAGGACCTAGTCTCATAAATGAATGTTGTTTTCTGTGATGCAGATCAAATCTGGTCTGAACTTAGAGACTGGATGCTCTCTTGATGGATGTCTACTGCATCTCACAAGGGAATTCTTTTCATATTTCATCTTTTGGGGGCAGGGCTGAGACAGAATCCTTCTACAGGCCCAGTACTGACCTTCTCTCAGCCTTCTGAATATGAGGATTATAGACATGCACTATCATGCCTCAGTCATATTTCATCTTAATGGCTTGCATCAACTTGGAAATACCTGGAAAAATCAATCTAAATAGATAAACCCCAGAAATGTGTTACAATTTATGTTGTAAGAGCCTAGCCATTTCCATAAAATTTTAGCAGTGATTTTCCAAAGTAAAATGGGCACTCTTTAATTTAACTTAGACATATGTGTAAGTATATCTAGCCAATTTTCAAACATGGAAAGAGTCTATATTAAGTTCCAAGCAATAATTTATACAGACATTGAAAGAGAGGTGGTGGAAAGTCTCATATTTTCTGCAGTAAGTGAAATCTGTAGAGTTTGGCGTGCAAAATTTCATCACTTTGTAATTCAACGGAAACAAACGAAATCCAGATTTATTTTGAGTGAATTAACTTTACCTCAGCCTATAGTCTAGCTACTGCCTTAATCATAATCAAGTGCTAATCACATGGGTGTGCTGTTTTGTGAGGCAGTAAACCAGTTTCCTGAGTGAATAAACAAGAAGTTTAAAAGCAAAGAGCTTAACCTATCATGAACAGAAATATTCCTGTAAAAGAGAAAAGACCTACCTGTTTGGGGACTAGAGTTAGAGTGAGAATTACTAAAAAGTGAAAGAATTTATCATTTTAAAAAATATGCCAAGGATACTGATGAATGTAGAGGACTCTTTCATATATTCATAGTCTATATGTTGAAAGTCTTCAATGGCATTCAAAACAAATCTATTTATTTGTGAAATACTTTCCACCTGATAAACATCTTCTACATAAGAAGTTAAATCCATCAATATCAGAGTTGAAATTAGCTAGAGATGCTATCTGGTTCACTCTCAGCTCCCTGTCTTCTCAACACTAAGGATTTCAAGGATTTCACAGATGCATAAAACATTCTGTGAAGTTAAGTAACTTGCTTAAAGCCAAATGTCCTTCACAGAAGAGTGGTCAAACTACAGACTCCCTCTCTGCTTCCCTGGGCCTGTACTACCCACAGGCCTCTCTCCAACCCCACAGGGTTCTCTCTCTGACCCCACAGGGTTCTCTCTCTGGGTAAGTCCATCCCTCCTGCCTTGACTCTCCCAGCCTCATTCACTCTCCCATCTCTTCCTCAGGTCTCTCCTCCTAGTCTGGGTCCTGTCCCATTCCTTGTCTTGGGGCACCAGACACCTGGGGAGCCACCTTTGCTTCCTGATGCTTTGTATCCAGACCAACTCAGTTCCTTCTCAGGTCCCCAGGAGCCCTCTGGGCCTGGCCCCACCCTTACCCCCCTCTACTTCCCTGGGCCTGCACCACCCACCAACCTCTTTCCTGGTCTCCAGGGCTGACGTTTCATCTTCCTGATTCTTTGCATCCAGATCAACCCAGCTCCTCAGTGCAGTCCGCAGGAGTCCTTGGGGCCACTTCCTGCCCCCATCTGCCTTTGCATCTCTGGGTGGCACAGCCACCAGCTGCCCTAGACCAGCATCTTTCCTGGGCCCAGGTCCCAGGCCAGTCTAACCCCCAAATTCCTGAGGCCAAAATCTTTCCTGGAGGAATCCAGACCTTAGGAGAACACTTGGGAGCATCTGATCCTCATCTGACTTGGGCCTCTGTGGGAGTTGGGCCTCTGTGGGAACTCCTGAGCAGCAAAAGCAATTTGGCCACTCCAATATAAAATCAAAACCGAGAACCGGAAGTCTAGACCAACCAGCTTTTCATGCACAAGTAAACCACAAAAGCACATAAAGTTTACAAAAATAAGCAGACAGCAGACCTAAACTTGAAGGCTTGAGTATCACACAAGTATCAGAAACTACAAAAGAAATTCACATGTCAAAATCACAGAGAAAAAATAATAACATGAAAAATCAAAATAACATATCCCCACCAAATACCAAGAATCTTCTAGAGGAGTGCAATGAGAACCCCCTAAAGATAATGCAGGATGGAACTCAAAAGAACAATTATAAACATGATAAAAGAATTCAGTGAATTTAAAGAATACATAAACAAAGAAATCAAAGAACTGAAGGAAGATAGGGATAAACTTGGGAATGAATTCAGAAAAGAGTTAGAAATATTGAAGAATACTCTGGCTGAAATGAAGAAGGAAGTGAAACATTCAGTAAGCCAATTAGAAATGACAGAAGAAAGCCTCACCAAAAGGATGAATGAAGTGGAAAACAGAGTATCAAGACTGGAAGATAAAGTGGATGAACTAGATCACTCAAGCAAAGATTATGAAAAATTTAAGAAATCACAAGTATGGAATATGCAAGAATTGTGGACACCATAAAAAGACAAAACTTACAAATCATAGCCGTACAGGAAGGAAAAGAATCCCAAGATAATGGCAAGGACCAGATCTTCAACAGAATCATGGAAGAAAATTTTCCCAAATTAAAGAAACACATGCCCATACAAATACAAGAAGCATATAGAACACCAAACAGACAGGACGAGAAAAGAAATTGTCCATGGCACATCATAGTAAAAACACTAAATGTACAAAACAAAGAGAGAATACTGAAAGCTGCAAAAGAGAAACAACAAGTCACATATAAAGGAAAAGCCATTAGGATTACAGCTGACTTTTCAGTACAAACTATGAAAGCCAGAAGAGTCTGGACCAAAGCATTCCCAGTTTTAAATGACCACAGATGCCAACCCAGATTACTATACCCAGCCAAAATGTCTATTATAATCAAAGGTGAAAGAAAAATCTTACATGACATGAATAGGCTGAAAGAATTCATGTCCACAAAACCAGCCCTTCAGAGAGTTATGGAAGCAATACAAAGAGCTGAAGAAAGGAATGACTATACCCAAGGGGTTGCGGAAAAAAATTCAATGAAGGTGTAACTATGGAAAACTACAACTGTATCACGAATGTAAACAGAAATAAAAATGACAGGATTAAATACTCATCTTTCATTAATAACTTTAAATATTAATGGACTGAACTCCCCAGTCAAAAGACACAGACTAGGTGAATTAAACAAAACGCATCTTTATGTTGTCTGCAAGAAACTCATCTCACTTTCAAGGACAGACACTCTCTCAAAGTGAAAGGCTGGAAAAAAATATACCGAGCAAATGGTACTAAGAAAAAATCAGGCGTAGCAATTCTAATATCTAACAAAATAGACTTTAAACTAAAACTAATCAGAAGAGACAAAGAGGACCACTTCATTTTGATCAAAGGAACAATGAATCAAGAAGATATTACAATCATGAACATATATTCACCAACTCTGGTGCACCCAACTTCATAAAAACAATACTACAGGACTTTAAGACCCGGATTAATCCCAACTCATTAATAGTAGGGGACTTCAGTACCTCCCTGTCTCCATTAGATAGGTCAACAGGGAAGAGAGTTAACAGAGACATCTGAATTAAACAATACCATATATCAAATGGACTTAACAGATATCTACTGAGTATTCCATCCAAGCACCAAAGGACATACTTTCTCTTCAGCACCCCATGTAACTTTCTCCAAAATTGACCATATACCAGGGCACAAAACAAACCTCAACAAATACAAAAAGATTGAAATAATTCCATGAATTCTATCAGACCACAATGCAATAAAGCTTAAAATCAACACCAGAAGAAGCCCTGATAACCACATGAACAACAGAGGAGATTAAACAACACACTCCGAAATGATGAATGGGCCACCTGTCCCAAAATGTCCTGTAGTTGTGGTGGGTCACCTGTCCTCTTGATCAAGGAGGCTGAGGAGATGCTACCAGATGGACTTGAACCAGTGTCCAGTCTACAAAGAGGAGGGTCAACACAGAGGAATTATTTCCTCCATGCTTCCAAGCAAAGTCAACCATGGTTGAGCAGGACCTTTGACTTATCTTCACATTGTTGGAACTGGTAAAAGAAAGGAACCAGGGCCTCCTCCCAAGCCCATGTGACCCCTGAGATCCTCAAATGACCTTAAAAGTTAAAAATAAATTGGTTTATCTGGGCCAACTATATGACCTTAAACACCCAAAAGGAAAGTATAACCAAAGATTAAAGGGGCCAATATAATTTCTTAAGAGTCCATATGCATAGCTAGAGGCTACATAACAAGCAACAATGCCAGATAGGAGATACCTTCTTTTGAATTGTTGGCCAGGGTGGCCAAAGGGATTCCCAGATAGTAACCCAGATAGAACCCAGATAGTTCAACCCAGGTTGAACAACAGACCCCAACCTTATCTAAAGGAATATTGATAACTGATTGCTGATAGATGAGGAACAGCTGCCCCTCCTAAAACAAAGACCTCTAGATAGGCTGACTAGATTCATCAGAAGGGCAAGTAGTGGGGAAGGGTTGAGGGTGTTGACAACACAGCAGACAGTATCAGGGATATCAGAGTATAAGGGCTCTAGTGAGGGGAGGGAGGTTATGGGAGGGTGACATCTGGGAAATGGGTGTATAGTTAAATGAGATGCTTTGGGATGTTCTGTGTGATATATACACACACACATACACACACACACAAAATCAACAAATTTTTAAAAAATGTATTATATTTGAGGAGGAAGCATGGAAATTTACATTATGCCAATTAGTAGAGGTGATAAACAATAGCATTGAAAAATACCTGATGACTTTATAGGCATACACAGTCAATTTGTAGATTGTTAAATGTTTTTACAGCAAGCTTACTCCATTTGTAGAAAAGCAATAAATGATTTTTGCAAAAATCCTTTTTTTTTTGGTGTGGCTTTTTTCAGTTTGTTGTATAAGGAGTTACACTAGTCCAAGTGAAAAGCAGACCCCAATGGTTACATTGTACAAGCTGTGAGGTTTTTAAACTTGTGACAAGGGACAGAAGAGAAGTTCTACTCATTGTAAGGAAATCCTCACTTAAGCTTCAGAGAGCCACATGAAAGAGATGCATCTTAGCTCAGAAAATTGTTATTGAATATGTCAATACTATTATAATGAAATGCTTCTCTAAGTATGTGGTTGTTAAATAAATAATTAAAAAAAATAAAAATAAAAGTGTTAAAAAATACAGATTCCATATTTCCACAAGGAAACAGAGTTTTCCAGACAACTGGACAGTTACACATGACCTTACAGCAATAGTGACGGCATGCACCGGTTCCACACAACTTCAAACTAGACATAATCCCAGCATAGACACGGAGGGTAGGTGAGAGATCCCCACCAATCTAAGGAACTTTAAGCAACTGGTGGCTGTTGGTAGGGGAGAGGACAGTCTCCTACAGAGATGGAACTCTTTGTAGACTGACCAGGCTCCAGTGAATAGACCTCTGCTGAGGGACATGTGAAGACATAAATCAAGCTCCATAGGCTGTGGTGTTCATATTTTGGAGTACGTGGAGGATTCAATAAATTTATAGATCTCTTTTTTTACTGTAGTTGTCTTTACATTATTAATTCTGCTGATCAGTGAACATGGGATACCTTTCCACCTTAGTGTTCTCTCTAGTGTTTTACTTCAGTGCTTTATATTTTTCATTATAAAGGTCTCTTACTCCTTGATTAGGTTTACTAGCTTTGTTTGCTTGCTTGCTATAATGAATGGCATTGTTCCCTAGGTATATAGAAAGAAATTTATTTTTGTATTCTGATTTTGTATCCTGTGACCTTGCTAAAAGTGTTTATCACATTGTGATGGCTGGTTTTAATTATCAACATACCACAAACCTAGAATCCCCGGGGAGAATCTCATTGAGGGATTGCCTAGATAAATTGGTACAAAAATAGGAAAAACATAAATTATTGAAAAATTGGAATTGAAAAGCTTTCTGAATAAAACAGAACTGAAGGGGAAGTGAGAATAGGTGTGATAGTGACAGAGACTGGCAGAAAGGTCATGACACTCAGCTTGCAATAGTCAGTCAGGAGGTCTTTCAGAGACTATGGAATTTAAGCTAAGGCTTCAGCAATTCGATGAAACCAGGTTTGCTAGAACTCAGATGAGAATTAGAGACAATGGCCCCCAATCAAAATACTGTTAGACTTTAAAAATGAAAATCTTTTCACTGTGAGTGAAGAGAGAGAGAGAGAGAGAGAGAGAGAGAGAGAGAGAGAAACATACATGCAACAAACAGGATAGGAAGTAAGTGCAAAGGCTTGTGTGACTGGGTTTCATTTTCCATATACTGGAGAGCTTCAGGTATGATGTGGTCCAATCATACTTTAAAACAGTTTCATAATTGATCACTAGTCACATATGGGACAGGGTAAGTCATTCTTTGCTGTTGAAAGCGATCATGTGGTACTTTCGGATCCTTTACAGGATCCTTGGCCTCTACTTAACAGACATCAGTAGAGGCCCGGAAATTGGGACAACCAAAATTGTCTTTTGATGTTCTGAGACATGGAGGGACATTCTTCTTCCTGAGGGTCCTTCTTTAAAATCCCATCTTTAGTCATAGTATGAAAAATTAGCTGGGGAGTCTATAGGTAAGGCAAGAATGGATGCAAAGAGATTGATACCTCCATTGTAACAATGGGGGCATGACTTGATGGTAGAGCCACAGAGGCTGTGAGATGGAGTAGAAAGTTGAACATGTTTTGTAGATATTTTGACCACTGAGAAAGTATTTGGGATTTGAACTGACAGTCCTTATGTGGCACCTCATTGATCTATCTAAATTAATAAAGTGAAACCTGGTTTATCTTCATTTCAATAACATGATTATTGCTAATGCTCACTTTCAGTTTCAAATCTGTCTTTACTTTAGCAATAAATAATTAAATTATATGCTAGTACTAGTGATAGTTGAGCAACAGGTGCAAGATTCCCACTGTTTTTTCTTTATTATCTCTTTTATTTAAGGGCCTTCCAATTTCAATCTTTTCTCATCTACGGAACAAAGAGAATGTAACACATAGATGTTTACACAGAATAAAACATAGAAAAGCTTAAGGGAGAAGACAGTTATTATTCGGACTAGTCTACTCATTTGTAGAGTGTTGCATTTGTAATTCAAATTACCACATATTGCTGGACTTTTTAGAGACTACGTAGAAGTAAAGCTATTCAATGATTTTGCTGTTCATTTCTTTCAATGTTGAAGGGTCTTTTATGTAATTTTTTAGGCATCTTGACAAATTGCTACTATATCATCTATTTTACATATGAGTGAAACTAAGTGTAGAACTTTTCCCAATAATGTATAGACAAAGCTTTGTTGCTTCATTGAGATTTATAGATGTTTGGGGTATCAGAGGCATTTATGAATCAGTTGTCATTTTTCTCTTACTTATAGACAAGCCATCTATGAAGCATAAAGCTTAAGGATGGGCTCAAAGCAGCATCCCTAGGGCAGGAGAATGAGGCAGGACTCTGGTGCCTGCCCTCTTGTTCTTTAATTCTTTCTCCACAATTATCACAGTGTAATATGTGTACCTGATTTATGTTGCCAGTTTATTTCTTTTTATTTAGTTAAAATAAAATCAATATTTTTACTGATATGCTAGATAGAACAAGACAAGCGCTCAACGTTTTTAAAGAAAGTTCAGGCTAGTCAGCCTTTCACAGGTTACCTTTAACTATGTCAGGAGGCTAAATATATATTGATAGTAAGTTAGCCTATGGGAGATTTTGTTCAGCCTACTTGGACAGACATTTTCTGTTAATTCCTTCAACACAGGTCTTTGATATGAAGAGATTTATTGATCCTCCTTTTTTGTTTCAAATAAAGTCTGAGACTACATTTAGTAGATTATATTTAGACTATATTATAGAAGAGACTTCTTATAAACCAAAGAAGATTTTCAGGTGGTCTATATTTTTTTTTCTTAACATGTGCTGGTTGTTAGCCCTGACCCTTTCAGTGTATTTCAAATTTATTTTGTTTTAGTTTTTATATGTTTCTTTGGGAAACTGACCTATGTCTTTGTTTCATCACTATTTGTGCCAACTGCATATTGTTTCAGCCATGGGATTTATTGGGAAGTCTGAATTGCTTAATAAATTTGCCAGAAACTGAGTAAGCTAGCCTCCCTCTGTTCAGAGAGAGCATGATCATTTTATAATTAACTCTGGGAAAACCTATGAACCCATACAAAAGAACTACTTGCTGTCTCAGACATTGGCCACCACAAAAGACTATTCAATTAGAGCTTCCATTCAGTCATAACTAGAAACAGGGTTGGGTGAGAATATGCTTGTTTGCAAGTGAGTTCTTGCATAGGGGTCTCTTGATAATCCCTTCTTGATCACATCTGCATGTAGTTTACATTTTAATTTTTCTATTATTCAATCCTATTCATAATATCTACATATAATTCAGTTCCACGCTAGCAGAGATCTTTTGAAAACCTTACTTCCAAGGGTCTAGAACAATGGGTCTTCCAACCCCATTTCAAATCTGATATTGTATCTCACAGCTGTTTCTTTATATGTCTCCTGTGTTCCATTAAACACTGTGGACAACATGTTTCCAGTCAAGGATTATCACCAAAGACTCCAGATCCTAAATACTTCAGTTCTAACTAACTTGAAATGCCTTGAAGACAAGTAGCATCACAGACTTATATTTATCCCCATCCCTACTTGGTATAACATCATATTGTTTAACTGGGTCTGTAAAGTCTGATTCAAGTTGTGCATCCATTCAGAACATTAGGCATTGTCTTTGTACAGAAACCCTGCTTTTTAAAAATGAGTGGAACTTGATCCATGTAAGGTAGGAGATACAGTTTGCTAGGGGCAAAGATACAGCTATTGAAGAATGTGGACAACTACAGAAAACCTGATAAAGGAAGCTGATTTGCAAGTATCATCTGTTACTGTGCTAAACGCCACCTCCAGTCAATTTTGAGTCTCCTCTAGGTCAAATGCAGAGTGTTATTCCTGTTGTAAAGTGTTATTGCTGTTGTGATCTCTGACCAAAATGCTAACACATACCAGATTGCTAAAGATTTCTACACTTACCCTGGGGGAAATCACATCACTAGAAATGTTTGCAAATTTGCCAAACATTTTGCAAATTATACTTACCATTCTTTATATGATGTGAGCTCTGATCAACATTAAAGCAGAAACATGTTTAAATCAGTATTGACACAGCTATGGCACTGAACCTTAAGGTATTACCTTTTTTCTCCTTAAATTTTTTAGTATATGTGATTTGTATATTCTTGGGAATGTGATTTAAGGTAGAGCTTTTCAGAGTGTTCCTAAAGTCTGAATAGAGTTTAGTGGTTACCTAACGAAGTTAACAAACCTTAATAATCTTGTGAAATGGACAGTTAGTTGCTTTATATTTTAAGTTTTACATAAGAATTTAAGGGATTCCTTCTGAATCTAACTCTCAACTCTAATTGCAGGATATGATGTTACTTGAACCAGTAGGAATGTAATTTTCCAACTGTATCAGCAATCCTATCACAAAATGAGGAGCATAAATACTGCAAGCTTTGAGAATAAATTGGATTAGATCTGTTTTATAATCACTGTTATTTTTTAAAAGGAACTAACACTATTACAACACTTCAAACCTTTATTCCTGCTTTTTCCCTGGTATTTATTTATTTGAAAGCTAATTTGATAATTCTCAGATCCCAAATGAATTCCAAGATGTTTCAGTAAATTTAGATAGCTGAAGACTATAGTGAGATATTTAGGGCCACAGCTTTATAAAGGAGTCTTATTCTCATCACTCTCCATTAGCTTGCTTTTTCTTTCTTTCTTTCTTTCTTTCTTTCTTTCTTTCTTTCTTTCTTTCTTTCTTTCTCTCTCTCTCTTTCTTTCTTTCTCTCTCTCCCTCTCCTTCCTTCCTTTTTTCCCTCCCTCCTTCCTTCCTTCCTTCCTTCCATTTTTTTATTTTATGTCTATGAGCCTATTGCGTCCATGTATGTAAGTGCACCCATGTCATGCAATGCTCATGGAGGACAGAAGAGGGTGTCAGATCCCCTGGAACTGATGTTGGCCAACATGTGGGCCCTGGGATTTAAATCTGGGTCTTCTATAAGAATAGGCAGTGCTCTTAACAGTTGAACCATCTCTCTAGCCGACTCTCAATTAGTTTTCTCCCAAAGCAAGAAGATCATCTTTTAGAAATATGTGCCGTGGGAGAAAAGACGCTGAACTTCCTATAGTTTCTTACAGCCTTTTCTCTTGCAGTCATAGTTTCGCGAGAGGCTTGTGGTTGTTTTAGGGACCAGAGGATGAGAAAAACCAGAGTAAGTTTATATAAGATGTCATAGTTTACTGGGGCTTATGAAAAATAGAAAAAAAATTGGACTAAATCTTTTTTTTTTTTTTTTTTTTTTTTTGGGATAAGGTCTCCCTGTAACCCCAGCTGTCCTGGAACTCACTATGTAGACCAGGCTGGCCTTGAACTCACAAAGATCCGCCTGCCTCTGCCTCCCAAGTGCTGGGATTAAAGGCGTGCACCACCAAGCCTGGACTAAATCTTTTAAAAATCATTGTCATTTTATGTTTATAAGTGTTTTGCTTGCATGTATAATAAGTACACCTATGCATATAATGCCTTTAGAGGTCAGAAGAGGGTGTCAGATCCCCTGGAACTGGAGTTAGATTATTGTTAACTGCTATGTGGTTGTCGGGATCCAAAACCAGGTCCTTTGTAAGAGCAGCCAGTGCTCTTAACTGCTGAGCCAGTTCTTCAGCTCTAGAGCAAACCTTAGGCATTACTTTCTCAGTCTTTTCTGTATGAAAGTTATAGGAAATGGCTACTGAATAGCTTCAAGGTCCCCAAATGCTGATGAACATTTTGGATTAATTTTATTGTGCATTTTACCTATCATGAATAAAAAATTCAAATTAATTTTAGTGTTGTTTACAAAATGACCACAGGAAAGCATGTTATTGGGGCTATAATCAGTACATTTACCCCTCACTCTTGGTAGCAAATGATGCTAGGCCAACTCGAACCAACTTAGACATCAGAATGGATTGGGCTATCTGATTATTAGGCAAACTGGGTATAACTGGGTCTTAGAGATAACTTGGTCCTCAGGCTAAAATTATCTCCAATTTCAGATTATTACTTTCAATAAGTAGAACAGGAAATGCTTCATGAGTGTTGCTGATTTTCAAAGTGAATGAAGATGTTAAACAGATCAAATTACATGCTTTAACATGTATAGTTTGGTATGTTTCAGTATATTTGGAATGAGAAAAAAGGAGGGAGAGTGACAGGGATAGGGTAGGAAGAAGGGGGAAGAGTGAAAGGGAGGAGATGGAAGAGGGGGAGAGAGGGAAGGAAGGGGGGCGGCGGGCTTGGAAGTTTACAAGTTGATTTTTCTCATTTGCCTTCCAAAGAGTCTAGACACTGAATCCTTTGATTCCAAATCCCAGGTGCACCATCTGATCCCACTTCTATCAAGAGCCAGGTCTCTTGGCATAACTATGAGGAGGAAGGTGGGCTTTTGAGAAGATGGCTTCCCATGTAGAGAGGAAAAAGGATTTCTCCCTTCTTTCACAAAGAGGCAGTTAGATGTCTTATGCTTGGCTACATGGTTTTCATGACATTCTTGTCAAGTAAGTTTCCTTAAAGAGATGTTAGATTTAGACAAAGGTGTTCAAATAACAGTTATTGCCTGAATCTTTTACTACATCTAAAAATGAAAGAATGAAAAAATTCTATGGTGAGTTTTTCTTTTAACTACTAGATAGTTTTTTTTTTTGGTGAAAATTGTCATCTCATTTTCTAGGGTCAATCATGTTGTGGGGAGAGACTGGTAGGGAAGGACATTACTTACAGAATATATTCCTTATGAGATTTAGTTTTAAAGATTCATTAATCTAATTACTGCTTAAGGTCTGCAGTAACCTTCAATAAATGTTGATATTTAAGCTATAGATAATCTCTGCTTATCCCTGAAGAATCCAAAGTAGGAGCACATATATATTATTGCCTCTGTCTTTTCTTGATTTGAAAAATAACAGAAAAATAAGAGGAACATTATAAAACTTTGTGGGGGAGGAATATCAATTCCAATTCAATTCAATTAGTATAATACCGTATGGTTTCTTTCCATTTTTCCCCCTTTGGGAACTAGCTGAGTCATTACTGGTAAAAGCAGCAGAAGAAAGGGAAAATATAAGAGAAAAGTAATGTGTTGTTGTTTTAATCTATTGTGGGGTAGACACTTTAAAGCTATATGTTTGACATTCTATTGAATACTGATTTATCTTATTGAAAACTGAGGCTTAAAGAAATGAATGCAATTACCCATATTTAATCAGCATAGCAAAGACTAAGCCTTTCCAAATGCAAAGCTCACTTTCTCTGTCTTACAGAGAGCTGCTGACCTTTTGCAGTACGACTGAGAAAGGATTCAGTATTCAGCAACTTTTCAGTTTTGCAGTTAGGTGGGAAAATGGACCTACAGACACTGTGATTTTCTTTACTTGCAATCTCAGGGTCCTCTGTCTTTCACCTCCATTTTCCTGTCTCATCTCTGGACTGCTGGAGGTTTCAGTTATTAAATACATCACAGAATGGTGAAGCAGAACTTTTCTTTTACTTAACTTCCCAGGTCACCGATTATGTTTCTGTTTTATTAAAAATTACTAATTTTGGAAAATAATTATTTTTTAAGTTATTATACCACTATAACTTAAATATGTAGTGTTTGTTATCTATCCAACCATCAAGCGTTTTCTCTATATGATCATATTTCACTGACATGCTTCATAACTATTTTTCTCATGGCTTCATGTGAAAAGCACAAGGCCTGAAGAATTTACAAAGTCATTAACTGATGGATTTACATTCAAATCTAACACCAAGATCAGAAGCATTCCATCTAATACACAGAGAATCTGTTCCATTTATATAAAATTACTCAAAAATTTCAGTGTGTACACTACTGTAAAAGATTCAAAATGTGTAGTAAGGTCCAGATTTATGCTGACCACTAGGCTAGGTCCTCAGATAAAAGGAGGACTTGGGTGTTCCTAACCCTTTAGACGCTCACAATCTTTTGCAGAAGGCATATGAGGAATAAATTAAAGGTGATGGATATAAACCATTTTTCATATAGAAGAGATACAAGCAAAATTACTGGCTCCCAGTAAACCTCTTTCTTTTCTTTTTTTTTTTTTGTGTGTGTGTGTGTGTGTGCGTGTGTGTTATTATTGGTGATAGTGGTGATGGTGATGGTTGGTAGTGGTATGATGATAGAATTCAGAGACTTTCAGGTGCTTTACCACTAAGCCATGTCTTTAGTGTCTTTAGCCCTGGGTTTTTTAAGATTTATTTATTTTTATATTATGTGTATAAGTGTTTTGCCTGTGTGCACAGTTGTGTATCATGTGCTTGTCTGGTGCCTGTGGATGTCACAAAAGGACACTGGAGCCCCTGGAACTGGAACTTCAGTTGTTTGTAAGCATCCATGTATATTCTGGGAACTACACCTGGGCCCTCTGCAAGAGTAGCAGGTGCTCTTAGCGGCTGAGCTGTCTCTCTAGTATCCTAATTTTTCTTTAAGTTTTATTTTGAGACAGGTACTTTCTAAGTTGCTTGACTATCCTCAGACCTTCCATTCTTGCGCCTCAGCCTCTGAAGTAGTCAGCTCACCACACCTATCCAAAACCCTTTTCCTTCTTGTAAAATAATATATGCATATGTTCATTTTCCTATTATATCGTCAGTTTTCCTTTAGAAACTTGATTTCTGAATCATAAACTCTCAAGTTTAACAAATAGCTCCACATTATTTGTCTTTGATGTGAGGGCTATTTCCATAAAACTTTCACATATTTTGAAATCTCATTTGCAGTTCTCATATTTTGTCACACGAGAGAAAACTTTGGATTGAAATTAATGTTTCTTTAATACTAAAATTGTTACATATTTTATATAATCTTAAACAAAAGCTAAGCCTTTAAAAAAAAGAAAATGAAACAAAAACTATGGATTTCAAACAAACAATTTAACCAGAAATGTCTGCTCTGTTAGAGTTGTAACAAATCTGATTAAGGCTTTATTAGAATTTCATAATTATTTTCAGAGTGGAAACAATTTTGCATTAGCATAAACTAGCAAACATATTTTATGGTCTCCCTCTATTGCAACACAAAATTCACTATAAGCAATCCTGAGCTAGCTTTGGATGGTCGTCTTGAAGCTTAAGCTTTCTTCACACTCAAACTATCTCCTTGACAGTTTGGTTCTACAATTGGAGATTTGAGAGAACAAAGCAACCTTTAGGCTACAGAAACTCTATCAGTTTGTGAGCAGTCTCGGATGAGGTTTAAAAGAGACACTGAGCCTGATTGTTGAGGATATAGAGTTTATTAGAGTTATTAATGCCACAGACAGACAGACAGACAGACAGCATGGTGGGGGCTCTGAGTAAAGTTCAGGCTCCAGTACCAGAGACTGACAGCATCAGGGGCTCTGAAGACATAAATCAGAGCCCCTGTGGCAGAAGCCAGGTCTCTTTTTCATACCTTTCTGAAGATGGAGGAGGTATTCACAGTACAATCCTGCAACCAAGCTCTCTGACTCCTAGGCAGGAGACAGGAAAGAGGGTGGGGAGCAGGGTGTGTGGCCACCAGTACCCCTTTTGATCCAAACTCATGTCCCCAGGGGAGAAGCCTTGACACCTAGAGGTCTCTTAACTACAGACTCATCAACAATCCTAGTAGGTGCCTGTCAGCAGCATCTGCCAAAGAGAAGTGCTGCTGAATTCTCACATTACGTTCTTACATCCTGTACATATGTTGTGGAAAACATCTTAAGTTTTCTAGTCTAATATTCTAAAACAAAAGACATGCCTATCTTTTAATACTGCAATTGTTCTAGTAGATGTGTAATCAACACAAATTTATACATATGTTCACAAAGCTAATGTGTTCTGAAAGCACTCTGTATGATACATCAAATGAAAAATATTTAAATAGTTGTCAAAAGACGAGGTGCTAAATAAACTGAGGTTTACTTTACAATAAAATTATGTCAATGAGAATGAATGAATTGCAGCAGATATAACAATTAAAAGCAAGTCTCACAAATAAAATATTGAATGAATGGATCTAGACTTTAAAGAATGATATATGCTCTAAAGTTTCATAAATCTACATTTAAAAAAGAATCGAAAGTGAAGTTTGTTGTTAAATGTCAGAAAACTGACTCCCCTTTCAGGGGTGAAATAGGTTCTGAACGTAGGCAAAGCAAGGGGTTTGTAGGGGCTGGTAATGCCCAGTTTCTCGTTCTAAGTTCTTGTTTCCTGCATGTGTTCAAGTTGGAAAAAAAGGAGCTGTTCCTTTCTGTTTTGTGCACTGTGTACGTTCATTTAATTTACAGTCCAATAAATGCTTTTCAATTAAAAATGAAATGGTGATGAGTTTGGGTGGGGATATGGCTCAGTGTGTAAAGCACTTGCCAGAGTTTAGATTCCCCAGAACCCACAGAAAAGCCAAACAACTGCCTGCAATCCCAGCATTTGTAGGTAGAGACCAGGAGAATCCATGGGGCTGGCTAGCTAGAACTGGAGAAGTCCTTGTTCAGGCAGAGACTTTGTCTAAATAAATAAACGTGGAGGATGATTGAGGAAGACATCTGATGTTAACTTTAAGCCTCCACATACACACATGCATGACTATGTACATACACCTGTGCATACATGTGTACCCAAACATATCAAAGCAGGCATACAGACATGCATTACACACACACACATACATACCCATTGAAAGTTTTAAAAATAAAGCATAATGCTTGCCAACCGTTACAACTTATACTAACAGATTGAATACTTGTTTACATTTCATCTAAGGTTTGGCCAACAAACCACATGCAGCAATACAATGTAAGGATGCAACACACAAGACTTGAAATCCAGAAAAAGAAGGCTTTAGGTGGACCCAAGACAGGGGTACAGGTGAGAAGAGAAAATAGAAACAATGTTTCCTCAAAAGTTCATTGAGCTGTAACTCAGCTTTGATCTCCAAGAGAAAGGCATTTTATGTTAAAGTAGGCCCTCTCATTAACTCCCAATCATGCTTTAGTCTCTCTCTCTCTCTCTCTCTTCAAAAGTTTATTGAGCTATATCTCACCTGTGATCTCCAAGAGAGAGACATTTTATGTTAGAATAGGCCCTCTCTCTCACTCCCACTCACTCTTTAGTCTCTCTCTCTCTCTCTCTCTCTCTCTCTCTCTCTCTCTCTCTCTCTCTCTCTCCTCTAATTCATTACCTGGAAATTTCATATTCTACAGGCACTGTTGCTCAAGTCAGGTCTGTTTTCCAAGTATGATTTCTTTTTCCAATTCATGATTGATGCCTTGGGTTTCAACACATTTATGTGACTCCCGATGTACCTTAAAAAATCCCCAAAAACAAACAGAAACACAGGCTGTTCAATCTCCAAGCCTCATTATCTCTGTTTGGCCTTTAATTCTTGTGTGTTTGTGTGTGAAACCACTGATCCAAGTAGTTGCTCTTCAACTTTTTGGTTGCAGGGAACATTTGGTAACAGCATAAAACTATCCTTGCGACAGAATAATAAATGCAAATATTTGCTCTTCTACTCACAGTCAAAGATATCTGTTGTTTTAATTCAATAAAACTCTAATTCAATGGGAGCAGAAAAATCTGTCGAGAGTATCCCCATATTGTGAAAGTCATTCTTACACTGTCCTGTCTAGTAATTTTCATTAATCATTATATTAACAGCATTAGCTTGCATGTTTACAAATCCTCTATATGTTTTGTTGACATTGTTTTGGAAGAGCATTCTAAACATTTAGGAGATAGAGTTCTAAAAACATTATTACAACTTGAATGGTAGATTGAATTTAACATGAAGACAGTCAATTTTGATAAATTGCAAATTACAAGGAGAATAAAAATATAGCACATATTAAAATGAATACATTTATCAAAATTATAGAAGAATAAGTTGTGATATTGATGATATAATTACTCTATATGAATTTTATAATAAGAACACTGATGGACTAGGTTATTCAGAGAAAAACAATTATTCATACTTATTGGGTTTCTAATCCTTAGATAACAAGAGTTGGAGAAAATGAGGAGTGAGGCAGGAAACAATGGAAGTACAAGGTGGCATCTTGCAAAGCTGTCTGTAAGAAAAAGAGTTTGTTACTAGTTATTGGAGATATCTACAGAAAAGTACAAAGAGCATTGTGTGAAGCAATAAAGAGTGACCTGACTTTGGGCTCTCTCTTATCTTGTCTGTATTGGGATAAAAGTTATCTTACAGAACCATTAAGTCCTATATTTCTGGCTTGAATTCACAGTGCAACCACTGGGGTTACCAGAGACTACAAAGCAGGTTGTTTTGGCCATGAGCCTTGAAGCTGCTCAAATTGCTATTGCAGTGAATGCAAAAAAAACCTTGTTGAAAACCACAGTTTTTAGAGAAGGTGAAGGAGTTTGAAATATTAGTTGTTGAGTCAGCAGTGACAATGATTAGAACTCTTTATTAAGTAAATGTACATGTTCCAGGAAACAAGCTGTACCACGTCAAATTGGGAAGACCCACAAACTGCATCCAATGCAGTCTATTGCTTCACCACTCAGATGTGTTTTCATCCTTCAGCATACACAGATCTGAAATTGGGATGGAAATAGAGGAACATGCCAGGAATCTGGTGAAAAGTGTCAATATTCTAAAAGACTTGAAGATTAGTTAGCTAAGCCAGCCTCCCATACTGCTGTAGCCAACCTGGAACTCTAATCATCAGCCTTCCTTATGACCCCCTCTAGATTTCATCACCTTCAATTAATATGCTGGGTGCTTGAGGTAGCTTGATGGGTAGAACAGCTTTTGTCAGGGATCTTCGTTTGTCTATTAAAAGTTATTATTGTCCCTGAAAATGAAAGTTTCACTGGGAAGCATTCTGGGTTCCAGATGCAAACTTGTCTGTCCATATTGTGAGGTGGCTGGTCTGTTTCTTCATGATCATCAGAACCGATGGTCCCAGTCAGTACAGAGTCCCTTCTTTGTGTCTACTGCTTGAGTGGCAGGAGCTATAGGAGGACCCAGGCAGTCTCTACTTCTACATCAATACAGCATTTTTCATGTCTCTTCTGGAAATAGACTGTCTGGAAAATGGGCTGCTTACTACAGGAATGGGGTGCACCAATCTTGTGAATTGATCTCTGTGAGAAAATATGACAAGAGATAATTATCTCCTGTTTTGGCCATTTAGTTACCAGAGTCTATGCTTAGTTTGTGGAGGACATGGTACCTCAAAATTGTGTTCAGTTGCTTATCAAATGGAACAATCAGGAGATCAGAGAAAACAAGATGTAATTTCTCCCCATCCTTTTCTCTCACTGGTCAGTGCCTCGTGACCCGCTGTTCTTAGCATTTCTGGGATGCAGTACAGACCTGTATGAACAACGAACCCATTTTCCCATTAGTCAGCTAAGAGTGGACTTGAGAGAGCAGAGCCAGGCAAAGGGAACACAAGAAAGCTAATTAGCCCACATCACTGGGAAGTACTAAGATTATTAAACCAGAGACAGAGCATTTACCTGCCTTCATATTTTTTAAACTTCAGAAATATGACAAACATTTGTAGAAGAGCCATTTAGAGGAATTTTGACAGTATCTTGATTTAAGAAGGGAAGTATCATTCTGTCCAAACTTGTGAGGCTGTGATTCTTGATAAAACTCCCTTTATCAAGGAACACTTCAACAGTGTCAACCAACCTGGAAAAGCTAGGCATGTACACAACAACTTTTTAAAAATCTTTTTACTCGAGGTAAAATTATTTTGTTGAAAATGAGTTTCCTATACAGAATGAGCAATCGATGCCTCAGACAGACAGTAAGTGTTTTGTTTTTGTTTCTGTTGGCTCTGGGCTTGCTTAGGGACGTTCTACCCTTCAGTAGTAATCTTTTCTTTAGTTATTCTTTTAAAAAGTAATAACTATATGGCAAAAAGTCTCAAATACTTTTCTGCCTATCTATGACCCTCAAGCTATTACTCTATAATTATAAAATTATAAGATTTATTTACGAAAGCATCTACCATTGTTATGTTTATCTTACTCTGTGCAACAAATCATGCGAGAATTTAGTGGTTTAGAGGGACAATCATATGATCTCTCAAGGGGTTTGTGGTTAGGGGATTCATGATGGACTCTAGCTGGGTACTTCTTGCACAGTTTCTCATGTGGTTGCAGTCAGACATTGGCTGGGAAATCTGGAAGACAGTGGCTAGAGGATCTGTGGATGATCCTGGCAGGGTTCTCTCTGCAAGCAGCTTTCCATGTTGTCCTTTTCCATTTGCTAGTTTGGGCTTCTGAGCATGGAGGTCTCTGGATGGTTGGATGACTTACATTGCAGCTGAAGGCTTCTGTACTGACTTAGTCTCAGAGGTCACATAGGGTTACTTCTACTATAAGCTCTTCTCACAATGGCCCCAGTAGCCCACTATGCTTCAACAGTAGAAGGAATTGATCCCATCTCTTGATGGGGGAAGCATCGCGGACATCTGGCAAGTGAGAATGTGTGATGGGATATATAGGTGCAGACTGTTTCGAATATAAAATTTTCTATAACCATGTTTAAAGTGTGAACACTATTATCTGCTAAATCATAATGATAACAATTTGTCCATGAAAGTGGGTTTACGTTTTTGCATGCTGAAGGAAAATATTGATATTCTTTTAAAAATTAAAATATTGTCTTTAAATGTGATTCTACCCAGTATGATCCAGACATTATATAATAACAGGTGTTGGGGGTAGCTAAAACAGAAAAGTAACTAAAATATGATTTCTTTTTCTTCTTCATTTCTATTCCCAAGTAGAGAGTGGAATAAAATTCCTTCAGAGAAAAGGGAACTTAATCACATATTTTGCTCATGACAAGTGCATCTGAAAAGCAGCGAAATGCTGTTGGCAACTTTTCATACCATGTACTCAGAGTGATGACAAGCACTTCCAAAGTGGGTGACCTAGTAGACTATAAAACAGATTGTTCATGAACAAAGAATCTTCACAGCACTGGAAGATGCTAGAGGGTCTTTACAGTTACTGGACATGAATGGTCCAGAGTCATTTGGGAGGGGAGAAGAGAGGAAGAAGGAGAGGAAGAAGAAGCCTCCCTAAAGGATATTGAAGACATCGGCAAGCATTCTGCATTTCAGGGTAATCAAAGTCAGTTCCAGAATAATCACTGGATCAGGCAGTGTCATCTTTCAGTTGGCTCTTCCAGTTTTTGTAGAGTTTGAGGAATCTAAAGTAAAGCATAAGAGAGTTTCTCTATTTCATAAAATTAGTCTGTGTGTTCATACCATAATAAGATTTTAGGGATTGAAAGTCAGTTCTGGTTTCCTTTTCACCTATAAATAAAGGTTGTGGCCCTCAATATGAGATCTTATCACTTTTTCCAAGAGAAAGTTTAGAAAGTAGCAGATTATTTCTTTTGACATGAGAGATGTAAATACAGCACAGAGAATGTTCCACCTTGGCAGAATCATTTAGACTACACATCTCTGTAAGATGATACTGACTGTAAGAAATTATATTCTAAAGGATGTTTTTAAAAACATTTTTTGGAGTTCTTTCTACCTGTGGTAAGATAAGAGTTTAAAGCAGCAATTCTTTCACTTTAGCAAATAAACATCAGTCTTGCCATGGAGCAGTAAGTGAAAAAAATAATTAATTTCTAATGCAGATTCTGTAAGAAAAAGCACCACTGAAAATCCAAGTGTCAAAGTGAGAGAATTGTGGCTTTGTAATGTAGCCAGAGTGTGAAGGAATGATTCTTAAGGCATTTTCAATCTGCAACACCTTTTTAAAAAATTAGTAAGAAAAATGACCTCGCTTCTAATTCATTTTTCCAATACTGATGTATTTGACTTAGCAGTGTCTGAATCTAAATTAAGATTAGTCTCTAAAGTACATTTTGGCGAAAGAAAACTATAATGATTTTATTACTCTTTCACGTGAACCAGGAAAGGGAATTTTACAAACTTAAAGAGGTTTTTAAATAGCGGGTGATGGAGGAAAACAAAGAACGCGAAGAAAAGGTAAAATCAGGATCCTTTTGCTGACCTTCTTGGGCTTCTCACCTCACAGGAAGATGTAAGGCAGTCTGCTCACTTGGTTAATCTCATTTTTTCATTATCAGTCCGCAGGGTGTGTTTTCACCCAGCTTTAAGTTGAAATTGTAAAATGGACTCTGGAGTAATGTGAGTGAGAACAAACAAAAGGGGCTGTTCACCCATCACCTCCTGGGTGCCATTCCCATTAATGTCAGTGGGATTACATACGCCCATGTAGGAAAATGTCTGTTTACAAATGGAGTTGGTACACCACTCTCCCGGTTACCACCATTTCCATTCCTTGAATTTGGAAGGGATTCATACCGGGTATGTTTGTGTTTGCTTCAAAAAGACATTCTTTCAGAATGGACTACTAATGTTGTAAACCTAATTATGTCGAACCCCCCCCCCTTCCTTTATACTAAAGTAATGCAGCTGGCTTTTAAGTATTCATTTCTCCCTTTCAGTGCTCCACCACTTCAACTTCAAAAATCACAGGCAACTGCTCAACTTGTAGCTCATTTACATTATTTTTCTAAGGCAAGCCATATAGTTGAGTGATGTTAAGCTCAACAGATTGTAAATGGAACCCAAAGTACCTTGTTAAGACAAGATGTGTTTACTGTCCACTAACGTACATCTTGTAGCTGGTAGTTTTTCCCAAATTCTCTGGGTGTAAGTGGTGCAGCTAGTAATAACTATGCCATAGAAAATGCTGTATTTTAATATGTGAAATTAATACTCTGTTTAAGGTGGGGTGGGGATAAACGCTTTCTCTCTTGCTACATTCTTTCATAGCAGGTATTCTCGAGATAAAAAAAAAAAAAGCAAAAAAACATAGAAGCTGAAGGTTTGTAAGTCTGCTGCAAAGATCTTTGTGTGTCTTTGAGCAAAAAAACATAGGCGTGATTAACATAGTGCTAAGTAAGTCCTTGGGCCGTTTGCCTGCATCCCTGTCTGTCTATCAGTGCGCCAGTCAATAAGGGTAAAATTATGCAGTCAGGAGCTGTTTACCTTCAAGCTGCATGCAAACTATCAGGAGACTTTTCAAAGCATTAGCAGCCGATTTAAGAGAAAATGAGAGGTAGAGAGGTCAGGGGGAAATATTTACTTTGGAAGGTCAATTGAATATTTGAAAGAGTAACAGGTTTGGCTTCTAGGGTCAGGTTAATGTATCTAGTGGTCTATTCTATCGTAAATAATTAAGCTGCAGAAGCCGGAGGTTTCAGAGGTGGAGTTTAGTTCCTGACAAGGATTATGCCTTAGTGAGGATTAAAAAGGTCTCTGTCTCCTAGGTAATGTGAAGCTTGTCCCTAGGATAGGTCAGAGCCTGTTGTCCTGGGTCCTTAGTTTGAGCCTCTGCATCAGCGATCAGAACAGTAAGAGCCTCCTCAGTAAAGCCACAGCTTTTGATCTTTTTGTCTGTGACTGTCACAAATGTCACTGGTTCTGCATAGGCTTCTGGAAAGAAAAGTAAAACCCAGTGGCTTTTGGAAGCAGCCTCTCCAATCTTTGAGTCGCTCACTCATACGGAATATTGGTTGACTTTCTCAAAATGGAAGCATAACCTTTAATTACGTTAATCGCAATTCCTGCATTTGAATTATCTCCGTGATAAATGAACAGCACTGCTATCTATCAACTTACTTTTTTTTCCACTTGAAAATCTTGTGTCTTTAAAGCAATTGTGCTAGCTGCAAGAACATTTAGGTGATGAAAAGAAGGGGGTGGGATATGGGAAATGATTTTGCTTCTCCAGCAGCAATTTCATTGTGTTTATAGCAGGCAGAATTCTCACAGATGGGCAGCTTACTTTTGATTTTTTTGCACATCACACTCGATGAATTAAATGGTCACAAACTTAATAATGATGAAAATAAACAAAATGTTGTGCTTTCTATTTTAATATTTATTTAATTATATTTTGTAATGTGCCAGATCCTAAAGCATCTTTTCTTGAATTATTTAAATTAAAAGCCAATTATTCAATTGTAGAGTTAAACAATATTTGAGCCTTTATCCTCCGATTTAAGTAAACTGAAACCAAAATGCATTTAGTACTTGGATTTGATTTTTAATTTTAAAAATTACATGCGCTTGGCGAAACTTTCCCTGCTGTTTCTATGCCCTGCGCTCTCCTAGTTCTACTGGAAAAATTCAGGAAGAAACTGAAAATACAAATCTTTCATTTACTCGCTAGAAATTTTGAAGGATTTTTTTTTTTTTTTGAAAACTGATATTTGTGTTCAGATTGCATGTCATGGGGTTTTAAATAAAGTCTGAACTAAAACATCACATTTTGAGTAATACATTTTGGGTACTAAAATTCAACTATGTGAAACCCAAATTCATATTAATAACAGTAATTATAGTTAGTTAGATTAGGATATTAGCTTTTACGTAAAAAAAAAAATAAACAAACCAGAATGAAATCTAATGACCTCGATCATATTCAACTGAACAATAGAAATTGAATAGGTTGAAAGGAATCATTTGGGGGTTTCTTTTACTTCATTTTTACCTCCTGGAGATTATTCTCAAAGGTGCTTGTGAGATGTTACCTTAGGAATCATCTTCACTCACAATCATTTTGGGTTTTGTAATAGTGATTACTGTCATCGTGTAAGGTAGAAACAAAGAATCATCAGCCAGCCTGGCTCTGGTATAATCATTATATAAAATATATTTTAAGTTTAATAAAGGTAAATTATGTGTCGAAAGTTAAAGCAGCCTATAATTAATAACAACTTGGCTTGCGATAGCCACAACACATCAAAGCTGTTTCTTATTGACTAATGTATGTGCTCTGGGCAATCCCTCCTCCCCCATTTCCATCAGTTGGGCTCTTTTAAGTTTAAGGCTATAAGATGTCAATTGAATGTTTTTTTTTTTTTAAATACAATATCTACTTGTTGAATTTCAATTTTTGTGGTTGAATGTGATTATTCCAGTTAGGGTTAAAGTTGTAAGACAAGAGACAGAACTGTGCATGTGTGTATGTACAAGTGTGCATGTTTGCGTGTACAACTGAGAGCAGAGAGAGAAGATGTCACACTCTTGTAAGATGAACAAGGACACAGATGCATCTTATCATCAATGGCATTTGCAAATGAAAGATGAGCTCTTCATACTAAACAGTGACAAAACCAATATACTTAAGATCCCAAGGAGAAATACGTATTTTATACGAATGTCTGTGTAGATTAGATTATTGCCACTTATTTTGAAATCACTTCAGGAAGGTGTGCAACATGACAAGGTATTTAACACCTAAAAAAAGAGAATGAAATTATGCCTCCCTTCTAGGAAGTAATAAAATAAAATCATTAGTCTTTGCTTGTTTTGAAGTGCTTTTTGAAGATTGGAGAACCAGCTCAGACTTTAATGTAAATGTCTTCTTCAAATTGGAAGTCAATCTGAACCACCACCCCATCTCTCCCTCCCTCCCTCTCTCCCTCCCTCCCCACTCCCGCTCTTCCTCTTTCCCTCTCTTTTTTCTTTCTAACTACAGTTGCCAGTTGCTGCTGTTGTTTTGACAGAATAGGATATTACTGTAATGCAGCAGTCCCAAGGCCCATAGGAGAACGGCATTTGCTAAGTGTCCTCTTACCTTTCAAAGGCAATGATTTGATGAGTTGTGCTTCAAGCAGAGCTCTAGAAGGAGCGTCTCTGCTTGCATGTATTCCCATTTTTAGAAACTGTGTGACTAAGAGTTTACATAATTAAAAGTTACGCCGGAAGTGTGTGCAGCCTCCAGAAATTTCGCTGCTTCCCTAAGTGTCTTTTGCTTCAAATCTTCCCAAGTAACTTCTCTCTGACAACTGTTCTTACTAGAATGAAAAAAAAATTCCATAATTTCTGTCAATCAATTAAAGATGCTTATAACGTCATTTTTACTGTAACTTTTATTTCATGTAATATTTTTCTTTTAAAGCTTGGCTTTTGATTTTTTGATTTTGGACACTTGGTACAGATGGAACAGAGGTAGTATGTTATGCGAACTGAAGTCACCTCCACATCCTCCAACAGAACCAGTGCCATTTTACAGAGTAGTTTAATTTTTTTTTCCTCAAAGCTATTTTCTTCCTGATGACCATCCGTACACAGGTCTGAATAATGCCTACCGGGCACTGAAGAAGTCTGAGAGAACTGGAAGCAAGCAGGGCTTTGCTGTGTATAGTCCCAAGGGCAAGGTGCTATTGTAAACCTCACTTTAGGGAAGCATCTTTGGAGGCATAAACAACACATTCAGAGCATGGGAGTGGGCTAGCCAGGAGGCCAGAGGGAAACTCACAGGTTATGATTTTGATCTCAGATGAACTTTCCTGTCTTTCAACATGTGAGTCTGTTTCCCAGATTTCTAACCTGCAAGAACTAGGTTATTTGGTGCAATTTCTGACTATCAGTCAAAGGTGGAACTGTACTCATGATGTTAGATCATTTCCTGACCCAGTTTCAATTTTCCTGTAGGCACTAAAATAGTCTAAAACTTATCCATTATGCACTTTTGTTTTCTTTTGAATAAAAAAAAATCACCTTCAGTTAGTTTTTTAATGTGTCAAATATACCATCTCCAATAGTTGTATCAGTGGAGAAAATACAGAGCAAATATTTCCCCCACCTTTTCTTTAATTGAATGTAAGGTGATAGTATCTATGTTACCATCCACCTTTTTTTTTTTTTGGTTGTTTTGAAGCAGGGTCTCCCTGTGGGCCCAGCTGTCCTGGAACTCACTATGTAGACCAGGCTGGCCTTGAACTCACAGAGATCCACCTGCCTCTGCCTCCCAAGTGCTGGGACTACAGGCGTGCACCACCACGCCCAGCTACCATCCACCTTTTAAGGTAATATATAAGGTTTGGAACAGACTTTTCCTAAGTGATGACCAAGATGTCTAGGATAAACTTATAAGGAAATTATCAAGACCTTAGAATTTTTATGCTAAAATCTAACCCCAGTATTCTAGAAATACTGACTTGTAGAAACTAGTACTTTTTTGATGTATTCAAAAAATAATAGCATGTATAAGCCTATCATATAAAATGCTTCTCTTTTCTTTTAATGAGAAAAACATCCACATAACTGAAAAAGTTGAAGAGTTTGTTGAAACTTTTCATTAAAAAAGCAATAGCTCTGAAATTTTATAGGAGAGCTGTCTGGGGTTTCTGATGTTAACTACGAAAGTTTCCAAATCATAAAATGATTTCTTGAGCAAAAGACAAATAATTAAAAAGTAGTGAGATTAAGGGCTCGAGAGATGGCTCAGCGGTTAAGAACACTGGTTGTTCTTGCAGAAGACCTGGGTTCGAATCGCAGCACCCACATGGCAGCTAACAACTAACCATAACTCCAGCCCCAGGGGATCTGACAGCCTCTTCTGACTTCCATGGGCATTGCATGACACGGGTGTTTGGTACCTACATGCAGGCAATACACATACACATAAAATTTTTTTTTAAAGTGAGATTAAGCTTATTTTGGAAAAAATAAAATTTATATTTTAATCTACTTGATAATTCTGATTAGTATGTAAAATATATCCAAGTTATTTCTCTGCTCTGTAGTCCTTGAGATGTTGCCTAGTTGACCCAGAGATTCTCATTTGTGACTTTTACAGTTTGCAGTGTTCTAAATGATTTTCCTTTCGATCTAAAACTTTCCATAGTTAATTTCAGGCCAATAGTAACTTCATGTATTTTAAAAAATATTTAAGTAAGAAATTAACAGAACTATATTGGTGAGTCTTAAAGGGGAATTTTTATATCCTCTTACACTTAAATATTATCCAATTAATTCTAAAGCATGCCCTCAAATGCCAAACTTTCCTAAGGTCTTTAATTCAATAGAGAATCATTATTCTTTGAAACATAAAACATACATCAGCAATGCATCTAAGCACTAAAAAGGCTTTGAATATATAAGTTCTGTGGAATTTCTATGGATCTCTAATCTGTTGATGTTAGAGGCATACCCTTGAACACCGTACATTCTTCAATCCCATAGCTCCATTACAAAGGCTGTCACAAATCTAGAAGACAGCATTGCCTCAAGGTAACAGAATTGGAGAAAATCATAATTGTATTTCGCCAACTTGATTTTCTCTGATTAAAAAGAAAAACTTTAAAGTTGAAACAGTAAACATTAAAGAGAATTTTACAATGCTAGTTTTAAGTGAATAATATGTAAATCAAAGTTGAAGAAATTCTTTAGTAATTCAGACACATGTGATATTCTTTTTAATATTATTGTATTACAGGCTAAATGAAAGACAGAAGGTAATACTTACTTATGTAGTTTAGATTCAAATAAATCTCTTAGCTGTTATGTTCATATTCACAAGTTATGCAAAAGTCATTTGAAACAATGCATATGTCCTAGTTAAATAAAGCTCACTCAGTACCTTGATCAATGCTTAGAAATAAAACAAAATAATCATTAATTAAAATGCAGTTTTCAAAGGGGAATGCCTTTCAGCAGAAAAAGACAAACACCTGACTTCCAAAAATGTCAAACAGTTTCCTTATGGAAACTGTGAGTGTCATGTGTTAGCAGGTGGAGGAACAATTTTGTAACAGCATTCGCCTGTCAATAACTTCATTAAAAATCTGGTAATTTTATGAAAATTGTAGGGGAAACTTATTTAAATAATCTTTCACTCACTCTGGTATGCACTATTTCAATCACTGCAAAGTATACCTTTTTTAAGAACTGTTTTCTGGTCCCTCTGTTCTTTGATGTTTTCATGTATGTATGTATGTATGGATGTATGTATTACAGAGTAATAGAATCATACTCATAACAATAGTAACATCAAATAGTTCTGTTTTTATGAGTGACTTTTTTTACATTGTCTAGAATATATGGTGAGGATTTAAGATCTCCATTTGAGAGTAGTAAAAAAAAAAAAGTAGAGAATAACATTTGCTTCGTTATTGTTGAAAAACCATTAAAAAGACGATATAAAATGTCTACCTCTTGATTTGTTTAGCCATTTATCTGTGATATTTTCTAAACCAAAGGATATAGCAAATTTTATTTTATATAAATATTTAATCTTACTTCTCCAGGCTAATGACTATATTATTAGAAATTATTGGTTCATGTTAGTTTAGCCTAATCTCCAAACCTTGAGAGCTAGATCCATGCTTTTGAGCAGTCCCCTAATTTGTTTTAGGCGATCTTGCTTTTGACTTATCTCAGTAACTTCTCCAAACCCTTTACTTTTCTTAGGCATGAACATATTGTTATATCATTCCTTTATAAACATCTAGTTCTCTTTCTTTACACAGTCTTGGAATTTCTCTAAGGCCCCTTCTGTATGGTAAGTAGAGTCTGATTTCCTGGTGTTCAAGGGTACCACTCTGGATTTCTCGTCAGATCTTTATTGAATACCTTTGGAAGAATTTGATATAGAAACTGCTTCACAACTTCCATCTGTGCTCTCAAACATATACTTATTACATGTGAAGAACTCACGCCCATCTTATGTATGAAGACATTGAGATGAACAGAAGAATTTATATCAGAACTATCAGGTCTCTGGCACTCACTGTCCCAGCATCTCGGAGGCTCTTTGTATGCAGAAACTTCTGTGTTCCTCACAGTAACTTGAGACTTTGTCATTTTCCTGGAGTTCTCTCTTTTCCTTTCCCATTTCACCATTTGATCTGTCAGCAAAGCCTACAAGTTTAACTTTCAAAACATGACCAGAATCTAATTGTACTTTACTACCTCCCGGCTACTAATCTGTGCCAACCCTCTTACTTCCATAGCCCCTTGCCTGGACTATCCCAATGGCTGTCTAGTAGTTTTCCGTCTACTTTCTCCATCACATTTCACTCTTAAACACAGTCACCCGAGGGATCCTGACAAAGCACAGGTCTGATTGTATCACTTGTTTCCTCACTGTCCTCTGTTATCTGTTTGAGTCAGACTGCAAGCCACAATTACTCTTCTGCATTTTTAGAACCTACCTCGTCATCTCTCTCGACTCTGACTCCATCTTCAAGGAGGGGCCTTCAGACAAAAAGTGGCCTCTTCTACTATACCAGATCTGTTCCCAGTTCAACCTGCTTCTGTTCTTTTTCTGCTTCCTCTTCTATAATCCTTCCTCAGTTGTCATCTCAATGATAAATTCTCTACTGATTTCTCATGTAAAATGATGCTATGATCCCATCCTGGTTTTCCTTACCACCCTTTAAATGATAGCTTTTTTTTTCTTTCTTTTTCCATATCATACTAATGTACTCTGTAATTTTCTATGCTTTAATATATATTCATATTGCCTAAGCTATGCCTGTGAAAACAGAATATAAACTTCATGAAGGCAGAGCCTTTTGTTTTTATTGTTTCCTGTTCCATTTCATAGACAAGAAATGTAACACACTTCAAAAAAATATTTGCTGAATGAGAATAATTTGTTTTAGTTTAGCAGGCCAATCTTGCCCAATTCTGGAACTGTGCTCTCGACCTCTTCTTCATTTGGCCTGTCACACAGGAGCACTAATTCCTGACACATTTCTCACTTTGCCATGCTGTCTCCATATGGCAAGTCTGTAAGACCTAAGGCCAGGCCAAAAAAAAAAAAAGAGTAAAATAGCATCCTAGTGGTTTAGAATATGGTGGTTTACATACAAAGGCATCAGAGTTAAATTTGAGCCAGGATTAAGAATCATCACACAGAGTTGATGAGATGGGTCTGCAGGTAAAGGTGCTTGCCGCTAAGACTGACAAACTCAGATGAGTTTGATCCCCAGGACCCATAGGGATGAAGGAGTAAACAACCTCCATCAAGTTTTCCTCAGACCTCCATCTGGCCTCCATAGCATGCATTGTTTTGCCAAACACACACACACACACACACACACACACACGCACACGCACACACACAGTTAATAAATAAATAAATAAATAAATAAATAAATAGAATAAAAATAATGATCATGTGGGTATTTGAAATTGATATGTAACATAAAAAGTATTGTGCTTATCATTGAATGACTGCTTTTCTGGCTGGCTGGCTGAACCTTTCGGGAGAAGAGATGTGTTTCATATTTTGTGATTACTTTCCCAGGTCTGAACGGGCATCTTGATAAGGAAGAGTTGAGCTTGCCTATGTTGCTCAAAGCACTGATTAGCACAGAGGAAGCACCACAGCTTCCCATCCTCTTACTAGTCTATTATGGGTATTAATTATTTTAGGCTCAACACAATAATTTAAGCCCTGCTTAAGTAGCTCAATGGGATTTTATGCCAAACAATTTCGTTTCTTCTTTTCTCCCCCATGTGCTTGGCCTCTGTCAGAGGTCCCCTCTTTCTTGAAGAACTCATCTTTCAGCTCAAGACCCATAACTAGGTGTTCCTCAAAGAGAAAAAGAGAAAACCCACCACAGCTTTTCTCCCCTTCGTTTTCAGCAGTGTCATCTCTCTAATTACAGTTTCTGTAAAGGACTCAGGCTAAAGAAGAGTCGCTGAACCCCGAAATCATCCTGTATCAATTACCTTTGTGACCTGCCTTCCATACTTGGAGTTATTTCATTTTCTTCTTTCTTCCATGGCCTGTAGGCCTCAGTCGCTTATACTATGTGTGGACAATGACCCTCTCCATCACAGTTCTTTGAAAAGTGACACAGTTTCTGTTGTAGATGTTCAGACTGTATCTCTAAATGATTGAATAAGAATGATTGAAGAAGTGAAACTAGACTTCACGGTTGAAATTGGGACTCTTGAATACAGTGATACCTAAAGATGGATCTGATAGTTCATGTGGTAGAGATGAGGTCTCTAGGGACACATTCATTTAGCTTCAGGTACAAATATTACATTGAACTTCAGATCCAGGCCTGGATCTCCTCATTGCATTGAAATGTGGCATTCAAAAATGGTACAATTGCCGCTCATTTTGAGGCTCAGTTCCCATCTGTCTTGAAGGATATTATTTTGGTACATGGCCCACTTTCACAGGGCTCTTTTCTCTAATGTAGCCAGCATATCATTTGACCCCCTAATTACTGAAGAGAGTCGGAATCCCAGTGCTTTTGAAGTGCCTACAGGTAATGTGAATCATTAGAAGCATATGTCATAAAAACCGAAGACATTTTTCAAATCACTTAAATTATAATAATTAATTTAATATGCTTCATATGTTTAAACTATATTTAGTTTCAAGCCATATGCTTTCTTACATGAACTGGAGTTCCAGATTTTTCTATTGCTTTTAAAATATGGCATCCAAACTGAAATTTCTCTGGCACATTAAGAGTTAACATGTGAATCGCAGGGAGACATGTCATAGTATCTGTATAAGTATGAAGACTAGAAAAAAAAATTGGTTGAAACAATGACCCAGTTTGAATGACGGTGGTATAGGTTGGTTACTTCTGCAGTGGTGCAAATTCACTGTATCCAGCAGTCTGGGTTTGTGCTGGGACAAAGACTTAAGTAACTAACTCTGCTGAGAATACTGATGTCCCAGCTGGAGCTGTGTCACTACCACATGTTCTTAGCTCTACTTTGCACACATTTTTAAAAAAATTCTCCCAGATTTTTGATTTTCAAATTATTTTAGAAACTAAAATATATGTTTTGTCCTCAGTGTTTTCAAGTTTATCTCTGACGTTTCATAGGCAAAACTTTATAGTTGCTATAAAGCTGCCCGTCTCCGGGGTTTTCTTTTTTGTTGTTGTTGTTTTACACTCTTTCGTTAACTTTTGAAAACACAAAGTGCATAGATTTGAGGTGTAAAGTATGCTGCTTTGATTATTTTCCATTTTATATTTTCCTAAATTCGTTTTTAAATCTTTATCATCACAAGTCCGTATAGCAGTCAAATCAGGCCATTACAGCTTTAACAATAAATTAAACATGAGAGGAAAAACTGCTGGCAATTTGCACAGTGCCAAATAAAAGATTTTATGACATAAATATAAACTAAAGTGGAAATATTCATTACCAGCTCTGAGTTCGCTTTTCAAACTTGAAAAACTTTTTTTTTCTTTTAGACGGTATTTAATTTGTGTCCTATCTGGCAAATGCTGAGGGATAGATTCCTTTTAATTTGCTCTCCTTACTTCTTTCAACCACTGTTAGGTAGCTGAGCTGATGATGGGATAAAATGAGGAAAGGTGATGACTTTTTGAAAGGACAGGATGTGATCGCAGGTATTATTAATTGTTTAAACTCTCCTCTGCCAACTCTCCGACTTTCCTGGACTTACATGTAAAGAAACAATGACATCACTTTAGAAAGCCGTTTTTGATAGACATAGGATTTTTTTTTTTTTTTTTCTGCTCTGACTCAGAACTTTTAACGATTGTTGGGTTTAGTTAAGAAAAAAATGCTTCTTTGTTTCAATTTGCATGCTTGGTTACCTCACTGATATGACAGGATGTCCCACCATCCATTGTCAAGCAACTGGGCATAAACTTACTCTGATATAATCTTCGGAGACTCTGACAGTCAGAACTTATACCATCTATATAGCTAAATTTTGGAAGGTTCTTATTCCATATACACGTTGATGCTTGCTTTTCTTAAATGTACATTAGACAAGTAGTTTTGGCACATGTGTAAATCCTTGGGAATCTAGTTGACCACATATGAGAGCCGATATGTCTGTAAATTCAAATTAGCCACAGAAAGAGGGATTTCCAGACCAGCATGTAATACTGTTCACCAGCTACCTGGACAGGGCTGGCTAGTTTTTCCTGCCCCTGTTTTAGTTAATATTCGCTGGAACGGGAGAAGAAACATAAATAAGTTTTCTTTTTGCAAAGTCTACTTCATTGCAAGCCAGCTGTAACCTTAATGATCAACAGCTGTAAAAAGGAAAGAAAAAAGAAAGTGTAATGGAGATTTAGAAAATAAATGAATTGGCAGGTGTTAGAAGGGTCCAGGGTCCATTACTGCTTACAGTAATAGGTAATTGGTAAAAGTGTATTCTGATAAGTTGTTTCCAGGAAAAATGTTCCTAGTATTAAAAAGCACCAATAACAGGTACTTCATCACTAAGAACTGACTCTCAGTCTTTAATATTTTGGCATCCCTCTAGCTCTCTTGAAAATGTTTTATGTTTCATTCAGTTCAGCTGGAGACAATGCATGAATATAGTTTCATTTTGCTGTGGGTATGCTTTGAGGAGAAGGTAAACTGCCTAATTATCAACTTTTTTTTTGAAAAATAATTTCTGATGCATTTTATTCTTTGTGCTATTTAGTAATTAGTTACACACTCCTCTCAGAAAAGTAGGAGTTGAAGCTGTAGCTTCAGAAGCTCTGATTTTTTGCCAAACTAATATTTTTATGCTACCACTCAGGCTATTAAAAAGATCTGTCTCAGGAATTTTTGAGTATTGCTAAATACTTTCTGACACTTAAAATTTTCTGGACATTTTTCTAATAATTTTGTACCTGTTTTATACATTTTTAAACTAATGCATTTAAAGGAAAGGGCTCTAGAATATAAAGTAATGAAATCTATGATTCCTAGTAATTAAATTCAGCTTTTCAAATGATTGCCTTTCTCAGTTAAGAGAAAGACGCACAGAAAATCTACACACAGATTTTTGAATTCACTGTGTTATTGGTGAATTGATTATATGAACCTACAAAATCAAACTCATTCCTTCCCCAAATTTTTGTTAATAAATATCATGAGGGAGTTATTTTATGTACAACTTATTCGGGTTAAGGTAATAAATAAATTATGCACTAAATTTACAAATACGTCTGTAAAGATTATGTTGGTAATCGCTAGCTTTGAGTATAAAGTAGTAACATTTGGGGGCATCGCGTCAGTCGGATCAACACCTTTCTGATAACCTGTCTATTCTTTTGATTCTTAGGCCTGACAGATGATGATGCAGATATTTCCTGTAAAATCAATGTTCATTTAACTTCCCTGAGACAGGTAACTGAAGTTAAAGCTTCAGCACATTTTGGGACTTCCCTAGATTTTTTCTGCTCTTGTTCCTCTGCCCCCTTTCTGCCAGTGGAGAGCCACGCCTCTGGCCCTCAGTGATGCCAAACTGCCATTTCACAGCACACAGGAAACATGGAAAACATACCAGCCTCAGACTCACCAGTCTTAGCATAAGCAGTGAAGCCGACTGACTTCATCCCTGCCTCTTTACCTCCATGTGTCAATCCACGGTGCTACAGAACCACCTTTGTAAGAAAATAGCATTCTTCTCCATCTCGTTGGAATCCTGCTCTTCCGTGGAAAACTCTTCTCTCCTCTATTATGTTTGCTAACCAAATTCTGCAATAAAATCAATGCAAGGGAGCACCATGGGCATAATCAGTACACATCGAAGCATACCTGCTTGCCTCTGCCTTGCTGTCTGGTGTATGTAACCTGTAACAATGAGGCTCATGATTTCCTACTTGTTCTAGCTATTGAAAAGCATTTTATAATTCATACTGAAGAATATTCTGGTAAAGCCTCTGGCAAATGCATACAGTAAATCAGTACTGCCCTTGCCGAAGATTTAATTTGCATGGCTGTGTCTCTGGAAACAGTCTTCTTAGAAAGCAATCCAGTGTCTGCCTCTGTAAAGAGTCCATATGGCAAATGCCTCAGAGATAACAGAACTTTTCTTATTTAAAGCCTAACACATCCCTTTATGTTTGGAGTTCGCCTAGTAGGAGCCTGACAAAGATTCTGGTAATTATAGGGAGAATAAAGGCAAAATCATGTCAAGAGAATGAAAGTATACTGATAGACAGAAACCTGCATGTATGTGCCAAACCAGTGGCACTATCGCAATCCACGTCTTGGAACGTGGCACATTTCTGCTTTTGCATTAGGAACAGAGAATGGAAAACATGTATACATGATGATGGAACTGATTAGGTAGCAGTTCAATTAAAAATTTTAGTTGTCTGTCTGATATATACTGGTTTTTCATTTAATTTACTTAAGGGGTGCCAACCTCATGGTTGCATTTACAATGAAAGAACTGGGAATTTTAAGAACATTGATATTTTTTTTCTTTTTGAATGGAGTGCTGTTAAATTTCATGAGTGTGCAAACAAAACTTTCAAGTGTGTGTTCATCCAGTCTAGTTCTAAATGTAAAAGGCAGCCAGCCATGCCTCTGGAAAAAATAAATCACTAGATCAGTCCTGCCTCTGAAATGCAAAATTACAACTTCAGAATTCCATTTAGGGCCCTGTGCTAATGATGAAAGGAGCTTACAGGGAATAATGAAAGGGAAGATCTTGTTAAGTGAGTCTTTTCCCTTAAAGACTGCGGTGGTATCTACTCATTCCGCAAGCATTCCCCAGCTTGTTGTCTATGCTCTGTGCCCAAGACGATTACACCACAGTTCATCCCTTAAAGAAACCCACAGTCTAGTGGGAGACAGATATGTATTAGATGATTGTAAAACCACACCAGGCCCAGGAAAGAGATGGCTATGGAGTCAAATTCCCCCTTCCTACCACCACCTCTAATTGATGGGATTGAGAGTCCTGTAAAAACGAACCATTGAACTGACTCTTAAAGATAGAAGTTAACGAAATAAATTGGTTTCAGATAAAGATAGTAAAGAAAGGAGATCATGAAAATGATTCAAAGAGAGTAAGAAAAAGCCTCCTATAGTTTGCAATAACTGAATTCTATAACTGGCAAAAAATGGGGTTGTGAGAGTAATGTTTAAGACGGAATAAACCAGATTATGTAAGTTCCTGAATGCTTATTTTTTAAAAAGACAGAGGTTTATTCACTATAAAGCTAGAGTTTCCCAGACTTCACTACTTTGCTCATAGCTCTGTCCCTCCTTAACATATGTCCTTTAATTCATTAAATTCTTTTTACTCCAATAAGTGTACTTTCAACGAAACTTTATATAACAGTCTCAGAATCATGACTTAACAGAGAATGATGAAAGTTTATTAGATGACAAAGAGGCTACATAAAGATGGGATTGAGCTGGTGGCATAAAGGGCAAGGAGAGAAGAAGAAGCTCTCAAAGCAGCAGTAGGGACCCAGGACAAAGCTAAATGAGAGGTCACAGGAAAAAGATAATTTCAAACAGAAAGGGTTTTAGAGGCAAAGAAGCCACATGTGAATATGGGTGTGGCCTATGGTGAGAGGTTCCAGGTAGGGTCATGTGAGTGTAGGTGTGGACTAGAGTGAGGGGTTCCAGATAGGGGCTCTGTGACAAGAATGACTTGAGATCAGATCCCCTCCGTCCTCCATCTCCTCTCCGAACTGCCTAAATTCATGCCCTCTTCTTTGTTTTTAAATTAAATGTATTTAAAACATGCTGATTCCAAGTAGAGCTGCCTGTATGCAGACAAGTGTAGGACCATCCACTGGAGCACCAGCAAACTACCAGGGGCCACACACAGAAGAAAACATGGATGAAATTCTCAAAGAAAAAAAAAAACAACTATTATATCAAAAACAAACAGTGTGAGAGTCTGTAGGAGGTGGGGAAATCTGGTCAGGGAGAGAATGGCAGCTACTGAGGCTTGGAAGGTACTAGAATCAAATGGTCTTATTTTTGGTGAGTATTTTTGCTGGAAGCAGCCAAGGAATGCCCAGACTGGTATCTGCTTGTTAAAAGATATGGATTTATTTATTATAAAGTTAGAGTTTCCCAGACTTACGATTTTTCTTTCAGTGCTCTATCTCCTTAACATGTATCCCTTCAAATTTAACTTTACTTCAATAAATTAACTTTCAACAAAAGTGAAAATAGGATTTTTTTCAGGCTTTTCGCCCTTACCACCTTCTCTCAGAGTCTAGAAGGTGGAGTGATCCTATTAGCAAGGCTGCAGTATGAATTGGCCTCTTTTTCAATGGGTGACCTTGGTCTCAGTGTTCTCAGCACAATAATGGGTGCAACCACAATTCACAGTCAAAGCAATCATTCAGTGTGATAATGTGTCTAAAATTATTATTAAAGAAAGTAGTCCAAAACTATAGCTAATCCTGCTACTTGTTGAATTTAGATCACCTGGAA
Source organism: Nannospalax galili (assembly GCF_000622305.1). NCBI lineage: Eukaryota > Metazoa > Chordata > Mammalia > Rodentia > Spalacidae > Nannospalax > Nannospalax galili. The sequence goes on along the minus strand of NW_008342276.1, from coordinate 744,597 downwards.
TGTTCATTTTATTTTTGCTATTGCCTAATGAAGTTTCAGTGGAATATATTTATAGGAAAATATTTAAAACAGATCATTCTTGAGTCACCTATAAAAATGCTATAAAAAAAAGTCACTAGACTTTTTTATTATTGTTTTCTTCATTCTCAATCACTTGAAATTCCTTTACCTTTAGAAAATCAGGGTCATTCAAACAGGCAATCTTCATGAGAAATAATATAACCCAAGACACCAAGTCACAACACAGTCCCTATTTCATTGCAAACTCCTTTTGCAGCCCTTTTTGACATTTTT
>NW_008342276.1:709231-743803 GCF_000622305.1 Nannospalax galili | reverse complement strand
GTTTTTATTATTGTTTTCTTCATTCTCAATCACTTGAAATTCCTTTACCTTTAGAAAATCAGGGTCATTCAAACAGGCAATCTTCATGAGAAATAATATAACCCAAGACACCAAGTCACAACACAGTCCCTATTTCATTGCAAACTCCTTTTGCAGCCCTTTTTGACATTTTTGCCTCTTGGGAAATACCCCTTTTTTTTTTTTTTTCTTTTTGGCTGATTGCACAGCTTCCTATGCAGTCCCACCAAGACTCACTCTCATATTACTTACGTATATGAAAGGAATGTTTTCCATTGCTCTCAAATAAGGTAAAGCCCTCAAATATTTTTCCATAAGCCAGACTCTAAAGAATTCTTAATGGTAACAAACTATTGGGGGAAAATAGATATCATAGACAGACAGAATGAAAATTAATGAAGGCTGATCCAAAGAACTCAAATAGAAAGATGAATTTCTTGGGTTGCCTGCCTTCATGCCCTACACTTCCTGTATCTTGCTGTAAGTTTGTTTGCTATCATTACTCCCATTATAAAATTATCTGGCCAAATGTGGAAGAATGAGTGAGCTATTTTTCAGAGGCTCCAGGAGCGATGTCATTGGCTACATAATTGATGACCATGTTTTTAGTGACTGCCTTCCTGGATCAAGTCAACAAAAAAAAAAAAACAGAGGTAGTTAAAGAGTGCATCTGTGTCATCCTCCTCAGTGTCTCTAAACCTCCTGGCGTTCCAGAAATTATTCCTTCTGTGCAGATTCTTGATGCTCTCAGAGTGGACCACCCAAAATAGCAGAGTTTACTGTTTGCTCTCACTCCCTTCAAATCTCTGAGAACAAATACTTCCTAGTATTTTCTTCCAAGAGAGAAGTGATCTTATCCATTAATTCATGTTGACATGTTGTGCGTAAAATGGATTTATTTCTCTAGGTTGTATTTAGCATATTATTTAAAACAGCAGAATAATCATGCATCATCAATTTCTAGATAACTGTTATTACAAGAGAAATTTCAGGCACTTCCATTTAGTCTTTACCTATCTGTGGATAAACTTCAACACAGTATTAGGTTTATTTCCATGTTTAATTTGCTACTTGAATTATGGGGGAATTAAACACATTATTCCTTGTAGTTTCTTATGGAAACTATAAGTGGTATAGGCAAATTGTCAGCTTGATTGATCTTCACTTTTCCTTTGTCCTAAATGCATGTCCTCCAGTTTCCTTCTGAAGTCAGTTCCATTTTAGCTTTCTAGCCAATGAGAAGAAACAAACAAAAGAATGAAGAAAATCTTTACCCAGACTTACTTGAAATATGAAACAGCAAAAACAAATTTATATAATCTCAATACTATAAATGTAAATATTTGTTTCCTTGGTAAGCATTTGTTGACACTGAATGAAAGCCATCTCATGAGAGTGGTGCACAGTATTCTTCATGGAAAAAAGAATGCCCAACATGGAGCAGATTCCTACCTATTCTGTCAGATGCAGAAATGCTAAGAAATTTCATGTGGTAATAGTTGTGGAGTCACAGTTTGTAATTGCTAAAAGGTAACTGAGGTACAGTAGACAAAGTGGAAATGGCATCTCATGTGGTTGAAATATCAACTATATTATAGCTAAATTCTATGGACTATATAAACATATCAGTGCACCCCCCATAAAAAACATTATCAAGCACTGCATCTAACACAAAGGTGTCAAAGAATCATTTCTTGGAGTTTTACTTTCCTAAATGATGATTATATTGCTCCACTGGCATCCTGTGTTCATCCATTACAGAACTGATATTACACATCACCAAACATGTATTTTATGGTTTCCAGGGAATGAAGGGTTAAAATGTGCTGGAGAAAGAGATGGAGCACCAGCACCAGAATTCACAGAGGAAGGGAAAATGTATATTCATGTGTCATAGCATTCAACAAAATCATAACTTCTGAAAATATGTCTCTAGATCCTATGTTGTAAATGAATCTCTAGGTAGTTTTTGTATCTTTATCTTTCCACAGTATACATCTAGGATGTAGTCCCTCATTTCTGGCTTCTGCTACCCAGTGGTCCAACCATCATCCCCTGATGTTTGCAATAGTCTCTAGACTTGTGCTCTTGGCTCTTCTATTTAATTCTCAAAATAGCAGTCACAGTGACCTTGACACAATGAAAATCAGATCAAATCATTCTTCTACTCAGCACATTCCAAAGGTTTTCCATTTCCCTCAGAGTAATGTCTTAAAGTCCCAGCAAGGCATTAAGTGCCCTGACCCTCACCAACTCTGCGACTGGATCTCCTGTTCCATCCATCACTTACACCGAGCTACAGCTACACTCTCCTCCATGCTGCTGCTTCTGCTGTTCCCCTCTTTAGAAACTTTAGACTGTCTTTTTTCATTCTTTTAGGAGCAGCATCATTTACCAGAACTCCTTGCATGGTGGAGGTTCCACAGCTGTGCTACACAACATGGCTAGTGACCACTGTATCAGACAGCATGTGTCTGTAGAAGCTTTCCCTTAGACAACTCTGTCATTTACTTCCTTAATTCTTCTGTCTTTAATGTCATTGTACCTAAAATTTCAATACCCTTTTCTCAGCATATTTTATGTTCTTTATTGATTTTTCCATAGAATTTTTTGCTACTATGCAGTATGTTTATTCCCTGCTTATTGCCTATTTATCACACTACTGTGTAAACTACATGAGAGCAAGGAAGGTTTTGTTTTTCTTCTTGTGCTAGTTTTCATTCACTGAAGCGTTCCTAAGAGTCGAGAATAGTGCCTAGCACAGTGTAAGTCACTTAAAAATGTAATGCTTTCTAAATGAATAAGTAAACAAATGGAAATGGTTCACAAAACATTTTTCATGGCATGTGTTTGTAGTGGATTTGGTGAGAGTATTGAAAAGTGATAGAATAATTCATTCACCCTAAAATTTCCTTAGTTTCTAGGTTGCAAAATATTCAAGCCCTTAGGAGTATCTACTAGAATGTGACCACTAGGCACTGTTGATTCTATGTTACAGTATAGATCTGTGTGAAAATTTGTTCTCCCTGAGAACACATCATTTTCTTCTTTCTTTAACAATTTGTCAGTAAAACAAACAAACAAAAAAGAAGTCAGGTTGGGTTTAAAAGAGACTCTTCAACAGTAAAAACAAAAATATTTGAGCAAAATTTACTTCAAGATAACCTACTGAAATACATTATCAAGTTTACTTACTTAATAACAGCCACCAGGATGTTTTATACCCCAGTATCATGCCTTCTTATCTTAGCCATAATAGGAAGGTAAAGATTTGACAAAATAATATGTCTCATTTAAAACCACATAGACGTTTACAATACTCCATAAAATATGTGATGTAAAATAATTTCCAAAAGGTGCAAAATGTATGAATAACATATGAGACAGCATTAAATGTAAAAATAACAAAAGTAAGAATTTCCAAATAAATCTCTTGTCCTTAACAGTCATAGTACTCAGTGATTCAGAGATGAATGAAAATTCACTAATATTGACAAGCCACAAACTTCATCTGGATGCTAGAAGACATCCAGCTAAACAATGCTAAAGAATAGTTTATATTTGAACTTTTTCAATGAATGATGCCATTTGTCTGGTTGGACTTGTGAAAAGACACTCCAAAATGTACTGGGTGTGCCTATGATTGTACAAGGCTTGTAGGTCAGTCGTAAGTCTGCACTGTTAACCACTCCCATTCCCACCCTGCCCCAATGCAGGAAAAAATTAAAAGCTTGACACGCATCATCAAGCTATTTCCCCACGATTACCCGCAGGTTAAACACTATCCTCTGAAGCAGATGGGCAATTGCCAGTGTAATCGCAGGAACTGTTATCCTTCCTCTCATCCATGGAGTATGCTTTTGATATCCTCATGGCAGCAAATTGCACAGGTTCAAATAGTGCCCACGTATCACAGAGCAGCAGAATAATTGAGGCTGTCAGACAGCCTGTCTTCTCCTGTCCTTTTCCTTTATATGGGAAAATTGTTCTATTTTCATATAATTAATGTCCAAGAACAGAGCTCAAGGTAATACCATGACATCTTACAGCCTCATCAAAATGAAAATCACAACAATATGTAAGATAAAGGACTAATCATAAAGTACTGAAAGTAAATAGTGTCTGTTTTTATCACTGGGCATCTTCTGGCATGAATCAGAATTATTTTCATTAGCCAAAAAGAAAAAGAAAAAAAGGATTAATTTTTATTTTTACTTGAAATATACACTGTCCACCATAAACGATATAATGGTTCCATTATAGTGATATTTTGTGTTGAAACCTATCTTTGGGATACTGTCACCTACTTACAGTGGAAAATGTTTGTAGATACAATGCCATCTATTGAAGTGTAAATATTCTCAGGTTGAATGGACAGAGAGAATGAGCAGAAAGAAACAAATGAGTTCAAGTTCAGCTTTGGCACTTAATGGTTATTCTATTTTTAACAAGTTTGAATCTTGATTTATCTTCTTTAGATGGTCAAGTTAGAGATTAAATGTAGAAAGCATATCCAGTTCCTGTAGATATTGAATAAAATGGGGCTATTATTATAATTATCAGTATTAAATAATGCAAGCAGTATAATTACAACTACAATATTTAAAATGAATTCAGAAGATAAAATAGAGAAGAAGATGCATATTGAATGGTTAACAGATGTTTATTTTACATAAATTAATGAAGTTTAAAATTTTCTGTATTTTTCTAAATTCTTAAAAATAAATTTAACTCTCAAGGCTGGAGAGATGGCTCAGTGGTTAAGAACACTGACTGTTCTTGAAGATGACCCAGGTTCAAATCCCAGCACCCACATGGCAGCTAACACCTGTCCATAACTCCAGTTCCAGGGGATTTGAAAGCCTCTTCTGTCTTCCATGGGCATGCACTTACATACATGCAGGCAATACACACATATACATAAAAACAATAAATAGAATATTAAAAAATTTAAAAATAAATAACTTTAACTCTTAATGAGAATGGTTGTTTCAGTTTTCATCCTAAAGGTTCCCTTAAACTTATTAATATATCCACCTATGAAGGATAATTCAAACTGTGTATTAGTTGATAGAAAATATAAAGTTGCCAATACAACTTCTCCCTCACTTGTGCTACCAAATCATAGTAGTTTAATGTCACAGGTGACAATTTTCTTTCCACTGCAACTCTATGGATTCATACATCATTCATCCAGGGTTTAAAATCACTCCATGTTCTGTATTTAGGAATCAGGGCTAATCATTATTTAGTGAGAAACTCCCACAGTATTTATGTGTATTCTTAAATGGATGATTTTTCCGGGGAAACTTCCTAGCTGATTTCTATTGGCTGTCATCAGCAATTTATCCCCAGTAATTTCTCCATTTGAACTTCTAAAGCCAGAATTGTTTGTTTTCATTGATGCAATAAATTAAAAGGGCATCCTTGAGTTGAAATGAAGGAAAAGGAAAAGATGGGAGAAAACTGGAAAAACGGAAGGAAGAGAGTTAAGATGAAAACCCTCTGGGTCTGTATGATTTCTTTGGCTCCACGGTGGGCAGTAACTAGTCATGTACCAGAACGCCTCAGCACAACGATGAAGTGGAAATGTGCCAGGGAGAGAGGAAAAGAGAACACTTGCATTTACCTACACAGTGAGAAAGACAAACTGTTCTTCTTCAAATGTAAACCTTCCCTCCACTTCTTCGTGAATGAGAGGTGGCAGGACTCTTAAAAGACGCCTTCCCATTCCAAGTATTACCCCTCTCTCCATAGTTTCCAGCAGATGAAGAGAGCTTGTTTTGCCAATTTTTCAACATTTGCACGATGTTAAGACACTACGTCAGCATTCTTACTCCATTCCCCGGGAGGTGGCAAATTTCTCATTAAACTCACAGAAGGGGGGTGTGTTTTTCCTTCACCACCCTATTTATCACATCTTTCCTTGAAGGGAAATCTCAGTGTCCCTAGTCACCTTGAGTTGTCTATGGAATGGAAGGAGTCTTGCTAATATCCTCCTTCAAACCCTCTGATTTCATTCATGGTGCGACATAAGGGCCCTGGGTTGCACTTTATCTGTCAGGAATCACGTCACAACATGCTGCAGTCATTAGGTGGTCACTTACCAGCTCTTGCTGATGAATATACAGAGAGGGGTAGAGAAGAAAGTTGGCAAGCTCGGTGACAAAGGATAGCAGAAACTGGGGGTGGAGGGAAGACCCAGCTCCTCGACTCTTGGGGAGTCAAGGCTCCTGTGTCAACACACAGCCCACGGGATAAGATAATTCCACTATTTCATGATCTACTGTCCTTGGCATCTGTCCTGGTACTAGAGACTGCATCTATTTTGGGGATCGGTTGTGTATTCCCAGATTGTCATTTTTCCCCTTCTTCTCTCTCTGTTAAATAGTCTTCAGTATATTATCACCTCATTTTGCTTCAGTTATTTCCTCTGACAGTGGTGTGGGGCAGTCTGGACTCAGAGTCACTTCCTTTCTCAAACTCAATCTGTCTAAATGTCAAAGAAAGAGAGAGAGAGAAAAAAAATAGACCTCTTTAAAATCCCAGCAATCTGGCATTTCTGAGGAAATATTTGATAGGTGTTGCTTTTCTATAGTCATTGGGGGTGGATGAGGAGTAGGGAGGCATTTGAAATAAATGCTGTTATATTCAGGCTTAGTTCTTTCCAAAGTGACATTGTGTTCAGATTAGAACCAGACTTGAAAGCAGAAACCATGTTGATATAAAGATTTGTTTGCTTGCTTGCTTTTTATTGAAGTTATTTTATTGGGGCTACCCTCTCAACCTTTCTAGACAGATCTGAGAGATCTGCTAACAAATTGGAGTAAGAACTTGCTTGACAATTTGATGAAACTGGCAAAAGTGAGAAATTATTTCTCTCTCCCTCCACCTCTCCTTCCTCCACTCCCCTTGCTTCTTCCACTCCTCCTCTCCTCTACCCTCTCCCTTTTCCTATTCTTCTTTTTCCCTCCCCCTTTCCCTCTCTCTTCATCCTGAAACACTGTCACGTCTGTTGGCTTAAAAAAGTGAATCTCGAAAAAGGCCTTATTGAAGGTTGTGTGAGTTGTCTTTTGGGATAAGTGCCGGCACTAAATGTTTTCAGGCTATTTCAGACTATCCTAATTATAGGTTATCAGGAATAAAATTAGAGATGGCTTAACTAGGTCAAGAGAATTCAGTGATGGCATATTGCTTTCTGGTAGAGTATCTGGGATTAATGAAATGTTTTACTTAACAGCTCTTCCACTGAGTAACACTCGGGGTGCTCCTGTGCTGAGAGGCAACAGTGTTTGTCCAATAATGCTGAATAACTCATGCTGCCCAGAAACAGGGTGTGTCTGTGGTACCAAGGATTCCATAACTATTGGAAGTCGGGATAGGTCTTCTATCATGTATTTGTTTCAGAAGAGAAAGAAAAGAGTCAATACAGTAAGGAAGCATGTGTAGGGGCGGGGAAAAGGACACGGGGAGGGACACTGGCTGTGAGCTCATAAAATTTGCCAGGCACAAAACTGTTTAATAAACTCGTTAGTCACCAGGACATCTCTGAGAGGTGCCCACACTCCCATCCTAAAACTGGAGAAATGAAGGCACAGCCAACAACATTTTGCCCACAATTACAACACCAATAAGCAGCAGAGCCAGTTTTTTTCCATAAATATTTCCTTAATTTGAATGCCCATGTATTTACCATACTCTCAGTCAAGATCACAAATCTTTTTGTTCTTTCTTTGGGGACTTTCCTGCTTTCCAAGACTTGGAGCAGATTGTCAGTCTTCAAAATAATAACTCATCTGGCTAGGATGCATGAACAGCAAAATGAAAATTCATTCTAGATTAAGAAAAATATCACTAATTTTATTCTCTGTATTCCCCTGGATAAATGCATGTTGACAAAAATGTGATAGTCATCTAATACATATTTCCATTTAATTTGTAAAAGAAGAAAGTATTTTTCTTTACTTGAACTTATTTTGTATTAAGGAAACTGTGACCTCCGAAGCTGTTTATTTCTATCCAGGAACTAGAGGATAATAGTAAGAGTTCAGTCAAAATTCTATATTGTGTCACAATTTTGCAACTCCAGATCTAAAATGTTAGCTTGTATTTTCCTATTTATGTTAATATATATTATATACATTAATCTATGGCCGTCAAAGTACACAGATACACTTGAGTTCAATCCGTGGCAAATATTAAATCAATTTTTACTCATTTTATTTGTGTGTTTATTTATCTTTTATTTATTTATTTGGTTGTTTGCATGTGTGTGCACAGACCAGAGGTCAACATCAAGTATCTCTTCTTTGATCACTCCCTATCTGAATTTTTGAGATGGGTCTTTCAGTGAACCTGGAACTCACATATTCTGCTAGACTGCCTGGCCAGCAATCTTCCAGCTTCCAAGTACTGGGATTTCAGGTGCATGCAGGCTGTACCCAGCTTAGTACCAGGAGACTGAGGACTTGAACTCAGCTTGAATTGCAGCATGTAAATGATTGTGCCATCTGCCTTGTTCCTCAACCTATTTTTATTAACGTATCTTCCAATATATTTTTAAACCAATGAAGTTTTCAGGATAAGAGTTCCTCAGATTTGATATTTTTGATAAAAAAATCTACAGTTTCTTCCTATATTTGTAATGTAGAGTTGTTTTCCAGGAGAATGGTCGGTAATTCGGGCACACTGTAGGAAGAAGTAGAGAGAACTGAGGCTTTCTGATCTCCTGCTCTGTATAGTGATACCTCAACTCAACAGATGCCATTCCTTCCTGTACACACAAGGGTACAGCCTGGCTATTTCAGCCTGTCTCTTGGTTTTCTCCAATGCAGTCTTCATCTCTTGGGAACTGACTGGTCACAGAGGTGCTCCATGGATACATTTTAGGAATGATGGGGATGACTACCATGGAAAGGTCTCTTGACTCTTCTAGACCATATACCCTGGAAGAAAAAATTAAAGAAAGAAAAAGACAATAAAGGAAAGGGAAAATGTAAAGGAAAGACATGACCTGATATCTGCTTGACTGTATCATTCAGAATGGAAAACAAGCAGCTACTCTATATTACTTTTTTCTCTCATTCTGATGAAAAGTGCTCTCTTTGAACACTGTTGGTGGTAATTTCCAATATCATAGCAAAACTGTTTTTCTTAATTCGTCCCCCCCCAAAAAAAATACCTGAAGGAACAAAATGCCCTAGGACTTATGACAAAAAATTTCAGATGGTGAATGGTAACTATAGACCCAGGTCACTTTCATAAGGACTGTATGAACAGGAAAAGATGAGTAGAGAATGGTAGTGTGGATCACCTTGGCAGGTCTCAGGGTACAGCTATGGAAATCCATCGGTTACACACATAATTGCATATACAAAATTAGCCGTAGCAAACACATATATGCATAAATAATCAATGTGTGTGCATCACACATACACTTGATAAGATGATTCTGTTTATGAACAGAATTGTGAATTGCTTTTACTGAATGTATATATTTTATGTAAAATATTTTTTAATGTTTTATTATTTCTATTTTTATGTATATGAATGTATTGCCTATACATATGTGAGTGCACCCGTGTTGTATGCCACAGAGGTCAGAAGAAGGTGTCATAGTCCCCTATACTAGAGTTAAGGATGATTCTTAGCCACTGTGTGGGTACTGGGAATCGAACCCAGGTCCTCTGTAAGAGCAGTTGGTGCTCTTAACTGCTGAGCCATCTCTCCAGCCCCCTATGTAAAATATTATGAGGGGATTGTATTTTTCCAAAGTCATTATGAAGAACAAAAACATTGCTTTATAAAGTCATTATCAAACAAAGAAGCTGAATGCTTGATCTGTATGCCACTCAGCTAGAAAGTCTTTGGGAATTCCTGTTTTCAGCTCTGTTTCAGGAACTTGCCAGCTTGCCATAGGGACAGGGACACGCCAGCTTTCCCATTTTAAGCCTTTATTTTTCGGTTTGCACGTCGATGTGAGAGCCATGTGAATAATGACTTATGTTACTGGTCTCGTGGTCTCCTGATAAGTATCATTCCAGGCTGTTTATGTTTTATTCCCACCAACAACCGAATTCTCTAGAAAAGCCACACTGCACTTATTAAATAGCCTCCAGCAAAGAGAAGAAAAACATCATGCTTTCCTATCAGATTCATAGAAGACAGTTTCTTTCAGAGAAAAAAAACCCTGAAGTACTTGCCAAGAATGCAAAACTTCTGGCGTATCTAGAGTTCAGGTATCTTCCGGGTAATTCTTATGTGGGAGACGAATTAGAAGTAGGAGCATAAAAGAATTCTTCAAAACTTTTAACATTTATTTATTTATGTAGCATGTTTGCGTGTGCGTGTGTGTGTGTGGTGTGGTGTGTGTGGTGTGTGTGCATGCTCTGGTGTGAGCCATACCCACGTGTTGAGGTCACAACACAACTCATGGAAGTCACTGTTCTTTGTTCAGCATCGGGTCCTGGGAATTCAACTCAGGCCCATGGAAGTTTTTGTTTGTTTGTTTGTTTCCGTAATGTATATTCCAAGGGAGCGAGACTGAGAAACTGGGCAAACACAAAGAACGATGAAAAATCTGGCGCTCCAGCAGGATTCTACCTGACTCAAGACAGCCCCGAGACCTTTCTTACACCGTTCATACTTGAAATTGAACTGGGTTTCCTTCTCTTCATTATTGACCTAGCCTGTAGCTTTCCATTTTGTGCTGTTTGCTAAAGATAAAAGAGCACTGCCTCTGCTCTCACAAAACTCATTCTCTAATGAAGGAGAAAGAAAACAAACCAATAAGCATAGGTAATATGAGTGAGAGTTGCTATGAAAGAGTTAAACTCATGGCAGTTGGAATGGAAAAGTGAAAGATGACTTGTAGGAAGGCAAACCAGCATAGCTACATGTTCTAAAATCAATGCAGAAGTGGTGGTGGATGGGGGATGTCCTACATCTGACCAGGAGGAAAGATCTGGAAAATTCACAATATTTGTTAACACTAGAATGTTGATCCTATACACTAGACAGTGCTCAATTCCTTCGCTTCGAATACTCCAGTGCTTAGATCTTCATCCTTGATGCTGTGAGGATTTGTTGAAAATTACTAAAATAGGAACACACTGGGGTCATGTTTCTTTACTCTTTCTTTCACAGAAAACAGGGTGTTGTGAGTATTGGAAGCAACTGTTAGCAAGAGAGCAAAATTCTTTATGTGGGGAATGTATTTATCTTCATAATCACTGTTTAAAGAAGACTCGCTGAACAGGTAAAGGTCCACATATGGTCTTCCTGGCTTTAGCATTTATTTTCATACAGGAAAAATCTATTCTGCTCCGGAACGGCACATGCACAGCTGGTGGTGGATTCCTATTGACACTACACTCAGCTGAGATTCGTGCTTAGCCTCGTTGCTCCTTTACCATCCTCTACAGGGTAGGGGGAGCAAAATACATCAAATTTATTTTGTTTCAGTCTTTTGCGACTCAGAATAAATATTTGTTCATTTCTTCATTTTTTTAAAAAAAGAAAATCCCATAAAGTTTCTATTAACTAAGTCAGAACCTTCTGAAACGACACTTTGGGAAGTCAATGTGAGGCTGGACGTGTAGGTAAGTGATGGAGCACTTGCCCTATATTTGAAATGTACATTAAAAGGAAAACAGCAAAGTAATAATTGAGAAGCATAATTATGTTTAAAGAGAAATATATGCCCTTAAATTCAAGTTTTTTCAGCAACCTTGTTATTTACCGTACAACTCACTCCTATTTGCAGCAGAACAAAATTATTGATACACATACTTACTTCAGATCCCAAGCACACACATTTTCCCCCAAGTCCTACTGTTTTTATGCTTGATTCTCTCTTGGAGATTTCCCACACTCCTGGCCTATTCCAACCCACTGGTTTGTCTCTCTGTTGCTTGCCTCTCCTTTGAATCAATCTGAAATGTCATTGTCTACTTCAGCAAAATGGGCAAAACTTCAAAGGCAAAGTAATATCACAGCCCATGCTGAGAACTTGTCCTTTATCATTTCAGGTTACTTTCTCAATATCTCTGCAAGGTGGGGTGGCATTCTGCTTTTCTATAAAGCAATTGAGGCTCAGAAAAAAATTATTAATGGTTATGAAATGAAATAGGCCCATCCAATTCCAAAACTAATATAGTTTCTACTCTATCACTTGGTCTCCCAAGGTATCATCATTTATTGGTGCTACATTTATATTATTAAGATACCTTCATATCTTCAGATATAGGGCCAGTGAGATGACCAAGATGTTAAAGGTCTTTGCCATAAAAACCTGTCAACCTTAGTTTGATCCACAGATCCCAAAGTGGAAGGCGAACCCAGTTCTCAAAAGCAGTCCTCTATCCATCACCCGAGTGCTGTGGAATGTGTGTGCACTCACATACACACCATACACATAGATAATAAATGTATTTTTTAAAGATAAATTCACTAATTCATTATATCCTACCTAACATGCCTGACTGATTTTGAAACACCTTTTCTAACCTCCTCAGTTGAAATCAGTGAGCTTTTACTGAGTATAGGCTGTGTACCAGACACCCTTCATGGTATTAAGGACAAAAGGAGACATGACTAAGCTTTACAGTCAAGTTCATTTGCAATCACCCTCTGACCTTGGCACTTTCACTTTGCTCCAGTTGATATTCTTCTGGTTCTCCAATCTTGTTTTCCCTTTCTATCCTCCTGACTCTATTCTTCACTCTCGTGAGCTTCCTTTTCCAAATTTCAAACTCTATTTATTATTTAAGGCCCATTTCAAATAGAGCTTCTTCAATAAACCTTAACCTATCTTTGACGAAATAGCACCTCATGGTTGAACTTTTCCTATCCTTTTGATTCTTATCTATTCTTTTGACCTCCCTAATAAGATTGGAAACTGTGTTGCACAGGACTGAGGCACACCCCTTCTCATTTCTCTCATGACAGCAAGTGTGCAGTAATTACTGAGTTAATCATTCCTTCTGCCCATTAACAGCAGGGACAGACAGCAATAGGGACTTGCTGCAATTGACTCATAGCCCGGAATTCTGAGAAATCTCTACTTTGCTAAGTAGAGAGCCTTGTTCAGTGTTACAAATCACAAACTATCATGAAACTAATGCCTCCTCAATAAAATAGAAGTTTTAAGATATTAAAACATATTATGAATCATAAGAATGACCATTATGGGGTATGGGACATGTTGCTATATAATTAGCAACATGATTCTGGGCATTGTCTAGGCCAATCAACACCATCTTCATGTATAGAATGAATACAGCTATTGAAGTTGATATAGACAAAGCAAATCTTAGTTAAGATTTAAATTGCTTTATTAAAAAAAATGCTCTTTGACTTCAGTATAATACTACTTTAAACCAGGAAGCTTTCTCAGGGAAACCTACTACTTAGTAACTGCTAAGATAAATAAAGAGCCTTGCATTAAAATACAAATTCAGCAAGCAATGAATGAGTTCCCAGCACAGCAAAGCTGCATGCAATATTTGTTGGTGGCCAGAAAGAACAGAGCTAAACAAGCAGTTTTCTCTTCAGCATATAACTCATGGTTTTAATGCTCCCTATTAATGCCCCATATCTTCTGACAAGTTGGAGATGTGGTGCTTCAAATAATTACCAAGGGCAGAGGAATCTCCATATGTACTTCCAGAAAACAAAACACAAGCACAGTGGAGGATGGAGCAAGGCTTAGGGATAGTCAAATTTTAGGAAACATTAATACAATTGTGAGGCAGCCTGCCTCAATCAAGATACAGCTATTTTTCTTTCACTTTCTTCCTAAACTTATTGAAATTGTTGCTTTTAAAGTGAGGAATTACTCATGGATGTTTTCCTCAGCTGGCAAACAATCAAATTTTCAAGGTAAGTAATGGAGTATAGTTTTCAGATTTTCTGATAGTCCTACCAAACACCATCCCGATATCATTGCTATGCAGGATAGGAGAAGACTGGGCAGATAAGCCTTTTCTCTTAGGAGAGTTGCTGATCACCCTTGAGATTTCCTGTGTTAAACGGCCAACACTTTCCATGTTCATTCCGCTGTCACAAGGGCCACATGGACTGACTAACCCTTGTTTTGTGCATAGAACATTAAGCATAAGATTTTTCCTTTTGGTTCAAGAGATCAAGAGGCATGAATTTAAGTAATTCTAAAAATGACCAGCAATAACAGGCCTTTCTGTGTGGTTGGGGCCTACTATTTTTGACAGGAAAATGCAATGTGGTTTTTCTTTTTGGTTTTTTTTTTTTTTCTTTTTCTATTTTTGGTGTGCTGCAAGGCAGGTATGATGCTTGAGAAAAAATAATCTCAGGAATTTCAAAATGTGCCTTTTTTTTTTTTTTCCTCTAGTGACTCTCCACACTCTCTTACAAAGATTTTGAGATAAGGAAGTTGACAGGCTCTGCAATCCCACTGTTTTCTATTGCTATTTCCAGTAATAGCTCTCGGGGATACTTTGTCGCCAAGATCCACAGACTCCAATGCAATTGCAGCAAAAGGTACCATAAGTTGAAAATGAATTCCTCATGTTGAAAAGAGAAAAAAGTGTGGGTGCCAGGCCGAAGACGATGGTGTGCTTTTCTATGCTGTCTTTCAAAGCAATGGCTGAACTGACAGACAATTAGAAGGGCGACATAATTTTTGAAAATAATAAAGCTGAATTTTCCCATTTATTATGGCTTCTCATGCCTTTTCCTTCTAAACTGCTGGTTATAATGCTTACTGGAAACTTACGTGAGTAATCTATTTTGATGTGTTTTGTCAGTAAAACTTCATGAAGCAGTATGAACTCATATTAAGAGTACTTCTATTCCAGAAATACAAATTTGGCTCAAGTCTTAACCAATAATTCTTTTTTAAAAAAATGTTACCCAGCTATCCATGAATTCTCAGTCAAAATGAAATAGAGATTTGGATGCTTGGGACCTAATGAATTCAGAAAAGGCTTTAGGGAATTTGGATACTTGCCTTTTGTAGTGTACCCCACATTTCCATTCACAAGCACACATCTGAGGTGCTATGTTTCGCCTTTCTGCCATTACCAATTTTCCAAATCTGAGATCAAATTTAGTAGACTTGAATCCTACACAATAGTTAAGTTAGAAATAGCTTGTAAATCAATAATTACATGCAGAAAATTTTTCATTTAAAAATTTTCAAATACATTATTTATAAAAATCTCTAAATCTCTATACACGTATTTGTATATAGTAAAGCACAGTATGTAATAATAAATGTATTTTTATAATGTGGGAATATATATGAAGCATAGGATTAACTTTTTCTTTTCTTTTGAGATGAGTCTCAACTGTACTGGAACTCACTATGGAGATCAGGCTGGCCTCAGTCTCAGAGATTCACCTGTCTCTGCCTCCCAAGTTAATTAAAGGTATACACCACCACTCCTGGTCTAGAATTAACCATTTTAATCACATATGCAGTTGGGTGGAACTAAGTGTATTCTCATTATTGTATAACTATTATCTCCACCAACTCAGACATTTTTCTAAGCTTTTCTCACTATTTCCATACTCACACCATTAGCATTTCTGTTGACAATTGTACTACTTCATAGTTCCATGAATTCTTCTGCTCAGGGTACCTTATTTCTAATGGCATCCTGTGGTATTTGTCCTTCTGTGCCAGACTTATTGCACTTAACACAGTACGCTTGAGACTCATCCATGTTGTGGACTATATAGAATTCTCTTCTTTTTTGAGACTAACAACACTCTGTTGTACAGATATATCACATATTGTTTCTCCATTCATCTGCCTATGAACTCTTGAGTTGCTTCCAGCTTTAGGCTATGGGAAAATCACACTGCTTGTTATGAACCAGGCACTCAAATACTTACTTGATTTTTATTTCCTTTGTGTATATCAAAGAAATATAATTGTTGGCTCATATGATAATTTTTATTTTATTTTTATTTTGAGGACTGTCATTCTGTGCTTCATGCTGTTTATACCTCTTTACATTCCCATCAGTAGTATAAAAATAATTCCATTTCTCCATATACGCATCATCGCCTGTTACTTTCTTTAATTCTTTTCTTGTCATAGCCATTCTAATGGGAATGTAGTCTCTCTTTGTGATTTTGATTTGCATTTCCCTAAAGATTAGTAGTGCTGAGTATCTTTTCATATGTTTATTGAACACTTGTGCATTTCATTGGAGAAATGTCTATTTAACTTCTTCCTCCATTTTCAAAATCAAGTTGTTTTTGTATTGCTGAATTGTAGAAAATGAATGTTTTAATTACAAAGCATATATGTCAATAAGTATTCTTGGAAACTCCAATCAGGAGAACCTGAGATACGAAATTCTAGTATCAAGCAACCAGTGCCTTGATGACATAGCAAATGTTAGCCACAGAGAGCAAGGAACTGGGAAAGGAAATGTGAGAAGAGGCAGAAATTCGGGCTGCTCATTTGGGTAAATTTTGCCTGTCATTGTGTTACTTTTGATGAGCATTTTACAAATTTAGGAAGTGAATGACGCATTTCATTCCTCATGGATGTATTACAAAAAGCGTTGCGTGCACTTATCTATTTACCAGCAGCCAGAAACTAAACTTAATAGGTCAGCTTTATAAGTTTGCTTCAAAGTTGTCAAGCAGGGCTAACTTCTCAGTTGCTAGGCCGGGCTAGACAGAAACAGCCTCAGATTTTCTTCATGGAGTAGGTCACTGTGACCTCAGGTGTTCCGCCAGCACTTCGAAATCCCTCCTCTAGCTATGGAAGTTCTGCCAAATGTGCTTGACAATAACACCTACAACAGTTCAGTCTGCCACTGCTGCGACCTCGCCACTTTCTGCTGCTACTGGTGGTGATGTGGTTTCCGAGCTGTGTCCTACTCACCTCTGCCTGGCCCTGACTTGTCGGTTAACGTGTTTCTTCTGCCCACCCTGCCCAGCCTCTCCTCACTACAGCACCCCCTGCAGCAGCACTTTCGCTCCCTGCCATCATCCGTTCTGAGCACGTGTCCAAAGTCCGAGGAACCTGTTAAAACAGGCACTTTCAGGAGTTCGGCTGTGCTCCAGGAACTGCTTGTAAGGTTACTTGCTGTTTAAGATTAAATGAGGCTTGGGGATGCTGCTGATGAAATTATTTAGAAAGCTGGATGCCTCTGTAGTCGGTCTAGGTCCCACCATCATTAGTTGGACAGACTTGCCTTTCAAGTCTGGGCGGATGCACATTTGCAGAGATGCCCTAAGGAGTTTCTGCTTTAAACATATGCAGGGCAAATCTCGTTCTGAAAACTCCAAGACGTTGTTTATTTTGCCAACACTGTGAAGGTTCTTCCCAGATTTTTTTTTTAAACCACGTGGAAGCCATAAAAGGGTTTTCATACTTTTATCATATCTGTTAAACGTTCTTCATCATACATTCCTTTTTTCCACCAACACACAGCTCATGAGTATTTATCACGGACCCAGAATTGTGCTAGGGAACAAGAGGCAGAACACAGGGCTGCATCACATTGTGTTTGTTGGTACCATATACACACTTTGATTGCAAGCCAGCTTTGCAACTCACTAATCAAACCCAGGGAAGTACTCTGGCCTCATTAGTAATCACTTACTTCATTTGTAAAATAGTGAAATTATAGTATAATTTTTAGCATAGCATAACATAGCAAGGGCTATCTGATATAGATGTATGCAAATTACTTAGCACAATGCCTAGCGTCCTAGAGTATAAATTCAATAAATGTTTCAAACCATACTATTTCTGTTATTCTTAAATTGGGAGATGGGGTGTAAGATTTTCAGCTGTAAGCCATGAATCAGCCAGTATGAAGACAAGCGTGTAATCAATTTACAAGACAATTTAAGAACTATAAGGAGGTTCGTGAGATAAAAGTTCCAACTGGGGAGCACATTAATTCTGCTGTGGGCAGGAGAGTATCAAAGAATTTGTGGACAGCATCTTAAAGGAGATTTTACTCAGACTGGGTCTTAACAAACAAAAAGATTTTGATCAATCTTTTAATGCTAGAAAAATTTTGAATAATGTGTCTGAAGATACCCCTTCAGAGTAGAAAATCCTTTCAACCATTCCAAAGTCTAAATTTATCAGTCTTTTTATCCTTCAAGCCTGCTCAATTGTCTAATATGCCTTGATTTTCCCTTAATTAAATATTACTTGCAAGGATACATGTACACTGAGGTCTGAACATAATTTTTCTAATACAGAAATTTATTTTGGCCTGAGAATTGCTGTAATAAAATATAACCTGTATTATCATGAGTGCTGTCAATCATTCTCTGAGTTGAGTATGATAAACATTTCCATTTTTGATTCAATTAAAGCTAGTGGAGCCAGGAAAAAAAAAAAAAAGAAACACGTATGGTTCTTTTCTTTTTTTAAGCAGTATACATTTTCATGGCATAACTACCCAACTGATTTCAAGTCAATAATATGCTAGTGGAGTTTGGATACAATCTGCTGATATAACATAAAGGTCTTAGAACAATAAACATGACCCATAATACAGGGAACTGATGGCATCAGGATAATTAGATCCATCAGTACACTTTGTAATAACCCAAACGAAAGCAAACCACAACCCAGGGAGCTGGAGGCACATTGCTTGTCCACTTTTGCTAAATAGCTCCAACCAGATAATATTCAATGATAATGAAAATAATCAGCAAAGTTTATTGCGTAAATAACCAAGGCAAATTATACCTATAATAATCCCAGGAAAAAAAAAAAAAACCCAGGAGGCAATACACAACATACTCCCAAATTTCTGTTCCTCATAAAACCCTGCCTAATTCTTGGTACCAAGAAGCTAAATAGGATAGAAACCAAATATGGCAAAGACAAGACCATCACTCAGATGTGAAAGGATAAAAATGAACCCCAGCACTTGGAGGCAGAGGCAGGCAGATCTCTGTGAGTTCATTGCCAGCCTGGTCTACATAGTGAGTTCCAGGACAGCTGGGCTATAGGGAGACTCTGTCTCAAAAAAAGAGCAAAAAACAAAAAAAGAAAAAACAAACAAAAAATACCAAAGAGTTTTAACAAACAGGTCTGAGAATTTTCATTGTCCACTGCCTAGCCTCAAAGAGGAAAATGTTAAAGGAGAAGGGAGAACCTCCTTCAGAGGTTAAAGGAGTCATGAATATGCAAACTTGTCATTTCTGCATTATGTGGTAGTAACCAATAGCTTGAAATAGTTGGAATTTTGTAGGAATCAAATTCCATATGGCTATCTATTATGTTACTGTGATCCATTTACATGGTTTGTTGATATGTTATAAATCGTGTTTAAAGTAATCTGAATGTTTTTCAGGTGGGTCTTGCTATGCAGTCCAAGCTGACCTGGATTCACTACACATGCCAGGCTGGCCTCCAACTTGGGAACCTCCTGCTTCAGCCCCCTGAATGCAAGAATTGCAGGCATGTACAACCATGACCAGGTTAAAATAATTTTTAATCAGATGTAAGATTTCACATGAAAACTTGACATCCTGGAATACAGCTGCTTGTGACAATCCTCTCCTCACTTTCTCTAAGCCTTCAGTCACAGGTCATCTTATTTATCATCTGCTCCTGACTACCATTGAAAACTTGCACTCCATGCTCCAATTACATTTTTCTGTTTTGTTTTCCTTGCATCATTTACCATCTTTAGAATGGTACTTAACTCAGTCGATTATTGGCATTTCAGGTGAACCTGAATTTTTGCTGCTTTGGCTCATTATCTACTTATTTTTCTCTAATTTTGTTCACTATCTAAAATGTGAATTTAGCATGTACTCATAAGTAGCCATTAAGCAAACTGAAAAACCCTGGTCCTGTACTTCTGCACATAAAAATTTACACTCTAAATAGAAGCTTCCTTAGTTGGATAAGCCCCCAAACCTCCAACTAGTCTCAATCTCTTAATCCTAATATCCTAAGCCTATCTTTTATAGCATATAGTTTAAAACCCTCAGTTTTTTAAACACAGAAACCCTCGAGTATAAAGGCAAAGACGATATTTTTTTTAAAAAAAAATATAATAGGCAAAATCCAGTTTTAAAACTTTATGCACATCAATTTCTGCTTTATAAAACAGAAATCTGGGGTTCTATAAGGTAAAATTAGTAAAGGTGAGCTAAATAACGACACTAGAGAATCAATCGCTAGGGTATCTGACCTCAAAGCTGTGCTCTGTACTCTCTGGTTCTTCAAACTTACTGAGGCATAACAGGACAAGGATACTAAGGTATCTGTGGCAAAGGATAAGTCAAAAATACCTTATAAAAACAAGATTTTATTCATCTGAAGTTTAAAAATCAGTATTTGTTCCAAGAAAGAAAAAAGTTATTCAGGAGATGACTCTAACATACCTTATTAAAATCAGAAATAATGTCCAGGTTGAGGAATAAAATAAAGACCTCAAACATTTTCTTCACTGGAATGTGCAATCCATATAAACTGCCTCAGATTCTTGCACGAGTAAATTGTGCATCTTCTCATCAGTGCCTTGTTGATGCAGTGCAGGTTGTAGCAGAGGCTGGCTGACTCAGTCATCCTCAACCTCCCGGGAAAGAGGCTGCAGCCCGGTAATTTGTCTGCCAGTCCTGATCTGAGTGGCGCTTTCCCCAGATAAACAGTGTGTAAAACGCTGCAACCTAGTTTCCTCAACATGACTTATGTGACTATGGACACTTCTATTCTTTATTCCTTTGTGTTTGTGACGTAAGCTTGGCTATGAGAACACTGCAATTTCCCTGTGGGTTTGTCAGTACTGAAGACAGACGGGAGACAGTACTGCTTCTTGTTGTCTTGGGACTATAAATCCTGAGTACATCCCTTCCTCCACCACCCACTGATGGTGCTTTGCACACTTGTTCAGACTTGTCCTCTAAGGCCCAGCCCCGGATAACACAGTCTTGATATCCAAAGGAAGACTTTGAGCCATCTTGAGCCTTTCACTTGAGAATGGCCTTGGAGATTATGGATCAGAAAACAAACATGGCTATGACATCTTAACACTACTTTTTATATTTTTGCCGTTATTAGAAACCTTGGTTCAACTGTAGTCAATTGCATTGGTTGATATTCAGAGAACAGACCATCCCTCAGGGACTTCCCACTCCCTTCCTCTCCATTTCTTTTGTCAGCACACCTGACTGGACGTAGGGACTATTTTCTCACTATTGTCTGAGTCCTGGATCTGGGAACCCAATTGGATGTCCTACGTTTATCTTGTATAAAAGAGTCACATGTCTGTGTCTTTCCTTATGCGTGTGATGTCTTTGTGGAAAGAGTAAAGAAGATGTATTGGTTGCCCTGACATCCATGTTTTTGCTTATTTAGTTGGTGGGGAGGGTAGTTTTTATAGGTCAATTCTTTTTTTAAATCATATTTTCTTTAAATGTCTCTTAATTACCAGAATAATGTATGTTTGCGGCTTCAGGATTACACAAGTCTAGTGATATACAAAACTAAGAGCTTTGGAAGCCCCTTTGCTGTCAGCAATGCATGTCCTGGCAGGAAATGCCCGAGGTCCAGGACAGAAGAGACCTGGCATGATGGAGCCTGTGAGGACAGGCAGCACAGCCAAGAAGAATGTCCACAGTGTGATGTAGGGTACTGAGACATTTTTCAGTAGAACTGTAGAGCACTTTCTTTGGTGCCCATTCAAGTCTGTATGCAGCTCATCAACTCCAAGTAGTGTGATAGTGCAATTATAGCATAAGAAACAAAAAGCCAGGGGAAAAGGATGTTTGTGTTCTCTTTTTACAAAAGGGCTCTTTAATTTTTAATTTTATATATATATGTATATTTATGGGGAGTTGTAAAGGCATGTATTCATGAGTGCAGGTGCCCTTAGAGGCCAGAAAAGGGAATCAGAGCCCTTGGAGTTGGAGTTACAGGCAGTTATAAGCCTCTCAGCATGGGTACTGGGAACCGAATTTGAACCCTCTAGAAAAGCAGTGCATGTTCTCACAGCTGAACCGTCTTTCCCTCCCCAGATTCTAGATCTCTTAAGCAGAAACATCAACTACTTAGTTGAACAGTACAGGACACTGTCGATTTTAGTTCAAATATAAAAATGCATTGATCATCTGGAATCACCATGATACAAATATGTCTCAGACTGAGAAAGAATCAAATCTCAACGTCCACAGTATAAATACAAGATAGATTTGATTTAAGGACTTCTCAGGATCAGTGGTATGGGACCTTCATTAGTTTATTCACTGGTAAAGGGAAGGATTGATTCTGATATGTTCCCTTTTTGTCATGATGTATACAGAAAACGTGGCCTTTCCATCTAGAAATATTTCTGTATTTAGACTTAAGCCTACTTAGCCTTGTTTCTGAAATATTTGCTCCATTCTAGTGTCCATGAGTTCACTGTGTTTGAAAACTACCACTGAGTTCAGAATTACTTTTGCCCCCTTCCCAGCTGTCCTGGACTCTGAGATCATGAGGTGCTCTATGCATTGGAGAGGAAAAGTAAATAGTGAGCTGCTCTAACTGAGGTCACAGCTTCTCCATATCTAGACACCATGAGAAAATGCTGACTTCCAACCTCTGGCTGTGTGTGGACTCACAAGTGTGAGAATTGCTTTGTATTTGCCTGTATAGAATGTGCTGCACTCCTAGACAAGTTTCAAAATGAGATTTTTTTAGATTTTTGGAAAAAGTTCCTCTCTGGTTATTTCTTTTTCCTCTATTCAAAGAAAGTTGCTCTGCACAAATGGGGACATTATGATGACTGTTATTCTTATTTTTAAACTCATCAGCTAGATGTTGTTTTGTGAACTAATTGTATTTTTCATTCCTTAGTATAATATCTTACTTCAGCCCTCCACTCCTTTGACTTTGTGAGTTAAAGACAGAGAAAGAGAGAGAATGAATTATATACTAAAAGTAGTATAAGAAAAACAACTGCTTGTTTTAAGAAAAGAATGGGAATTATTTTTTTCTTTTATGCTTTCTTTTCTTCCTGTATACAGGCCATTTTGCTTTGGTTCTTTTATTGTTTTTGCTGTGTCACATTATATAACAAAAGTGAAGTATGACAAAAGACACACATATACACATATGTTTTTAAAGATAGTCCAGGGAAATAAGTCTTTATGACTAGGCCTGAAAACTCCACAGTGTATAACTTTCAAAGTCTATATAGTTACTTTCAGAAACTCACCAAACAGTCATGAATATGGAACTTGATATGCATTTCTGAAAATAAAAACTATTACTTATTCTGTCAATGTCCAAGGAAAATTTTACTTTCTGTGTAGGCATGTGTGTGCATGTGCCTGTGTAAAATGTGCTCGTGTGTGTGTGTGTTTGTGTGTTTAGTGTGTATGTATGTGTTGGTTAAAAGTATATCTTCTAAAAAAGCACCCTATGGTCCTCTGAGAATGTTTCAGTGTATAAGGCATTTTTCCAATATCCTGAGCAAATAATATTTTAATTTCCATGCTGTTATCGATCCGTGTTATATTTGGAGAATCATATCATAATATATTCTCTGAAATATGACTCTTAATGATGTGTTAGTTGTTTCAATCAAGAATAGGATATTAGAAGCCTACAAAAATAGAAGAAAAGAAAAGAAAAAAGATCCCCTCTTATAGGAGTCAAAAACTTGTAATTTACATTGTCAGAAGGTGATCACTCTCCACAAATGTCATACCGATGATTCTTTTTGTTGGTTTCATTTTAGAGGAAAAGAAAACCTCACTCTATAGTGCCAGACCAATAATAGTAACATAAATGTGCATAGCAAACTATAGCATTATTCTATTAACCAAATGTTAACAGAGGTGAGGCTTATCTTTACCTAAGGTTCAGAAAAGCCACTTCCTAATAGTAAAAACGCTGCAAGCTGAATTTATTCCTGGCACATGCAGTGGTTTTTGCTTCTTTAAATGAATAGGGGGTACACTGAGAGCTGCACAAATTTTGATTCACTCCTTTACACACGGGTTTTTTCTTCTTTATATAAATAGAGGGTACACTGAGAGATACACACATTTTGATTCTCTCCTTTGTCGTTCTCTCTCTCTCTCTCTCTCTCTCTCTCTCTCTCTCTCTCCCTCTCTCTCTCTTTCTGGAACTGGATAGTAGGTTTAGCTGCTTGGCCCGCATTTACTTGTCCCCTTATGAACTCTTCATATAACCATTACTGTTCAATAATCTCAAATTTTCCTATAATATTTTCAGCTTATCTTTATTACTATATTGGTGATGTTTTATTATATTAAGTTATTTCTATGTCTCTCTTTTTGGGTTTCTTAAAAGCAAGGGTCTTGTGTATCTTGATAATATGTGAATTAACTAATTAACATTTGTTTATTAGAAGTTTTAAAGTTACTTTGCGTTTTGCTAAACTTTTTAGCTTTGTGTGTTTTTAAAAATAGATTACGAAGTGGAGATCTTTTTTAAACGTTGGAACCTCATTTAATTTTATGTCTTATAGAGTTTATAATGAGTAAAAGATTATATAAGCATAATAATTCATCTGTAAACCTAGAAATGTACAGCCAATTTTGAAAGAGATGTACCCTAGCTCAGAAAAATGTTATTGAATAGGTTAATGCTGTTGTAATGAAATGCTTCTTTTAATTAAAAAAAAAAGATAAAAACAAACGAAATATATTAAAAAAAGAAAAAAATAGATTACAGTTAGAATAAATATTGAATTTTAAAAATAATATTATACTGAAAAAGAAATCACTGTACGACTCAAAAAAAATATGTTTTAGTACAGAAAATTTTCTCTAGAGAATGAAAACTTGTTGTTGGGCTAGTAATTTGATTAGATGCATGAAGTTAGAAGTTATACCCCACGAAACAACACTGAGCAATAATATACAATCACTAGTTGAGTTTTTAAGTCTAGTCTAGTTAAATATAGACATTTTCTTGACCTAATTCATTCATATCGCACATGCATGCATAGAGGAAGCAAGCAGTGGTTTGTTTTAGAAAGTAAAAATGATTTGGACACTGAGCCAAACATGGAGAAAGAAAAGAGTAGAAAGAAGAGATTTTGATGGGTACAAAGGGAATTTAGATGAAGAAAAGGAATTTATATTGGAAACACTAAGCTTGGCCATGCAATGTATGTTGTAATATCTTTTATTTTTATCCTCATGAAGTCTTCAGCAAAACTTACATGACTCACAAGCATATTACGGATTTGAATCTATATTTTGAAGAATTCAATGAAATTGTGAATAAAGTTCAAAACAGACATGAGACAAGACCATGTCGCACTCCTTTTTGCACTGCTCGTATAACTGACCACACAAAAGCTGATAGTGCCTTAAACTGCAAAGAATAAAAAAACAGCTTAGTATATTGTCAAGCTTAATTGTAAGAAATTCAAATTTTTACAGCGAAGAAATACATAGATAAAAATACATGGAGAAAATATTTGAGGACGGGGTTAATTAATGTGTAAATGCTCATAAAAATTCATAAGACAACATTGAGACACTAATACGGTTAAAAAAAGATGAAAAGACAGTTGATAATTAGTAAACAAACATATGGGAAAATGTTCAAAATCATGGTTATTAAACTAATATAAATTGAAAAACTTTGTCCTTGAATATTATTAAATTAGTAAAACTTTAAACTAATGTTACAATCCCATGTGAATGTAAATGTTTGCAAAGAACTATGGATTCATTCTTTGCTATTAGAACTTTAAATTGAACAAGTCTTTTAATTTAAAAAGAAGCTTCCTTTATGTTTCAAAATTCATAAATATGAACTTACATTTTAACCCAGTATTCCTGGAATTCACACCAAAGAAATAACACAAAAGATAGAAAATGTCATACGGACAAAATTTTTCTTCAATGGAACAAATTGAATCTCTTGATTTTTTTTTAAAGCAATGGAATTTCACATGTTTTTAAATTTTTATCTTTACTTTTTTACTGTTTGCTTGACTTTTAAAAATAACTTCTTTGGAAACAAGGTTCTTTTTCTTTTTAAACAAGATCTTTTGGTTTTCTTTAATTGAAAATAATCATACATCATTTCATTTTAGTGTGCATAGTTTTGTTTGAACATAGAGTATTTTGAAATGCAGCTTAAACGAGTTCTTGACTTTATGAACTATGATGATGATGAAAAATATTATTTCTTGGTTTAATTCATGTATAGACTGTTCTGCTTTTAAACTAAAACAAAATTGAATTTTCAGATCAAGATGAGCACATTCTCAACAATTTAAATGCTAGGAGAGAATTATTTTAACAAAAGATAGCATACATTTACCGTAGCAAATTAAAAGTATAGAGAGATTCATGAAGCAAAAAGTAAAACACTAAACTGTTCATCACCCAAATATCTATTATTAATACTCTGACTTCAGTTCAGTCTGTATCCAGGAACAAAAAGGGAATCCTAATGCACATACTGTTTTATAAACCTCCTTTGAGTTTATACAAGGAGATGTATTTTGTATTTCAATATGTATTTTATCTTATCGTAATTTTAATCCTACACTGTACTTAAATCTACCTTTTTAATTCACTATCAAATGCTGTTTCATAAAGATCAAATCCCCTAACCCTGAAAGTCATGCAAATACATAATAAAAGAAATTTTAAAATATCACCATAAATATTTTTATAAAGACTATTTCTTTTTCATAAAGACTATTTCTTTCCACCACCCCCCAAACTTCAGTTTGCTTCATAGAACAAATGTCAAATGTTTTTGTTTTATTGTGATTTTTTACCTTAGCTCCAAAGTCAATATTCTACCATTAGATGTGGGCTTACATGTGAAGAATAGGAAGAGAACTTAACTAGGAAGCACTGAGCTTAGGGAATTGAATTTGCATCTAATTCTCTAAGCATACATGTTTACATGACCTTTAGAAAAGAGAATTAAACCAGTTATTCACTAGCTGTAGGCAATCAACGTTAAAAAGGCTATTGAATCAGGAATCTAAAATACTATCTACAAAAAAATCCAGGCTAACAGAAAGCCTCTTTAATTAAAATATATTTCACTATTAAAATTCTAGTGATATAAGTTTGGTGTATTGATGCTAATAAGAATTTAGGGTATAAGTTTTAGTCCTAGCTCACGTGTTTAGTATTAATCAACCATAACCTGTATAACATTTACAGAACACAAAGTCAATCCTTCCAAATTCAAATGCAGTATTTTAATATTTTACTTCAAAGTATCCAGATTTTCTTTTGAAAAAATTCTGAATCAACTCAAGATCTGTAATTACTGAAAATATCTAGCATAAAATTGATAAAAAATGAAGAAGTATGGGTTAGGGGGCCACGTCTGCTTTAACTGTACAAATGATCATAAGCGAGTATCTTAACCTTTCCAAGCTTTTACTTTTATTATCTACAAATGAAAATGCTGCATGATGTCATGTCCAAGATTACATCTAGCTCTAATGCTTTGGAATTTAGCCCTTGTTTATTTGAAAAGATATAAGGTAGCAGCCACATATTGCTGGAGCCTGTCCTTTACAAGAAACTCAAAGACAGTATTAAATGCTATAACTCACCTCTTCATAGTCATTCATGCTAGCCCTAAGAATTATATAACTAAATATTTACCGCATAAAATGAGTGAATGTGTGCACTACTCTAAATATGTATTTAAGACTTGGAGACAGTTGAATCATTGCACCAATACATTATTATCTATTGCCAGGGTGGCTGGAAGCTCAGCTCAGCTATGTTGGGTTTGGTTTTCTTTTTTTTTAAATTTTATTTATTATTTTTATTTTATGTGTATGCGTGTATTGCCTGCATGTAAGAAAGTGCACCCATGTCATGCACTGCCCATGGAGGTCAGAAGAGGCCGTCGGATCCCCTGGGACAGGAGTTACAGATAGTTGTTAGCTGCCATGTGAGTGCTGGGATTCAAACCTGGGTCTTCTGCAAGAACAACCAGTGTTCTTAACTGCTGAGCCATCTCTCCAGTCCCTGGCTTTCTTTACTCTATCTTTAACCTGAAGCTTCTGTATATAAAAAATTTGAACTTTTAAGGAACAGTAGTAAGCAGAGGAAGTGAGAGAGGTCAAAGAGATGAAAAAGAAACAGTGTATCCCAGGCATTAGGAAGTATTCAGCAATTGTCTTTCTAAAATTCCTACATCGATTTCTCCTAGACCTTTGAGTCCTTCCTTCCTCCTGAAAATAGGAAGACAATTTGAGAGAACTGAGAGCTATGATCACTGGGGAGAGAGGAATCACAAATTTGGAAGAAAAAAAATTAGTAATAAAGATAGTTGACTTTTGTGAGGGATTTAAGAACCCTCACAAAAAGGTTAAAAGAATTATATATAGCCTAACTGACAGAACCGAAGACTTCACAATACCCATCCAGCAGTAGCTAAAGATTTAGTGAAATTTTTGGTACAGAGGATTCAATTCAATAGCTTTTTGAGACAGACAATCGGGGCTAAGCAGACTACCCTATGTATATCAAACCAAATACAAATAACTGTTTTGTATAATTAAGGGTTGATTGACAGGCTCCCAGAAAGTGTAGATTGAGAATGAAGAACCTATTGTTTGGTCCAAAGGAAATTCATACATGAATGCTGAGGACATCAAAGACATGGGTGTATTGCCTGCATGTAGATGAATGCACCTGCGTTGTATATTGCCTGCAAAGGACCGAAAAGGCCATCAGATCCCCTGGAACTGAATTTACAGACAGTTGTTAGCTGCTGTGTGGGAGCTGGTATTTGAACCCAGGTCTTCTGCAAGAACAACCAGTGTTCTTAACACTGAACCATCACACCAGCCCAAAGACAACTTTCTTTCAGCTAAATTTTCTTTTTAAGTAAGCAAGAAAGTAAGTAAGTAAACATCTGAATCTCTCTGAAAAGACTATTCCAGAAAGGGCAAAGACCTTGGAACAAGAATGTCTTTCCCAAGGGTGTAGTGTGCACAGTGATCAATGTGGAGGAGGGAGAATGAACTGGGACATTGAAGTAGAAGAGGAGTCCAAAAAGAGCACAGAGGGCTGGTCACATTGAACATGTAGGTCAAGATAAAAATTACAGATTTTGCACTGAGGGAGATGAAAAGCTATTGAAAGGCTTTAAACAAAGTCAGAGTTCTGCCACATTTCAAAAGACTCTTTCTGACAGCTACAGGGAGATGAAAGTAGAGGAACAAGGCAAAAGTAAGGAAATCAGTTAGATTACTGAGTGGTTCACCAGGGAGATGGTGATGACTTGGACCTTGGTGCCAGGAATGGACTGGGAGAAGCACTGAATGAAGCTTGAAAGGGGGGGCAAAAGGATTCGCTAATAGGTTTAGATGTGAGGGTTGTCGGAGGGAAGAGAAACACAACACCTGTGAATATTGTTACAATCTAAGTACTACAAGGGGAAAAAAACTTGTTCATTGATGTATTCCAAATCATAAAATGGTGTGAAAGAGCAATTCCTCAGTGAAAGTGTGCTGGGTGACTTTTAAAATAAAATATTTGGAAAATGAGTTTTCGCTTCCTGAGATGAAGAATAGTGCGGTGTGAACAAGCGGAGGTAGGAATCAGGAGTTCAGTTTGGTACATATTTTTTAAGATTTATTTTGCTTTTAATTTTGTGTATGTGTATTTGTGTGTGTGTATTTGTGTGTGTGTGCGTGTGTGTGTATGTGTGTTTAGGTGTACATGATTACAAATGTCCTGTAGGCCAGAAGAGGGATTTGAATCTCCTGGGAGTGGAGTTACAGGCAATTGTGAACAGCCCTAGAAAGCTGCTGGGAACCAAACTGCAAGAGCAGCACATTTTCTTACTGTTGCACCATCTCTCCAACCTCAAGTTTTGGATATCTTAGGTGGAGGCGTTGATTAGATACTCAAGCAAAATGTAAACTACACAGTTGGATGCACAAGCCAGAAGTTCAAGCATGGTTGAAGCTACAGGGATTAATTTTGACACTATGGCATTTGAATCCATGGAACTGGATTTAAAAATCTGGTAACTGACTGTAGAAAGAGGAAAAAATAGACCTAATAAACGAGTGCTGACATATTCCAGCATTTGGAGTTTGTAAAATAGGAAAGATCAAGCAAGGGAGCTAAAACAGAAAGTATATGGGAGAGACGATAATAAAAGTTGACAATAATAGAAGCCAGGTGAAGCAAATGTTTCAAGAGGAAAGACCAATTAACCATACTAAATCTTACTGATAGATCAATTAGGATAAGGTCTGGATCTACAAATGACAAGAGTGATTGGCCTTAGGAGCAACATATAGTTAGGAAAGGAAAAAGAACTTACAGGTGTAGCTGTAGATACTGTGCAGTCCATAAAGCAGTAAGTGGGGTAGCTGGTATTTCACTTCATAACTGACCTTGGAGAAGGAACATTAAGGACAACAATTGGTGAAAAAAATACACACACACACACACACATATGCAGATACATGTACATAGATATGGATATATTACTACACTAATTATAAAAGTGCTTGTCTATGTAATGGAAAACTAAATAGTCATTGCACTTGCTAGTTTTATCAACTTGACAAAAACTAGTGTCACCTGGGAGGAGGACAGCACCAGTAAGTAATTTCCTGCATCATACTGGCCTCTAGGCTGGCCTGTGGAATATGTTCTTCATTGCTAATTGATGTAGGACATGGGCAATAACATCCCTAGGCAGGTGTGCCTGGGTTGTATAAGAAAGGTAGATAAAGCATGTCGGTAAGCAACATTCCTCCATCATCTCTGCTTCAAATCCTGCCTGGAGGACTCAGCCTTGAGTTCCTGCCCTGAGTTCCCTCTGTGATGCACTGCCGTAAGACAATATAAACTCTTTGCTTCCCATGCTGATTTTGGTCATGGTGTTTATCACAACAGAAACCAAACAAGGAATCATTATTCACTTCCAGCTCATCAATACCTCTCTCTAGACATTTCTACTCTGCCCAATCCTCTATATCTATAATATACAAATTTTTAACTTTTACTCATTAAATATATCTTTTTCTTCCTGTGCAGATTTTGTTTTTATTTTACTTTGTTATTTTATTCATTTAATTTTGGCGTATCTGAAGCCAAGATCACAAAAATCTTCTCCATCCTTCCAAGCCTTCAGTTTTGCTTTGTCATGGTTATTAGTTCATTGTTTGGTACGTAATGTACTTTTGTGTGTATTATATGGTAAACTAAAATAAAAGTAAGTCCACTTATCTGACATAAGTCCACTAATGGATGTTAAAAAGCATCTTGACTAGAGAGATGGCTCAGTGGTTAAGAGCACTTCCAGAGTTCAGTTCCCAGCACCCACATCAGGTGACTCAACACATTTAACTCCAGCTCCAGGGAATCCAATGCCCCTTTCTGGCCCCAGTTCTTACATGGCATACATTCACACAAATACATGCACATAAAAATAAATCTTGAAAAACCGTTTTGTTGTTTCAACAAAAGTTATTGAATGGTCCTTCTTGGTCCATCTTTATGATAGTGCTTTAAAATACCACTCATAGCATTACATTCTCCTGCTACCCATTGATTTGGCTAATATTTCACACCTAACCATCTTCTGCCAGCAATAGCTCCACCTTGTTTGGAGGAAAACTATCAGTCCTGTCTTGATTGAATTTCTCATGTAACTGTCAATGGTATCCAGTCTGTTTCAGGAAAGTAAGAGTCTACTCTTCTAGGACCGTTCAGTCTGATTGGGCAAACCAGGGTTTGAGTCTGAGGAGAGTGTGCCATGGCTCAGGGTAGTTGGAGGTAGTTCTCTCATTCTCTATTTGGAAGCATCTAAAGATAATCCATGGGGAGATTTGTTCTTCTGGTTTTTTGTTTGTTTCTTTATTTTTTTTTGTCTTAAAGAGCTTCATTTTTTGTTTTTCTTTATGCTTTGAAGAATTATTCCTTTTAATTTTTTAAAAAATTTAATAACTATATGATTAGAGGAAGCATTCCATTACAACTTTAACATATTCAGTAACACAATGCAGAGCATCTCTTTCAAAAATGGCTGTAAATTTTTAGGTTCACAGTTGAAGTAATAGAGTTAGACAATATTGAACTCAGTATAAACCCTGTAAGATATAAAAATGAATGACTTTTTACCCTTTAAAGAAGATCTCCAATTCATTTTAAATATGCTGTTTCCTACATTTTTAAAATTTTATTTTTAATTTTTTAGAGGAAGCATGTCATTACAGCTTTAATATGCTCAATAACAGTTTCCAGAGCAAAGATACAGCTCTTTCAAATGTGGCTATAAAATTTTTAGGTTCGCTGTTGAATTAATACAGTTATACAATATTGAACTCAGTATAAGCCCTGTAAGACATAAAATTGAATGAGTTTTTAACCTTTAAAAAAGATCTCCATTTCATTTTAAAATATACTGTTTCCTACAGAAAGACTCATTGTTTTTGCTACAAACACTGAGATATTGGTGCATGTGTCTCTAATCTGTGTGTATCTGATTATTACTAGTCATAATCAGTTGCACTCAGGTCTTTGGCACCTGTGTATGTCTATAAAGTCATCAGGTAGATTTCATTGGTAATGTTTATCACCTCCACTAATTAACATAAGTTTTTATGCTTCCTCCTCAAATATAATACTTTTGTTTAATTTGGTGATTTATGTGTGTGTGTGTGTGTGTGTGTGTGTGTGTATGTATCACACAGAACATCCCAAACCATCTTATTCAATTATACACTCACTTCCCAGATGGCACCCTCCCATAGCCTTCTCCCCCCACAGGAGCTGTTATACTCTGTTATCCATAATACTGTCCACTGTGTTCTCGGTACCCCCAGCCATTCCCCACTACTTGTCCATCTGGTGAATCTAGTCAGCCTATCTAGAAGTCGTTGTTTTAGAAAGGTCAGCTGTTCCTCATCTAGCAGAAATCAGTGTTCGATATTCCTTTAGATAAGAATGGGGTCTGCTGTTCATTTTCCTAGTTCTATGCTGGGTTACTATCTGAGAGGCTCTTGGGCCACCCTGGCCAACAACTCAAAAGAAGGTATCTCCTCTCTGGCATTGCTGCTTGTTATATAGCCTTTAGCTACACATATGGACTCTTAAAAGATTACATCGGTCCCTTTAATCTTTGGCTATACTTTCCTTTTGAGTGTTTAAGGCCATAAAATTGGCCCAGGTAAAGCAATTTAGTTTTACTCCTAAGGTTGTTTGAGGTTTTGTTCCTCAGGGGTCAAATGGTCTTAGGAGGAGCACCTGGCTTCTTCCTTTTACCAGTTCCACCTATGTGAAGATAAGTCAAAGGTCCTACTTGTCCATGGCTGGCTTCACTTGGAAGCATGGAGGATATGTTTCCTCTGTGTTGACTCTCCTCTTTGTAGACTGGACACTGGTTCAAGTCCATCTGGTGGGGGTCTCCTTGGCCTCCTTGATCAAGAGGACAGGTGACCCACCAGAATTACAGGATGTTTTGGGAGATGCTCATAGTCCCCTGGAACTAGTCAACCTAGGAGGGCAAGGAGCTAAAACTGTCCTTTATGGCCCTCTGTACTTTTTGTCCCTAATATAGGCCTCAAAGTATGTCTGTTAAATATCCAAGAATGTTAGTTTCACCAGTCTGATACTTTTAATTACTGTGTGCCAGTTATTCTCACATAAACCTTACCTAGACATATATTTCTTGATCTGGAATGTATGATTTGGCAGTAGGCTGTTGGACTAATATGGTTCTCTCTTGTTTTTAAAACTAGCTAGGCATTATGTATCTCTCACATTGTCTAACCCCTCCATCATGGTTTCCCCAATTAAGGTGCCCCCATTTTCCCCCTTTCTCCCTAAATGATACCCTTCTCCTATAGTCCTACTTCTCTTGAGCTCCTTCTTTCTCCTTATCCCGTAGGTTCCTTGTATACCTTTCCTTCCCCCCTCCCTTAAACCAACCCAATTTTTATCCAAATCTCCCTTATTAACACCTGTTTCCTACTGTTCTTCTCTTTCAGGTTCTTTCTTTTCCTTTACCTCCCTGGTTTCATTCCATTAACCTGGTTCCTGTAGTTACGAGTTACGTCTGGATACATACTCACTTATCAGGATTTGGTTCTAGGATCCACATATGAGGGAGAAAATATGTCGATTTTTTTTTTTCTGAGTCCGTGTTACTTCACTTAGTATAATAGTTTCTAGTTCCATTCATTTAACTGCAAATTTCATGATTTCATCTTTCTTTACTGCTGAGCAAAACTCCATCGTATAATGAACCACATATTCATTATCCACTCATCAATTGAGGGACACTTAGGTTGCTTCCATCTCTTAGATTTCATCTTTCTTTACTGCTGAGTAAAACTCCATCATATAAATGAACCACATTTTCATTATCCACTTGTCAGTTGTGGGACACTTAGGTTGCTTTCATCTCTTAGCTACTGTGAAAAGAGCAGCAAAACATGGATGTACAAGTGTCTCTGCAATAGTATGAATTTGGGTATATGCCAAGGAGTAGTATAACTGGGTCAAATGGTAGGTTCACATGTAGTTTTTTAAGAGTTCTCCACACTGCCTTCCATAGGGGTTGAACAAGTTTGCAGTCCCACCAGCAGT
>NW_008342276.1:682416-709094 GCF_000622305.1 Nannospalax galili | reverse complement strand
GGGGTTCTCATTGTGTTCCTCTAGAGGATTACTGGTATTTGGTGGGGATATGTTATTTTGGTTTTTCATGTTATTATTTTTTCTCTGTGATTTTGACATGTGAATTTCTTTTGTAGTTTCTGACTCTTATGTGATACTCGGGCCTTCAAGTTTAGTTCTGCTTCTTTTTTTGAACTTTCTGTGTCTTTGTGGTTTACTTTTTGGGTATGAAGAGCTGGTTCACCTAATCTTCTGGTTTTCTCTTTTGATTTTATATTGGAGTGGCCAGATTGCTTTTGTCATCAGGAATTCCCACAGAGGCCCAAGTCAGATGAGAATCAGATGCTCTCAGGCTTTCTCCTAAGGTCTGGATACCTCCAGGAAAGATTTTGGCCTCACCAATTTTGGATTGGACTGGCCTGAGAGCAGGGCCCAAGAAAGATGATGGTCTCAGGGAAGCCGGTGGCCGTGGCACCCAGAGATGCAAAGGGAGATGGAGGAGGGAAGAGGCTCCAAGGGCTCCTGGGGACTGCCCTGAGGAACTGGATTGGTCTGGATGCAAAGGATCAGGAAGCAGTGGTGGTTCCCCCATGTCTGGGGCACCAAAACAAGGAGTGGGACAGCACCCAGGTTAGGAGGAAAGATGGGCAGGGGGGAAATGGGAGGGTGAATGGGGCTGGAGGAGTCAATTGACTTACCCCGGAGAGAGACCGGTGAGTCGTGCAGGCCCAGGGAAGCAGAGGGAGATGAGGCTGTTCTTCTAATTTTTAAATAAGGAAAACCCCAGAAGCTTTGTGTTTCTTGCCTTTCATGGACTACTTATTCAGAGTATACATCATTCTGTGAACTACTCAGAAAATCTTACAAATAACTAGCGATCCTTGCTGTTATTTGGTAGCTATGTACTGGAACTTACACATTCATAAGCTAATTTTTGTTTGTTCAGTTTGATGTGGGGGTTGTTTTGTTTTGTGATTGTTATTGCTGTGTGGTTGTTTTGAGACAGGGTCTTATTGTACAGCTATAGGGAGCCTGGAAATTGCTATATAAACCAGGGTGGCTACAAACTTGTAGCACTTCCATGCCCTGTTCTGTATTATATTTTCATTTTTTTTAATGGGTTTCATAATGCAAAGTTCAAGGCCCGGAATTTGAGGATTCTTAGTTTTATTGTACATGTGATATTCTTTGCAACTTGGCATACAATGGGTCTTATACTAAAAAGTGGAGAGAAGTTCCTAGAAGACTCTTGGAGTGACAAGGTTATTATGAAAAAGAACAATAGTATAGGCTTGACAAAGAGGTCTGCGGCCAAATGATGAAAGAGCATAGTGAGGCCCCTTGCGAACATTTAGTGTATTGTACAGCTCATATTTTCTTAACATTGCCTATAATTGACTTATAAGAACCAAAATTCAAACTTCTATCTGTATATATAGTCATATATTAAATTCTGAAATCTGTAATGGAAATTTGGTCAAGACAGGTTACACTGTGGTTGCTGAGTATATTGAAATTTTGCTCTAGTATTGCTGATTTACAACTAAAACTGTGACTGAAGATGTTATCTTTGAATAATGAAGTGCTATATGACTTCTGTGTTTGTAGAAATAATTTTCTCCCACCCAGTTAGATCATTTGGAGTATAATAGCTAATGGGTGCCAGAAACTGATCCATGGAGACTTTAGTCATTAAACTTCACATCAACGGATTCCATCTACATCTGCTTCCAGATCCTGATTTCTTCTCAAAAATCACCTTCCATCTTAGGGAAAAACGCTTTAAGCTAGATTGTTTCCAGTATTAACTCCTGGAGTCGTCTTGTCCAGATTTTATAGGAAAGTCTTTTACTTGTCTTCTCCCTACTTGTTTCTGAGGTTTTGCTCTCTACATAGGTTTTCTTTCTGTGGTGACTGTGGCTCTAGCCATAAGTGCTCTAGAGGTAGCAGTGGGCTCTTTTTTCTCTCTACAGTCCCACTGTCTTCCACACTAACCCAATCCTCTGAAGTTACATAAGGACTATTATGGAAGAAATATATGCACATATTTTAAAATATATTTTGCAATGAATTGTATGCTTTTCAGGTACCCAGCAAACAGTGATGGCTGACATTGGGTCAGACGTTAGGTTAGGTATTGAGGATGGAAGAGTAACTAGACAAAGTCCTACCTTTCAAGAAGTTCCATCCTAGTCAGAACAAACAACAAGTCATCACAAAGAAGTAACAGATAATTTCCTAAAGAAGGTGGAACAGAGCAGGGATGAGAGTCGAGTTCAGAACACTTGATATAATTGAGAGGGAGGACAGAAGATGCAGAGTTAGCAAAGAAGATGTAGAGAGGGTTGCTAGGGAAAGCAGGTGGCAATCCAGGTTGATGTGGTCATGAGAGGGACTAGGGAACAGGTCTGAAAGGGAATGCAAGGTACTTCAAATGCTGCAAGAGAGTATAGGACAGCCACCAACTGTGTCAACCTATATGTCAGTGGTAACAATGATAATGTCATCAAAGTGGTGCAAAGTCCCAAATTGATGTTAGTGAGAAAATGGAAGAGAAAGATAAATAGCAAATATAGTAATAAACAGTTATAGAAAAACTATCAGTAGCTAAAGGAGACTTTAGGTAATGGGAATGTTTGAAGTAGGCTTTTTCCCTTGTTGAAGATGTGGAATATTGAGGCCTGCTTGGCTGTCAATTAGAAAGAACTTGAGAGAGAAAAATGTGTCACTGCAAGAATAAATTATTTGGAAGGTGAGATAAAATAATGTTTAATAAGAAAAATGAAAATAACTTCTGTTTTAGTAAGGACAAAGTAAACATGAATTCAGATTTTAAAAACAATCAGTGTGGAATACAGAGTAGTTCGAGTCTGATTTCATCCCTTTCCGAAGCATGCAAATAAGGGACATTGAGTATGAGACACTGACAGGAACAGGAGAATGAGATGGTCACCCCAGACTGGAAACATGAGACTAAGAAAGGAAGCCAAATGCGCTGAGATCTCTGGGCACTGCAGCCGTGTGCGAAGTGAGCCCACTCATTGGTGCACCACAGTTGTTTCCCTTCAACATTTGACTTCTCTGGTAAAAGAATGAGAACATGGATTATATGATGTAACACACATGCTTTCCTCACACAATATGAGAGAGTTAACTGGTAATTAATGATAATGAAATATCTCATGTATGTAAACCGGATAAAGAGGAAATGAACAACTTGTGAAGAATGATCAAGATAAAAATAGTGGAATAGGCAATAGATTCTAAGTGCTGATGGGGGCAAAGGCTTGCTGAAGGAGGAAGAGCAGAGAAAATATGATGAGAAGTAGAAAAGATTGAGAATAGGATGCTTGACCTAGAGATTTTGAACTTGTTACAGTTCAGCTATGGATGTAGTTGGGAAATAACAGCGCAAGTGGACTTGGAGGCTGAGATCATTGGAGCTAAGAAAGTCGCCAGTTAAGGAGGTCAGAGAGATGTGTGCTTCAGTGTGACTGCTGAGTCACCAGTTGTGATAAAGGTAGAGAAAGGCTTAGAGAAACAGAGCTAGATGCTGACGAAACTAATCAGTGAATAAGAATGACACAGCAGGGTGAAGGATGATCTATACCTGGAAGAAAAAGAAGGGAAGATGAACTGGGGAACATTGCCATGAGCAGCAGAATGCAGCATCCACAAGCAAAGTCCAACTACACTGAAGAAGGAGGTGGAAAATGGCATCTGAAACTTACAACAATGTTTTGGTTAATGAAAAAAGATGAAGGGAAAGCTCATAAGTTAAATAGTAGACTAAGGTGGTTTCCTAATGAGAGACCACAAGTTCCAGAGTCAATTGAAGAGTATTTTGGAGAGGGGAATTCTAATGAACACAAATATAGAGAAGTACAAGATGGGTCAGTTTTCTTTCATTTCGTCTAAAAATTAGTTTGGGGAATCTTTATTTTCACAATGAATGAATATATTGAAAATAACATTAATCTTTTTTAAATTTCCACTTTATTATAAAAATATTCATGGTTCTACTTGAAAAATTCAAAGAGATTAGCAGGGTTGTTGAGTAGAAGTGTGAATGCCCCCTTTCATTCCAACTCATCTCCAAACATACACCATTAAGTGAGAATGAATAACAGTCCCTTGCCTAGTATCCCAAAAACATTAAATCCAGAATGGCAAACATAATAATTTTATAAGCATTGTCCTATACTTTCTTTTATTTAACATGATTCTAGGTAACTTTTGTAACAGCGTGTATGCATTGCCATTGTAGAGGAGCATTCTGTTGTGGAATATGCTGTATTGTAATGGTACCTGTGATACTTTCATACCAAATGCAGTTTTCCCTGAAGATTTAGGAGCATCAGTGCTAATCCTGATTATGAGTGTCTTAGTCAAGTGTCTCTGCAAACATTAATAAAGAGCTCACTCAGAAGCAATAAATCAGGAACCAGACTGGAAGTCTTGCCTTTCAGCAAGCATCTGACCTGTCACTGATTTGACAACTTTCCCTGCCACTGTTTCACACTAAACAAGCAGAAGGTCAGAGCGTTGACCAGGGGCTGTGGTACTGCCATCCTGGAGGAGACACTTGCACTGACACTAATGAAGCTATTTTTAACTGAATGGAAATGGTACATTATCTGTGAACTGTAATCACTCATTGGTTTTCAAGTGCCAGAGGAATTGTATATTATTATCATGTCCCTGTAATTAATTTCTATTTGTCTTGTTATCTAAGTTGATGTCCTTATTTAAGTAGTTATTGCAATAAAATGCAATAATGAAAATGAAAGATAACATTTCAGAGTGAGAAGTTCAGCGTCTGGCACATTCTAGAATTAAAGTTTCTACCAATTGGTTTTCATACAAGCGTTTCTCAATTTACAAAGTAAAAGCACTCCTGAAAAAGTTTTAAATTGAAACCTCTTTTTCATTGAATTTATTTAAAACATAAAACCCACTGATTCATAAAATCTATATGGCCACTAACTTTTATAAAATATGTTGAAAGGAAACTAGCTTTTTGAGGTAGTTCATGTTGTTAAAGGCACATTAGCCATTGCCCAACTTTTAGGCCTCTCTCCTGTTTTCCTCCGTGCCCTCTTGGACCTTTTATCTTTCATAAGAAACTTCAGCTAGGGCACTTACAACTGTACATTTAATACCTAGGGTTTGGCTTTTCTCCTTTCCATTATAGAAGTTTTTTCTCTTATACAATGAATTTTTTAAATGTTTGCCAAACATTTAATATAAAATTTTAAACAAGTCTCCCTCTCCTTTGAACCTTACCCAGAGTCTCAGTCACTTTGAGGTCTCCTGTACTGCTTCTGTGATAGGTCACCTGATCTTATTCTTGCCAGTCAGTGCTCCAAGACCCCTTAGCCATATTTCCCGGGATGGAAGCAGTTATACAATTGACCTGATAATTACCTCTGTTAGAAAACATATGAAGTCTCTTAGGAAGAGATCTTTCTTTTTCTTTTGTCTTGTACCTGTGAAGACATTGGCCTAAAACTGCTGGTACATTTTATACCTGGTAACAGGACCAGCCAAGTAAGCAAGAGAGAACTATCAGGTGAGCGTGGCATCACTGGAGACTATACACTGTGGCCCTCCTGAAGACTGCGCTCTCCTCACAGCCACATCAAATATTCGAGGTTGTATGGCTACTATAGTAGGAGTTTGTTGAAAAGTTGGGAATCTGGCAGTGATGTAATGAAGATGAAAGAGAGTGGGGAGACACAATTTTGTCAGCAAGGTAAAGAAAGAGACTAAATAATCCATGTGATGGATGATAAAGGCTTGAACAAAATGGAAAGAGCAGAGATGGGGAAAGCTGCAGGAATTTGAAATGTTTTATAGAAAGCTTTATAGACCATAAATTGTAAATGTCTGTAGCTTGAACACTGTACAAGTCATTTTTCTAAACTGTACAACTGTTAATGCTAATTTAATATGCTTCCTTGATCCTCT
This sequence comes from Nannospalax galili, assembly GCF_000622305.1. NCBI lineage: Eukaryota > Metazoa > Chordata > Mammalia > Rodentia > Spalacidae > Nannospalax > Nannospalax galili. The sequence continues at coordinate 703,145 of NW_008342276.1, read as the reverse complement.
GAAGTTTTTTCCTCCCAATTCAGGTTTTACAAAACTCTGAATATGGAGCTGGACAGATGGCTCAGTGGTTAAGAGCACTAGCTGCTGTTGCAGTGGACCCGGATTCAACTCCCAGAACCCACATGTCAGTAACTCCAGTTGCAGGGGAATCCAATGCCTTCTTTTGACCTGTGTGGGCATTGCACAACACAGGAGCACTTATATACATATATGTATGTATGCATGTATGCATGTATGTATATATGTATGTATGTAATGTGTGCAATATACTCATATACATAAAAATAATAAATAAAATAGTTTTTAAAACTCTGGACATGGCATCTGAGTGCTATGGATGGTTCTGTTTTCCCTTCCTGTTGCTGTTGTCAGGCTCCTCCTCTTTTCTTACCCTACCTTCCTCCAAAGGAATGCAATACAGAAAATTATAACCAAGGGACTTTGTGCTCATTCTTCCAAAAGTTGGCCAATATTATTTCTTAATTACTGGAAAGAGTGCCTTTGCAGTACCGTTTAAAGTGATGGCTTAATCCAAGCCTGGATGACATGAAGGAGACATAAAAGTTATAGCTCTGAGTGCTGCTTCGGGCAGCACTTTCATTTTCTTTGCTGTCTTCTAACCTTTCAGAAAGGGAGAAAATACCTTTGCTGTTCACTGATCTCTTGCACTGTCATACACAACTAACCAAGAAATAATATTTTTTCTAGGTAATGTACTTTCATGTTTGATCTGATGGAATTCTATGAAGACTTCACATAGTTTTGATGATGTCTTTAAAGATTTGGTGGCTTTTGCATTTATTAAACTCTGCATTTCCAAACCAGACTTTCAAACCCCCGAAAAAAACTGCCATAGAGAATACCCCCTTATTTTGCCAGAACTTACACAAGCCAATATAACAAATGTGAGCAGCGTAGTAAATACTAAGGTCTGAGAATATATACATTTACCTTACTATACAAAGATGCATACCAAAAGATAATAAATTTTAAAATAAAAACTTTGCTATGTGTGCCCGTGTGTATTGTATCTGTATACAAAGTTGGATTCTTTTGTAACACAAGTGTTTTTTAAATTTTTCTTTGATTAATTCATTTTTATTTTACATATATGAGTGTTTTGCCTGAATATATATAAGTGCTCCCATGTTTTACAATGCTCATCAAGGCCAGAAGAGGGCTATGGATCCCCTGGAACTGGAATTACAAATGGTTGTTGACCACCATGTGGGTGCCTAGAACCCAACCTGGCCTCTTTTGAAAAACAGCCAGTGTTCTCAACCAGAAAGCTACCTCTTCAGTCCCTTGTAATGCAAATATCACTGAATGTGTCTGTTTAATTACGTAAGAGATTTGAATTGGATTTTCATGAATAATCCATTTGTATTAATTTTCAATCATTAGAATGATTAGGTAATAAAGATTTTTTTCTCAGTTATATAAAACAGTGCTAAAGTGCAATATTTGATTTCTGAAAAAATAATATTTCATATATATACTTCAGTTCTTCTAAAAGAAAATTTTTATATTAAATTATCAATGGTGATTCAAATGTCACTAATGTTATGTTCTTCAAGAAAGGCAGGCAATTAGGGTCTTATTTACAAGTGTTTTCAAATACAAACATTTGATTTCACTCTGTGTTTTCTTCATTAAGCCATTAGCATCCTTAACAAATGAAACAACTGCTTAAACTTAGATTTGTTTTTATTTTTCCTTACAGCCCCCTGTACTTGAGAGTAGAATCCAGACTCTTGGCATCATGCAGATGCATTTGCACATAATCAAAGTATGCTGTTACTATTTAGATAGCAACAAAAAGAAAAAGGTCATGTGGAAAATACATTGTACAGTTTATATGTTGCAGGGACATGTTTGTCATATGAAAGGATCTGAGGTCTCATAAGGAGCAAGTACCCAAGGCAGGCTGCCGATGGACCAAAATAAGCCAAGAAAGAGCCTGTACTTTATTCCTTCAACACAAAGGATGAAAAAGAAGCAGAGGAAAGGTGTGAGCAAAGGAACGTGATGTAAGTCCATAAATTTGGAGTCAGCTAAATAAACATTAGCGTGCTGGGTAATACACAGCAAGAGAAACAAATGGAGGGATGCACAGAGCTTTCATGAGCATGAGGTGGGAGTTTTCCAGGGCTCAAACCAAACTTCAGAATGATAAAGGGTCTGATTGCTTAAGATGAAACATCCAGATAATATTTTCCTTTAAGAGTGAAATTTCAGGGATTTGGGCTAGAAGTAGTACAACAAAAAGAACAGGTGAAGACAATCAAAATCCCTCTGGCAATGCATGTCCGTGCATTGTACTGATGATGATCTGGTACTTGGTAGTAGTATTTCAAATATTTTCCTTGTGATTCTTAACTCAGTTTATTTCACAGATCTATCCCAACAATTTGAGATATCTATAAAGGGTTTCTGTTATTCCATAACCAAAATTGTACTGTGCATAATGTAGTGTTTTAACTTTACTAATTATTTTACTCTTGAAGAGCTTAAAGAGTCATGCAATAGAGACTGTTAAGTGGACACTGTGTTACCATCAGTAGACACCAAGTTACAATGATAACTACAACTTAGACCTTCCTCTGAGATGATGTGATCTAAGAGGAAAAATAGAGTGACACAAGCAAAGGAGATGATTTACACAATGCAGTGATGTAAGTGTCGTGCTGGCTCTAAGAGCAGGATATAGATGGTCCCCCAAGTCCTTAGCCTCTTCTGTGTGCTTGCAGTGTTAGGACCACATGATTGGTAGTGATGATGCTGTACCAGTAAGTGGATTTTTCATTTTCATTTGAAGCCAATAAAGTAACATGTTAAAAACAAACTGGAAAGAAATAAAATGAGTACATTTACTAAGTGGTGTTTTTAGGAAATATTTCCTTTATTATTCATATTTTTACCATTTCCTTTGATATTAAGTGGAATTATTTGTGAACATTGTGATACTCAATGGCTTATAACATGTAGGATGTAATAGTTGGCATTGTTTCACATTACAATATAGAAATAGTAATGGACTTTGGGGGGGCTGAAGAGATTGCTCAGTGGTTAAGAACACTGACTGTTCTTGCAGAAGACCCAGGTTCAAATCCCAGCACCCACATGGCAGCTAACAACTATTCATAACTCCAGTCCCAGGGGATCCAACAGCCTCTTCTGACCTCCGCAGGCATTGCATGACATGGGTGCACTTACCTACATGCAGGCAATACATGCATACACATAAAATAAAAATAATAAAGAAAATATTTTTAAAAATCATGGACTTTGGTAGGAATAATGGCTTTACTTTGATGTTGACTGAACTATAACAAAGTGGAGAAAATCAAGAGTACATATTACCTTTAGCATATGGTTTTCTTACATGTGTATTTACACTATGCTCATTCCAGAAATACTTGAAGCGAACTCTGGAATTTCATAAGTAGCACAAAGATGCCGTTTTGATAGAATTTGTATGATTTTAAAATTAGGTATGTTTTAGTAGATTCAATGTTTGAAGGTGATAAATTATCAGTAATAAGATGTTATTTGACAGTGCCATTCACTTAAATTTCACAATTGCAATGTCTCTCTCTCTATATATATATAGCTATATATACACATATATGCATATATATGAAACGAAAGATGATTTTCATAAGACTGGTCTCAGTGAACTAAAAATTCAGGAAATTAAATTCAATAAAATATTGAATATTTATTTAAACATCACCCTGGGAAGAAAAAAATAGTGAAATAACTATAAACTAGTAGTAAGAACTTTAGTCAGACAGGAATTTCATGTTATGAAAATACTCAGAAAATGTTTTAAATTATTTTAGGAAAATACATAAGTCCAGCCACTGTTCATTACCACTTTCATTCCTCCTGACCATCCGTGAGGTGACACATTCTGTTTTCTTCCTTCAGCTATACTGTCATTATCTGGGATAGTCAATGTTTTCTCACTAGTGTGAACTGCTTTTTATGGGAGCAAATTCAGCTGATGATAACTTTGTATACAAGTTGACTTGTTCTGGAATAATCCTCTTACTTGATTTGTTGAAGCCGTAATGCCATGCATGACTTTCTAGACACAACTGTCAGATTTACTAGTCATATAAAAGAAGTGGTGTTCCCTCCCTGGAAAGGTTACCCTAAAAGATGTCTGCAGCCTGGCACCCCTCCCCATGGAATGCTGTAATGGCAATTCACACTTTCCTCAGACGGAAAGCAACTCAAAAGTAAACAATCAAAACCTCTACCAGACATCTGACACAAAACACACAAAGTACCCTTAGTCCTGCAAGCTGTTTTGTCAGCCTCAATCTTCTTTTCCTTTACTTTTAATTTTTTTAAATAAATAATTTATTGAAAATTTCATACATGCATATAAGGTGTTTTGATCAAATCCATGCCCACTCCTTCCCCTCCAACTCCTCCTATATCGCCCCATCAATTTTTTTCTGATAACTTCATGTACTCTTTCTTCTTCTTTGATTTATTTATGTTTTATGGGGCTTTTGGCTACTCTAAAACTCCCCCCTCTGAAGAGGTAACCCTAAAATCTTTTAAAGATTAGGTAAAAGCTTCCAAATATTTTCGACACATTTGGTCTTTGGAACTGAGTAGGTTGCTAAGAGGCCCAAGGACACTGTGAGTTTTAGCCAAGAAACTGGCTATTTTTCTTTGGGGTCTTTTTACCCTAACTGGCTAGCCAATTCCTACTTCCTATTATTATCACATCATCCTCTGAAGAGGTTACCCAAATTGCCAATAGGGAATAGGGACACAGACGACTCTGGCTTCTTCCATGCTGAACAGGGATGCAGGGTAGGGCAATTGTTCATTGGGTCTATCTAAAAGACTCCCAAATTGCATAACTCTTATATGTAGGGGAGAAAGAAAGTCATTGAATTGTGAATAGGAGATGTGAAGGAGAAGTAAAGGCAAGAGTAAGTAGCATTACAAGTTCTAGACAGGGAGCTAGAAAAAAGTCAGAACAGGGCAATTTTCAAATGTTCATATGAGAGTCAATTGTAATTTCTTGACAAGGGCTTTCAAAAGCATCCCTCTATTGGGTTCCTCCTCATTTTTCTTCTGTCTTCCAAGGCTGCACTCTAGACTGATGGACTCAGGATTTGCTTTCAGGTATTTTCATAGCTGTTGGAGTGGTTAGAATCAGTGTCAGTTCCTTTGCAAAGGTCAGCTTCAATCTTTAAAGAATTCAGCATAATGATTTAAAAGAACCATCAACAAGGGCATGGATGTGCCTCAGCCTTCGCTTGGCTACATTTCAAAGAAACAGCTGTCCATCTGAACATTTATGCTTCATATTCCACAGAAAAGGCAAATCTGCTAAACAGGAAAAAACAGCATCTTCATTAGCGAACACTGCAGTCATAGTGCTCGTACTCCACAAAGGCCGGGTGTCCGAGCAGTTATAAGCCTCGTTCAACTAATTCACGAATTTCTGTTTGTTTCTTTTAGCCTGCTTCTTCCACCTGTTAAGGATAGGTCTGCTTGAACCATCTTTTTCTAAGTATGTGGTAAAATGCCATCAAGCAATTTGGCTGTTTTGACTACTGAAGATTTGACCTCAACAGTTTAATGTGTCTATTTTGCTTCCACCAAACTACACAGTTTTGAATATTACAGTCATCCTTATTTGATGAAAGCTCTGAGGGAGAGATTCTGTTTGTGCCACTTTACAAACTCCTCAGAAACTAGGAAAGATCCTGAAACTGCTCTCTTCTCAACTTTAAGAATTCTTTTTTTTTTTCAGAAATTTAAAGATTTATTTTTTATTTATTTTTATGTGTATGTGTCTTGTGAGTGTGTGCTTACATATGTGTGCTGATGTACTCACGGGGTCCAGAAGTGGTCCTCATTGTCCTTTATCATTCTTTGTCCATTCGTTTGAGGCAATGTCCCTCCCTGAACCCAGGACTCCCATGTACTGGGACCTCCCTTGGAGTTGGAGTTACAGGCACGCGTGGGATACCTCGCTTATTACGTGAGTGCTGGGATCTGAACTCTGGTCTTGATGGTTGAGCAGCAAGTACTTTTAAGCATGACCTATTTCTACCCCCCAACTTTTTATTTTATTAGTATATTAAAACATTTTCAGTTATTTCATTCACATAACTATGAGTGAGTACTATCACTTTTTCCAATATGAATCTGTCTACGCTGCTGTTTTTATACCCACGAGCACCTTCTGCAAGGTTTTAGCTATGAAAACATTTTTCAGAGTAAATTATTTTTCAAAAAGCATATTGAATTACACATTAAATTTGATTTGTTTCTGCCCAAACACATATTGCAGCTTAATGAATATCCACAGTGTAATGGTGTTGAGGGATTGTGATCTTTCAGGTGTGCTTAGAGCAATGAAGGATCAATATTCATGATTGGATTAATACTTTCTTTGGTATCCTTGGTGAGACTAGAGATCTTAAGGAACAGGATTAGTTAACACAACAGCAGGCTGCCTCTTTCGCTTCCTCTCTTACATCTGATGCCATCCACCATGTTATGATATAACTTTCAGAAGATGTTGACAAGATGGGCCTGTCTGATGTTGGGTTTTCAGCTTTCAAAATTATGACCTATATAAACTTCTTTTCTCCATAATTTACAAACCTTATTTGTTTCATTTTAGCAACAAATTCCTAGTGTTGGTCTTCATGGACAAATGAGTCCTGACAAATTTTAGCTAGTAGAATCCAATATGTTTTAGTTCCATTGGGGTCTTTCTCTGTGTCCACTTAGCTCTTGTAGAGTACCTGGTTTGGCTCCCAACACTCACATGGCACCTAACAACCATCTGTAGCTCCAGGGAATCTGATGCCTTCTTCTGCCCTCCACATGCATTGCACACATGGATGTTATACATATACAGGCAAAATATTCATAAAAATAAATAAATTTTAAAGTGTTAATATTTTTTATCTTCTATAACAACTGAGGACACCTAACATCAACCTCTAACCTTCAAACCACACACATGCAGCTGCAAGCACTCCCCCTACAAGTTCATGCAAACACACACACACACACACACACACACACACACACACACAAGAAGTAGCAGATGTAGGACTGGAGAGATGACTCAGAAGTTCAGAGCACTGACTACTCTTGCAGGGGAGCTGGGTTTGATTCCCAGCACCCATGTGGCAGCTAACAATTGTCCATAATTCCAGTTCCTGGGGATCCAATGTCTTCTTCTGATCTCCGTGGGCATTGAACTATAAGGGTGCACTTGCACACATGCAGGTATACACTCATACACATAAAATAAAAAAAATAATAAAAATTTTAACAAAAGAATTAATAGATACTACTAGAGATTGAAACAAAGAAATAAAACATCCAGCTTTGCCCCTCTATGGTCTATTAAGGGATACAGTCAGGCAATGGTCATTACACCAAGAACTGCACTGGGTTCATAGGGCAGGGTATGAAAGCATTAGGATAGAGAGCCAGCTCAGATAGATTAGGACCAGGTAAGGATTTCTAGAAAAACTGAACTGAAAAAAGAGCAAGAAATCTATGCAGGTATTATCTCATTGAATAGTTTAAAAAATTACTATAAGTACCATTTTATTCTTCATTTTCTAAGTAGGAAATTGAAGTTCAATACTACTAGAGGAAAGAGGTTCCTATGCTAGTCTAGCATACAGCAGGCACTAAGCACACACGGGGTAAATCAAAACATGCTAGATTTAGATGGTTATGCAGTTGGACTTCACAACATTTTATCCTACAGAGATACAGCTAATTCTGTATGGATACTATGATGGTTACTATTGATCATCAACTTGTCAAAATCTAGAACCACTTAGGAAAGAAGCCTCTAGGCATACCTATGAGGAATACCTATATTAGGTTAGCCTCTGGGTGATCTAGATTGTATTAATTAATGTAGGAAGACCCACCCTAAAAGTGGCCAACAGCATTACTGGGGCTTGGGTCCTGAACTAACCTATGAAGAGAAAGCTAGCAGAGTCTCAGTGCTCCTTGCTCTCTTCTTTCTGATTGCAGGCACAGTGTGGCCATCTGCTTCATCTCCTTCCCCCCTGACTGGATCAGCATGGTGGACGGCACCTTCCAAAAGTGAGCCAAAATAAACTCTTCATAAGTTGCTTCAGTCAGAATATTTTTGTCACAACAGAAATGTAACTAATATAGATCGCTTAGGAAGATAATTTGGAAATCCTCACCCAAAGCGTTTTCTTTGGTACAAATCTTTCACTTCCTTTTCTACCTCATGGTGTTTTCTGTGGCTTCTCCTCCTGCAGCCCACAGCTTCACAGGGTGAAATGAAGGATAGAGCAAATCTAGGAAACTAGATTTGGGAATTTTTTTTCTTACTCTGGTATGTTGCTTCTATCTTTTACAAGTGCCTGTGGGAGGCAACTATGGCTCCATTTCTAATCTGTGTGTAAAGGAAGGCTTCTCTCCTGTGGAGAAGAGCCTTTGATTTTTAAAATAGTTAATTATTTGTTTTTTAAAATGAGGTTTCTATGGGCCAGGGAGCTGGATATCAGGTTCTCTTCATGGGTTTGAGAAAATGTACCCTTTTCCCAAATTCAGAGATTCTGTTTGAACTTCATTTTCTTAACTTTGTGAAAATTTGAAGCCTCTAGAATGAGAAAGAAGAGAAAAAGGTGTTACAAACCAGGAAAAGCTTTCTGAGAGAGGTGATGTTTGAGTGAGATCCTGAATATGAGTGATTAGCAATACCATCAAGGGAGGAAAGGAACTTCAGAACAGGAGAGGCATCTGGAAAAACAAGGGATCATGAAAAAGCATCACTCACTCCAGGAAGCACCAGTGGTTCCAGATGTGCAAAAGGAATACGTGTTGATAAGTGGCAGGAGAATTAGAAAGTGTAGGAAAGCTGCCAGTGTATTCTGCTCCATAGCTACCATAAAAATCCACATAGGACTTTCTGATTCATTTCCAGGTTTTTTTTTTTTTTTTCTCTATAAATTCTACCTCCTCTACAAAGTCATATCATCAAAAGTGCATGACTGGAGTAGAATTCACTACATTGACACACATCAGAATTATCTGGAAAATTTTACGAAAATGTTGATTTTCTAGAACCTAATCATGTGTAAATTAACTAACATATTTTCTGATGTAGACAAATAGTAGACAGTTATCTAACATGAATTTGATTATTAATCTTGGTTGTCAATATGACTGGATTGAGATTCACCTGGGTATTTAAATTAGTAAAGAACACCTAGGGGCATGTCTGTGAGAACATTTTCAAAGATAATTAGATCATGAGAATTTGACTTAATGAATTGCTTCATCCATTGATAGATTAGAAATTTGAATAGACATTTGAGACAAGAAGGAACTGTGGAGGGAGAAGCAAAGTGGAAGGAAATGGATCACTAGGGGCACAGATGTGAGGAGTAAATCTTGGCTTTGGCTCATTCTTGTTTTTTTTAATTTAAGCACATTCTATTTCTTTTGTGTGTATGTGTACATGTTTCCATGTGTGCATGTATGTGCATGTACACTCATACATGAGCTCACATGTAAGCACCCCATGCATATGCCATGGCCCATCTCTGGAAATCAAGAAACAACTTGCAGATGTGTGTTCTCTCCCTCCTCTATATGAGCCCCAGGGATCAACACATCAAGTCGGACAGCATGTGCCTTTACCCACTGAGCCATCTTTCTGGGTCTCTTTCTCTTTCCTGGCTGCCATGAGCTTAGTAATTTTGCCGTATACACTCTGCCCCAGAATGGCCCAGGAACAATCGAGGAAGCTGATCATGCACTGAAACCTCTGAAAACAGGTTAAAAAATAAATCATTACTCTCTAAAGTTGCTTTAGACCTTAGTCTGTTGTCACAATAACAAAAATAATAACACTAAGAATAAATGAATACCCCCTGTATTATGCTTATGTCACTGTTCTATATATAATTCCATCATAGCAAAGAATCCTGCATACCTTCAAAGGTACGACAACCTGACAAATAAATATGTTCTAATGCATTGGTGACAAACAGCTATATTGAATGTTTATTTTATTTAAGAATACAATCCGAAAATCAGCTCTTTACCTTTGTTACCCAAATGGAAAGAGCAACTTACGCTATAAACTTTGGGTGAAATTCAAAGGTTGATGTTTTAACACTAGGTATAGGTGAGGTCTTTGAGTCACCATTCAGTGTTCATGTAAGACTCTGCTTCCTACTATACCTGCCCATAAAATATACTCCCTTCAGCTGTTTGGCAAGGAACACAGTTTGAGCACAAGAGACCTCCCTTAGAGTGGAGCAGGAACTGACCTGGAAGCCTTCTAACTGAAGTTCAGCTGCCACAGCGATAGGTGATGATATGCAAACTGCAAAGGGAAAAAACAATCAATGATCCAACCCAGCCCTAAAGCCTAATAACCGTAACAACCAGCATGGCAAACTACGTCTATTGGTGCAGTAGTGACACTGTTATCTGGGGGATAATCAACAGCTATCTAATTGGACTTGAAGCCCTCTCAATGAGAGGGAACACATGGGTCACACTGTAAACTCAGCCAAATACACATGTCAGAAGAGGACATAGATCCTAGATAAAACCCTATCTCTTTCATATCTCAAGACAAATGAAACTTCTTACTATATGCTAAATATCAATCCTTATATTTACAGACAAGCATATTGTACAGCACTCTTCAAAGAAGCTTCTTTTAGCAACAGATAGAGGCTACTGAAATATTGTACAACTGGTCAGACACAGGGAACATACATTTGAGAGATGCCCAGTACTAGGTGACACATCTACAGTTGAACCTCTACAACTAAGGCTCATGGAAAATAATAGAATAAGGGTTAGAGAGAAAGCTAATACTTCTCTCCACTCTCACCAGTAAAGTTTCCTTATACAATAGACTGCAATACACTCAGAAGGCCACAACTGGTCAAGTTTTAAAGAATAAGAGACTGTAGAGTGTAGGATAGGACTTCTATATGGAACCTCATCCACCCACAGCTCAGGGACCATTGTGGAAGATGGGGTGGAAAGACTGTAAGAGCCAGGGCTGGTTCATGAACACAGGGAAGCAGAGGCTTCCAGGTTACTGGACGCTTGCACAGGTGAACTTGTGACAATGGTGGCATTGAACACAGGACCCATGTCAACTCAATTAAATAAGGGCCCAAAGGGGAGGAGAGAAGTAGGTGGCAGGCCAGGCCGACACTAGACTGAGAACTATTTGATTGCTGCTGATGAAAGAGAGTATGATTTACATACAATCACTGGATGGGCTGTCTAGAATCCAGTGGACACATTTACAGTGAGGGACATTTGGGTACAAATGCCTGAATGAATAGGACTTAACATGCATGGTGGAATGCATAAGCTTCAGTGGGGGTATGGGAGAAGCATGAGTGGGGGAGGGAATCTAAATTTGATTATGAAATTACAAATGCTCAATTAAAAAATTAAAAATTAAAAGTAAAAAAAGAGATATGGTCTCTCTTGAATTTTGAATTTTGCCTAATGGCAGTAAGGACAGGGATTATGTCTCACTCATCTTTATTATCTTTAGACCCTAAAACAATACACAATGCTTATTCAATAATTTTGAGTTTTTTAATGTTTGTAGAAACTGGGAAAATATTACATAAATCTAAAAAGCAAAGGGAAATGCTGTTGAACTTAGTTTTCCCCAAATCTAATAATATTATAAGAATTTTTTTTCTTGCTTTTCCTATTCTAGCACAAATATATTTCACACTATTTTTTTTCCTCAACATAAACAGATAGGAGAATTTACATGGGATGCAGAAATACTGAGACTGCACCTACAACTCAGCATTTTGAGCATAGAAAATTATAAAATGTGAATTTCATTATTCCTCCAAGTGAAAGGTGAATAATATTTCCCTTGTTTTGCTGGGATTATGACCTTTTTTTGTTTAACATAGCTTTCTGGAAGTGAAGCTCTCAGGCTTCTGAACTGGAACCAAAACACCTTTTCAGTTCCATCAAAGTCTCATGGAATAGTTTCTCTAAGGGTCCTTCTGCTTGGAGCCCAGGCAGGAGACCATGTTTTGAAGCCTCCTGCAGAAAGGTCCTCTATTAGAGCTGAATTAACTGCTAACTAGGTGAATAAGTCTCTATAAACATCCAGCCCAATGCAGCCTTCAGAAACACAGAAGAAAACCCACAAGAATCCTCTGCTGCACCCAGGTGATCCACAGAAGTATGATAAATAATATAAATAATATGAAGTTGCTGCTTTAAGTTACTAAGTTTTGTAGTGTGACAAACAAAGTAGATAAGAGAATGGAATTTGTAATATAAGTGAAAAGCCATCATAACAATAACATAAACCATGTGGGATTAGCTTGAGGTCCAGGCAATATGTGACCACAGATAATGTTGATGTAGTTGATAATGTTGATCCAGTTGATTCTTTGTGACAGGTTTGGAATTTGGAAGGATAAATAAGAAATTATTATTGGAGACTGGTGCAAAGATAAACTTTCTATGTGGTAGCAAAAATTTTAATGAACGAGTATCTAGAGATCACACATGCATACACACACAAATAAATGACTTCATGAAACAGTAGACTCATTAAGGAAATTTTCAGGCAAAATACTCTGTATACCGACTTATGCAATTCATTCATGTATGACAAGCGGTAGAAAAGTTGTAATATGAAGGGAATTTGAGTTTTCAAGAAAAATCTGGAGGAACTATAAAGTCTTTCCCATGTTGAAAAGCAGAACTGCTACTTCTAATTATTGTCCCCTCAAAGTACAAAGGTGGAGCAAAGTAAAGATAACCTCAAAATTAAAGAAGTAGAAACACTGGCTTAAATTCAAAAAGATTTAAGGGTGTGTTCATAAACTCTTCCCAGAAACTTTAATAATCTTAGAGGCATATGTGGATGTCTGCCCCATTCTCAGTCTAAATTTTAAAAGGAGCCTTGTTTTGAAGAACTTTGTAGCTGGGCACTTTTTAGTTCGTGTCTTTCATTAACCTGTGCACTATTATTTGTCTTTTGGTTTGTTGAGGTAGTGTCTGTACTATAATAATGTTTGTCAAAGTGAATGACCATAAAACTCCAGGACCTCCCTTTGACAGGCACTTTCAACAAAGGTGACTAAATGCTGCCATTCTCATCTACTTTAGAGGCTTTGAAGATAGTCAGTTTAACCTTCTTGCTCCTATGCTTATTCTTCTTGGGCGTGGTACCGATCTTCCTTTTTTAACACCATCATGAAATCTCAATATAAGATAAAAGATGATACTTTTGATTGTTGCAGTCAGACAAAGTATATGCATCCCCCAGTTTTATCAACAAAACCAGCCTTTGTTTATCAGGAGGAATTCCTTCTGAATTCTGGATTTTGGCCTTTACATTTGCACATTATCTGAGCTTTCAAACTCTAGGGGATGGTCTTCACATAGAGTTTTTATGAAAAGGTGTACCACGGTGGTTTATGCTGCAGAGAGTATATCTTATATGTGTGCTTTTTGTCTGATGTAATGAACTTTAATAAAATCCATAAGATTCCCACAGTAGTTGAAAAGATCATATTGGCAATTTCAAAGTTTGAAGTTCTAAAAGGAAAGACAATCCATAATGAACAGGGCCTTTAAGGATTTCATCATACGTGTACAGGAAGCACACTGAATGGTCTTTAGCCTCAAATAGCTGTCCTTTTCATTTTCTCTTAAGAAGGGATGACTCAGAGCTCAGAGACAAGTTCCAGAGGGCAGAGTAAAGCATATCATGAGGGAGCCAAGTGACAAAACAGTTCACATGATAAAAATGTAACATTTGTCAAGGAATTGGTTATGTACAAAACTGAATCTTAGAACTGCCTTAAATTGGTGGCTGCTATGTGACAGTCCTTACCCAATAATTAATGGTGTTTTAACTTGTAAATGAACATATAGAGGTAAGATGACTTACCTCTTTATTATAGGCTTGCTAATGTAAAAAAGTCATACTGAGAATGTGCATTCAAGACCCTTTATATGTGCTCATATTTCATTTCTATAAAAAGGTTTTTGGCTTGAAATCCAAACCTTTTGTTGTACTGGGCAAGAGTTTTAGAGGATTTTTAAAGGGTGATTGTGCAAATGCATAGTTTGCAAGCAGATGGCAGCTGGGATAGTAAACTTTGCTACCTTTCCTATTGTGAAGTGAAATCTAATTTCTTTGCTCTTGAATGGAGCCAGTCTTCTGTCTTGCTTTCACCAGCAGAACGCAGGAGATATAACACTGTGAAACTTCAAATGAAGAAGCCATGAAAATTTCCATTTAGATTCTTCAGAAGTCTGCTCTTATAATCCATCTCTTCAGAACTTAGCTACCATGTTTTATGGTGCCTACACGTAGCCATTCTGATTGACAGCCCCACCCAAGCTTACAGCTGACAGTCAAAACTTCGAGCTGATAATAGGAGTTAGGCATTTTAGACACCTAGACAAATGTTATCAACATACCTCTATCAATATCAGGCTGTTACCACCTTAAGAGATCCTAGGAAATCACAGGCCTTCTGTATTCAGTTAACCCAAATAACTCTGAAATTTAATAATAATTGGTTAATGAATACATTAAATATTGAAATTACTTTTATATGGTATTACCATTTGAACAAAACTTTAATACCATTTCTTCACTCACAGAATTGTTTCCTGTTATCTTAAGACAATAATTATGAACTTTTGCTCTTGCTAAAGAATACCCTTTCTATAGCTAACAGTATCAATAGGTTTGTGACATAGTCTGATAAACCTAGTTATTTTCCCAAATGTTTTCTGAAGCCAATTGATTTAATCAGAGAAAATATTCCTATAATAAAAAGGTTATCAAATACTACAAGTGGTATGAACAGAAAATCTCTGAAGAGTTCTACTCATATTTCTTTGTTAAATTTATATTTTTCACATATGTATGACCCCCAAGACACTTCTTTTGTCTTTATTTCTAAAAGACTTCAATGTAATATGAATTGAGAAAAGTGAAACAGGGCCTTATATGCTATTCTACAGGAACACTATCTTAAATTCATTATTTATTACTATTAATTATTATTACTAATGCCTTTATGATAATTATGTATAATAGCTATGCTTAAAACCACAAAGATTACTTTAATGATGTCAATAATGGACAGAAAAGAACAAAAGCATCTAGGTAGATGACAGATCATCTAGGTAAAACGTGCATTAATAAGAAGGAGGGGAATGTATGCCATCTTATCAGTAGAGTTATCCAGCAAAGAATTTGAGCAGGATCAAGAATTTGAAGGAACGAAAGGGGAAAAGATGAATATAAGAAAACATATTTTCTTGAACTCAGAGACTAAAAAGTCACACTATAGCTAATTAGAAATTTAAGTATTTCAGAAAAGAAAGGGTTAAATGTATGAAAATTTCTGCTTTTAAAAACCTTGGTACGAGAGCTGGAATTATAATACAGGGACAGAATGCTTACTCAGCATGCGCAGTGACCTAGATTCAATTCCCAGGGTGGAAAAAGTTTCTTGATAGTTTTGGTGCAGATGAAAGAAAAGAAAGTCAAGTGAGACCCCCCACTTTTCAGACATGCTGCTGTAGTAAACTACTGATTATTATTACTTTTACTTTAGTTGACAAATTGCAAAGCACTGAGAATACACTACAGCATTCACCTGTACCAAAGGCCCTGCTCATGCTTCCACACATTGCTGAAACCAGACACACAGAAAAAAAAAATAAAGTATCTGAGGAAAGAGAAGAAACACAAAGTTAAGAATAGAAACACACATTGCATCAAACACCGCATATCACAGTGGATCTATACTCTATGTAAAAGTAGTATATTATTTGGAGATAGCTGTTAAAATGTTTTAAATAGAGACCAACCACTAAAACTAAACATAAAAAGCAAAGAAGATAGAATGGTACAAAACCATAGAGAAGTGGAAAATATAACATAGGAAAATATAGGGGAAAGGAGAGAAAATACAGATATGACAAGAACAAAATGAAGAGAAATGTGTGGGAAATAATTTTAGACTTACGAATAATCATAAACATTAAATTATCTTAGGTAGGAACTCAAAAAGGATATAGTTAGCAAAACTAAATTAAAACGCAAGATTTGACCAAATAATTGCTCATCAAAATACATTAACATAGGAGCTAGAGAGATGGCTCAGCAGTTAAGAACACTGGTTGTTCTTGAAGAAGACCCTGGTTCGAATCCCAGCACCCACAGGGCAACTAACAACTGTCTGTAACTCTAGTCCCAGGGGATCCGACAGATTCTTCTGACCAATACGGGCATTGCACGACATGGGCGCACTTACTTACATGCAGGCAATACAGGCATACACATAAAATAAAAATAATAAATAAAAAATTTAAAAAATACATTAACATAAAGACAGATACAAAGTGAAAGACTAAGCAATAGTTACAATCTAACAATAATCAAAATTACATTGAATGGCCATATTGATATCAAATTCAAAAGTTTTATAGAAAGGAATATTGCTATGGGAAAAAGCATTTTTATGAGAATATCATTTCTTCAAAAGGACTTAACTATCCAAAGATTTTACATACCTATAGTATTTGTTCAAAATATGTATGTTAAAAGTTAAGAAAATTAAAACATAAAAATGAGACAAAATCCCTTTAATAAATGCATTTAAACATTGATCTCTGAATAATCGACAGAAAATGTAGACAGGAATGTATTACAGTTACTGAAGTTTTCATTAACATTGTTAAGCAACCTGACTTAATTGACAGAGATAAAACACTTCCCCCAATTACAAAGAATGCATATTATTTTCAAAATCAGAGAAAAAATTACACACATATATACATATGTGTACTTCCAGACACATTTACCATGAAACAGGTCATAGTGCATACCCAGAATTTTCAAAAAATTTATAAAGATTGGACAATTTAAAGACGTGCTCTGGCTGTATTGAAATTAAAATAGAAATTAATAATAAATACAACTATAAAATTGTTAAGCATTAGGCTAGGCATGGTAGTGCATGCCTTTAATCCCAGCACTTGGGAGGCAGAGGGAGGTGGATCTTTGTGAGTTCGGGGCCAGCCTGGGTCTACATAGCGAGTTCCGGAACAGCTGGGGCTACAAGGAGACCCTGTCACAAAAAGACAAAAAATAAATAAATAAATAAAAAATTGTTAAGCATTTATATCCTAAACAATGGAAAGAAATGGTAAAGAAGGGAATGAATAGAAAATACCAATAATCAATGAAATTGGGAGCAGGAGAGAGATGGCTGAGCAGTTAAGAGTACTGGATGCTCTTACAGAGGACCTAGGTTCGATTCCAGCACTCACCTGGTGGCTAATAACCATCTATAACTCCATTTTCAGGGGATCCAAAGCCCTCTTCTGACCTCCCTGAGCATTGCATGACATGAGCACACTTACATGCATGTAGACAATGCACCCATACACATAAAATAACAAAAAAATTTTTTTTAATTAAACAAATAAATGAAATCAAAAGCTGTTTCCTGAAGATAAGCAGTAAAAGCAAATTAATCAAGCTACTTTAAAAAGCAGCAGATGTGGGGCTGGAGAGATGACTCAGCAATTAAGAGCACTGTGGCTCTTGCAGAAGACCTGGGTTTGAATCCCAGTACCCACATAGCGACTAACAACTGTCTGTAACACCAGTTCCAGGGTGTCTGAGCCCTCTTCTGACCTGCGTCGACACTGCACAACATGGGTGCAACTTAAACACATCCAGGTATAACATTCATACACATAAAATGAAAACAAAAAATTTTTTAAAAGCACTAGATGCTGTACTAGATGGTATTAATATGGCACAAAATATTATGCATTGCGTTTTTAAATCATTGAAGAAATATACATAAATAGAGGAATTATTAGTAATTAATATTTATGATGTAATAATAAATAATAATTAATGCAGAAACAGAAATAAAAAAGACAGTGCTGTGAAATACACAAGCAACCTAATTTCAGCAAAGAAAAATTAAATATTCCAAGCATTCCAGTGTCTAGTAAGGAACAAACTTTAGAGGTTAAAAAAAAAACTCAAAAATAAAAATTGCAGGTCGCTTTCCTGTATACTGAGTGGATGATATTGATTGAACAATAACAGTTCCAGGAAATAGTAGTAATTAAGGTCATTTTCAAGCTTGCTATGAGCAGGTAGCATTACCCTAAAATGAATATTGCACCCAAAGGTGGTTACCAAACAAAGCATATTTAGACCAGGAACTAGTATAAAACCCTATCAAAATCACAGTAAAATAAATCTGGCAATATATAAAATAATTAAAATAGCAAAACAAATTGCATTGCTCCAGAAAGGCAAAAGCAGTTTAACATTAGAAAGTTATCAATATATCATAAAAATAAAGAAGTATTTTACTTGATAAAAATAATTTCACAAAATTAAATCTCGAAATTGAATGTTTCATATTTCCCTATTTAAAATATTAGTACAAAGTTACAGTAATGAAATTTGTAGGCTAATACATTTAATATGAATGTAGGTCAATAATACAGAAGTAAGCTCATATATTTTACATTAATAACAAATTTTGAGTACCAATACTGTGTAATGTTTTATTTTGTAAATATGTCACAATTTATCTAAACAAGATACTTGAAGCTATTTTTTGTTGTTTTCAAATTAGGATTGTCATTAATGATGCTTTTATGATTATCTGTGTAAGTATTTCCACTAATGTGGGTATAACTTATTGTTAGATATATACTGAAAAGTAGAAAAGGGTTTGTTTTGATAATGGACCCAAGATAGGAAATAATCTTTCAAACAAGTGACACAAAGACAACTGGACAGTCAAACATAAAAGGAATGAAGTTGAACAAACAGAATGAAGTTGGACTCTTACCTACAGTACAAAAAAATAGCAGAAGTTGGATTAAATATCCAAAATAAGGATTAAAATTATGGCTCAATAAACCATTAGATATTCAATATTAATGTATATTTTGAATAATAACACTATCAGAATCATGTGTTATAAAGGACAAATCAAATAAATTATAAACAAGTACTATAAAACTTATGAAATAATGTTGGAAAAAAAGCACCTTTAAAAGACTAACACAAACAAGGAGCTGCATTATATTTATATCTTAAGATTCAATATTGTTAAAGTAATACTTTTTTCTTAAATTGTCTATAGGCAGAATATAATCTCAATGAAACTGGTAGCAGGCAGAGTTCTATTTCATGCAGAATGCCAGAAATAAGAAATCCAGATGATCTGAGCTTCACTAAAATAATAATTCATGAAGATTTGCAAAAGTAACCATTTAGATTTGGGGATATTTTGAGGCTATTCATTTTTGTTCTCGCCTTGTACATTTTGTATTTAAACTTCTTCCTATTTATGTAGTATACCATCCTGGAAAATCACCATTTTAAAAAATCATCTTACTTCTCTCAGGAAAAGGCTTTTTCCTAAAAATCTGTTACTCTGGATGATAAAGGGGACACACCAGCACTCCAAAGCTCATTGATTTCATTGTATATCCTTTTCACGCACAGGTTTTCAAGATATGTACTTTTATTTAACTATGAATGATAAAGAGTATACAGTTGATTCTGATTATTACAGACAACAAAACTGCTCTAAAATGCAATAATTACATTTCATTAGCACTTACATAATTGTTGATATCATTAAACTTAGTCTATGTTACAACTGTGTTTTATCTTATTTACCCTCTACCTTCTTAAAAGGAATTACATTTAAAAAAATATTTTATTATTGTTTTTATTTTACCTGTAAAAATGTATTGTCTCCATGTATGTAAGTTCACCCATGTCACAAAATGCCCATGGAGGTCAAAAGAGAGCATCAGATTCCCCTGTAACTGCAGTTATGAATGGTTCTTAGCCACCATGTAGGTGCTGGGAATTGAACCTGCGTCCTATGCAAGAATAGTTAGTGCTCTTAACCATGGAACCATCTCTCCAGTCCATTAAAATTACATTTTATTTATTATTTTTAAGGTGTATCTAAATCTGCATTTTAATGTTTTAAGGAATAGAATATATATTAACATTACCATTTGACTAGAGTGGATATTTTAATGCTCAATATGAAATACAAGGAGTTTGTTTTTCATTACACCTGAAACTTCATTTCATTATTTGCTGAATTTTAAGCCATGCTACAGTTGTAGCTAAGTAAAGAATCAGCCTGATTCTTAGCTTTTAGTTTTATAGCCAAGTAGATCTGAACTCTGAGAACCACCTGTTCCTTCCGCTATCTCTCTGAACTGTGCACTCAAGCCAGGGTTCACTTATACTTTATTGAAGCCAAGAAACAGTTTATTTTAAATAGTTCTGATATTTATATCATATTATAATTTTTATTTTGTACTTGCATATTTTTAAATCACTAAGTCTTTTTGGTTTTTGGTTTTGTTTTGGTTTTGGTCGTTTTGAGACAGGGCCTGTCTCGCTGCTGTCCCAGTTGGCCTAGAACACACTATATGTAGGTCTCACATAGATCTGCCTGCCTCTGCCTCCCGAATGCTGGGCTTTTTGTCTTTTATAAATATAATTTTTCTTCTTGTTTCCTTTTTAATCCATCTAAAGATATTTATCATATTTTGGTAATGAATTTACTATTGAAAGTTGCTTTTGTTATCTAGTGTCTGAAAACATTTAT
>NW_008342276.1:679158-682303 GCF_000622305.1 Nannospalax galili | reverse complement strand
TCACTGATGAATGGAAGAAAGCATATATTTCTAGGTTGCTTTTTTTTTTTTAACTTCTGTTCAATACTTTATGCTGGTCATGACTTACGAAGTCCCAAAGGAAGTCTTCAAACCATTTCTATAATATAGTCCTGAATTTTCGTGTGGTTATTCCCTGGGTGTTTTCAAGATTCTCTCCTTATTTATCATTTTTTATCACTTTGAGTATGATGTGCATAAGTACTTTCTTAGTTTGTTTGCAGTATGGTGAGTTTCATGATAACACAAATTTGTGTCTGTCTCCATCTTGGAAGTATGGGGCCATTGTGTATTATTTTATTACTTTCTAAATCTTTTCCTTTTGCTAAGACTCTAATTTACATTATGATATTTGATATTCCACTAAGTTAAAACTTTATTTTACTCAGAATTTTTTCTTATTTCACATTGCATGACCTCTTCGGATCTCTCAGACTGACTGACTCTTCTGTGGTTTCAAGTTGTTATTGAGAACACCCTACTAATTTTTGTTTAATATAGAATTGATTTAATTACCCAGGTCTCCATTTAGATTTTTTCATGCTTTCATTTTCTAAGTATTTATTCACTAACAAGACGTTTTTTTCTCATCTAATTGATTATCAACTGCTTTAATGTCTTTGTTTAATAATTTTAACACCCGATAATTTCTGTGTTTGGCTTTTATTTTTTTATTGTCTTTCAGTGCTTTGTTGCATTCTTCATGATTATTGATTTTGTTCTAGTAAATAATTAAGTTCTCCCAGTTTGGTTTGTTATTTTGAGGGTAACTTTTAAAGTTTTGTGTGGCGCTCACATAGCCTTTACTACTGGGATGCTTTAGTGTGAAGTCCAGTGCTGATATAGTTTCTAGAAATTGTCCAGGTAATTGTCAAAAAATTATCTATGAGTCATAAATATTCCTATCTCCTAAATACACCTCTGTAATCAGGAGATTAATTTTTAAAAATCATTCCTAGAACTGAGCCACACGGCTTACTGCTGGCTCAGACTTTCTGACTCAGGTTTCTGATTTCCCAGCTCAGTAGAGACCTTTACTTTCTGAATAGGATTTTCTTTCTTTCTCTAGAGCTCATTGTGGACCCAAAGGCAGAATTCAGATGATTTAACAGTACTTTTTAAAAACATTTTTAGTTGATAATTTCATACAATTTATTTTGAACATATTATGGCTTCCTCTTGCCTATATGCACAGATCTTATAGCACCCCTTCCACCCAGTGGATTTCATGTATTTTGTCATATGTATTTAGGCCTATTGACCAATCAAGTCAAATTTGTATCCCCAAATGTCCTTCACTCTGGGCCCACCTGCTAGAGCCTGGTTACCTTTTTAGCTTCACTCCATTAAAATATCAGTTCTCTGTCTTTCAGCAGTTACTGGTTGCTGATAGCCCCAGCTAAGGTTGGGGCTTTCTGCCCAATTCACCACTTCTATGCTGGGATTTTGTCTGGCTTGAACTTGAGTGGATGTTGTACATACTGTTACCATTGTGAGTTCTATGAGTAACTGACCAGCTGTCTGGAAAACTTTCATTTCCTTGTTATTATCCACCACCTATGACTCTTACAATCTGTCTGCCTCCTTTATCCTCATAGTTTCTTTGCATTTTCCTGGCTCCTGCAGTTAAAACAGGATATATACTCAGATCTAAGGATTTGGAGCTAAGATCCATAAATGAGAGAGAACATACATAATTTGTTTCTCTGAGTCTATGTTACTTCACTTAGTATAATAGTTTCTAGTTCCATCAATCTACCTGCAAATTTCATGATTTTCTCTTTCTCTAACACTAAGTAGAGCTCCACTGTGTAAATATAACACATTTTCACTATCTATTCATGGGTTGAGGGATATTAAGGTTGTTTCCATTTCTAGAGACTGTGAAAAGAACATCAGCAAACATGGCTGAGCAACTATCTCTGTAGTTGGTAGGATATTTAGTACTTTGAGTATATGCCCAGCAGATGTATAGCTGTATCATATAGTAGACCTATTTGTAGTTTTAAGAGTTCTCCACACTGATTTTCATATTGTTTGCATCCATTTGCAATCCCATCAGTAATGAATGAGAATTCCTTTTTCACCACATCCTCACCAGCATTTATCTCTTGATCTTAGCCAGTCTGATTGGGGTGAGATGAAATCTTAAAGCAGTTTTGATTTGCATTTCCTTAATTACTAAGGATGTTAAATACTTTTCAAGGTATTTTTTAGCCATTTTACTTCTTTTGTGAACTCTCTGTTCTGATTCATAGTCCATTTTTTAAGCTGAGTCACTTGTTTTCTTAAACGTGTTATTTTGAGTTCTTTGTATATTCTGTATATTAATCCTCTCTCAGATGGATACCTGGTAAAGATTTTTTCTCCCATTCTGTGGGCTTCCCCATCACTTGATTGGTTCTTTCCCTTGCTGTACAGAAGCTTTTTAGCATAATACAGTTCCATTTGTGAATTGTTGACATTGTTTCCTGAACAGTTGAAGTCTGATTAAAAAGTTCTTTCTTGTACCTATCTCTTGTAGGATGCTGCCTGTGCTTTCGTCTAACAGTTTCAGCATTTCAGGTTTCTCATTGAGGTCTTTGCTCAGTTTTGAGTTGATGTTTGTGCAGGAGATAGGCATGGATCTAATTTCAGTCTTCTACATGTGGAGATCCAGTTTTCTCAGAGCCATTTGTTGAAGAGTCTGTCTTTCCTCCAGTGTGTATTTTTGTCACTTTTATCAGATATCAGGTGTCTGACTTTGCATGCACTCATGTTTTGGTCTTCTATTTTGTTCCATTGTTCTACATGTCTTTTTTTGTGCCAGTACCATGCTATTTTTAGGACTATAGTGCTGTAATATAGTTTGAAATCTGTTGTGGTAATGCCTCAGCATTGCTCTTTGTGCTCAGAAGAGTTATGGCTATCTTGGGTCTTTTGTGATTCCATATGAATTTTGGAATGTTTTTTCCTATTTCTGTGAACAATCTAATGACGATTTTGATTGGTATTGCATTGAATCTATAAATTGTTTTTGTAGGATGATCATTTTCACAATATTAATTCTACCAGTCCTTCCATCTCCTTGATGTTTTGTCAATCTCTTTCTTCAAATATTTGAAGTTTTCATTGTAAAGACAATGTC
>NW_008342276.1:632686-679136 GCF_000622305.1 Nannospalax galili | reverse complement strand
GTGATCTCCTCATTCACTATCCAAGTGTCTAAGACACAAGGAGATGAATGGTATTTTCCCCATGGCCAGTACAAGCCTCACAACAAGAAGCACCAAAAACTAAGTTCTGAAGAACATTGAGTGCAAAGCAATAGATGTTTTGATTCAAAGATAGGCAGAGGAAACGTTTTTTTTTTTTTTTTTGTTTTTTTTTTTTTTTTTTTTTTTCAGGCTATTGTGAATGTGAATATTTCCATGATCTCTTGCTCTGAATGCTTGATATTAGCATATAGAAAGGCTAGTGGCCTTTGCAAGTTGATCTTGAATCCAGCCACGTTGCTGAAAATGCTGTTCATTTCTGGGTTTCCTGATAGAATTTTAGAGTCCCTTATGTATATCACATCATCTGCAAATATTGATAATTTGACCTCTTCTTTTACAATTAGTTCCTTTTTAATTTCCTTTTTCTGTGCTATTACTCTAGCTAAAGATTCAAAAACTATACTGAAAAAAAGTAGGAATAGTGGACAGTCTTGTCTGGCTCCTGATTATAATGAAAATGCTTCAAGTTTTTCACCATTTTGAAGGATGTTGGCTGCTTGTTTGTTGTATATAGCCATAATTATGTTGAGGTATGTTCCCACCAGTTCAATTTCTTTTATAACTTTCACCAAGAATGCATGCTAGATTTTGTCAAAGGCCTTTTCTGAATCTATTGAAATGGTGATTTTTGACTTTACATTCATTTTTATGATTTATTGTACTTATTGACTTACAGATCTTGAACCACCCTTGTATTTCAGGAATAAATCTTACTTCATCATTGGATGATCTGTATACCATTGGATGTATCTGTATACCATTTACAAATATTTTGCTGATGTTTCTTGTGTCTATGTTTATTGGGCAAATGGGCCTATAATTTTTGTTGTCGTTGTTGTTGTTTTGTCTTTACCTTATTTTGGTATTGGAATTATACTGGCTTCATAGGAAGATTTTGGGAGTTCTACTTTTTTGTTTTTGGGTTAATTTATGCAGTATTTTTTGTGCATCTTCTATGAAGTCCTAGAAGAATTCTGCTGTGAATCCATGTGGATATAGGCTTTTTTTCCATTGGTAAGATTTGTAGTATTGCTTCTATTTTCTTATTTGTTATGAGTCTGTTAAGTTGTTGATAGACAATTTTGCTGGGTAAAGTATTCTGGGTTAGAGTGCATGCTCATTTAGAACTTGAAATACATTGCCCCAGACGTTTTTGGTTTTTATAGTCTGCCTTGAACTGTCAGGTGTAATTCGGATGGGCTTTTCATTACACGCAGCTTCTTTTACTCTTGCGGTGTTCAGTACCCTCTCTTTGTTCTGAACGTTTAGTGTTTTCACTATGAGATACCATGGGGAGTTTCTATTCTTGTCCAGTCTATGTGCTTCTTGTATCTGCATGGGTATGACAGTCTTTAATTTAGGGTAGTTTTCTTCTATAATTCTGTTGACGATCTGGTCAATGCCATTGACCTGAGATTCTTCTTTTTCTTCTATGCCTGTAGTGCATATATTTGGTATTTTCATGCTGTCTCACAGTTCCCTGGGTATTCTATTCCTTTTTTTTAAAAAAAAATTTCATATTCTTTGTGTGATCCAGTTCTCCAACTTTATCTTCCAGTTTTGATTTTTTATTTTCCATTTGATTCTTTCTGCTGGTGAAAGTTTCTATTGTCTTTTCAAATTGGCTTATTGAGTGCTCAATTCCATCTGCATTTCATCTTGAATTTTCTTCAATATTCTTATCTCATTCATGAATTCACTTTACAAATCCTGAATTGTCTTTATCATTTCATTCAGTCACATATTTGCATCTGGAGTTTATTCTTAACCTCTTTGAGTTCTTTGAATTGTTTGTATGTTCTTTAATAGTATTGACCTCTTTGATTATGTTTATGATTGTTCTTTTAAGTTCTTTGTCCTGGGGTTGTTCTGAGTAGTTCTCATTGTAGAACATGTCCTTAAAACTAGATAGATTGGCTGTGAACATATGATCTTGTGTTTTCTTATTATTTGTGGTTTTGCATTGTGATATGAACATTTGCACTTCTTTTGTTCATTATGTGTCTGATACGAAATTCTAGCCTGCCTTTGTTGAGTTCAAGTTTGATAGTTTTTATTGCTGTTATAGCTTTGTTGCTTTCTGAACAGGTATGGATAGTTTGTTGGTCTGTGCTTCAGGTTCTCACTTTTAATTTTTTTATTTATTGGAGGGACAGAATTGTTCTAGGCTGGTCTCATGTGTGAGGTATGCAATCAGTTATGACTATATGGGGATGGAGGCTGAGTGAATTTTTTCTAGCTGTCTGGTGAGGCTAACCTAGAATGTAAGCAAATATGTCTAGGCCTAGTTCTGGGGATAAAAGATGGTGACCAAATTGGTGGGCATCAGATTGACTTGATGGGGTGTTCAAGACTCCAGCAGCATATGGTTCTTGGCCAGCTCTTTAGCACTGAGAACATGCCTAGTCCCAGAGCAGGAAGATAGCAACCAACCGAGTGGTAATTTTACTGTTTTGTTTTCTTCAATATACTGTACCAGTTATAGTTGAAATTCTGAAAATAGCTGTCTCATATATAATGGTTCATGTTTCTAGTTTCTCAAAATGAAGATTAAATATGACCTCTGATACTACTACATTGATGCTGTGTCATATTAAATGCCATTTATTACAGAGTACAAGAAAGATAGCAAAGATGAGAACATAAAGGTGAGAAAGAGTATGTTGGGACCCTATTCAATGCCAAATCCTCTATTGGTTCAGTAGGATCCTGTGTCATTCAAATTGTAAAGCAGATAGTCACTCAAACTTGCTTATTGGCCTACTTATTGATATCTTTCAGTTACAAGATTTTTAGCAAAGAAAACAAATACTAACAATTTTCTCTTTGATTAAAAGATAATTTTTACATTCATGTGGTAGTGAAGCAACTAAGCTATTTGTCATTGTAGCTAATAAATAAGGTATATAATGTTTTCTATATATATTGACTTGTTTGACACTGACTAAACCATATGTTTTGTTACATTCATCCATAAGTGCTTACAGTTGCTACAGATACTAGATTCAATTTAATCAATAAAAATCAGCAGGGAGCTAGATGTATCTCATGGGTAATTAGCTCTCATACATAAGGCCCTGGGTTCAAACCACAGCACCATCAAAGAAGAAAAGAGTACAAATTTGTATACAACAGCCAGAGAGAAGACCCCAGCACCATAATGCACACACCAAATGCATTTTGGGTTTACTCAAAGACCTCAATCAGTTTCGCAAGAGCAATGGGAAAAGCTTCAAACACACACACCCCTGCACACCCGTATACACACACACACACACACACACATACACGTGAGAAACTTTTTAAATGTATTGGGGAACTATATATTCACATAGAATTTTAAACACATATCTCTGGAGTATTTTAGTTTCATGTTTATCTTTTACATATAGTTTGTAATTATTATCACATAAATTTATTTTCTAAGATTCATTCATACCAGGGGTTGACAAACTAACACTCTTAAGCCAAATGTTATGTACTCCCTGTCTTTGTAAATAAAGTCTTATTGGAATGTAGATACCCACATTTATTCATGTGTCTTTGGATATTTTCATGGTATGGCAGTAAAGAGAAAGAGTTATATCCTAAACTATTAACTTACTGCCTATTAACAAAAGACAAAAATGGTCCCTGAATTCTAGATTCATGGATAATTTTTAGCATCTGGAAGAGAATCTAGAGAGTACTTAGACTTTGAACAAATCTTCCAAATTCTGTTTAGATTCAATTATAATTCATGCTAAGGAGGAAGTGATACTTTTTAACCAGATCAATGCAAAGCCAAGATGAAACAATAGGCTATGTGAAAATGTTTTCCCAGTGCCTACAACTGATACACTCTAAGTATATGTTTTTTCCATGCATGCTAGTTGACACTACAATCTCACATTGTAGCTATGAGCAAGAGCTCATGATTTGGCTACTGTATGAGCTAATCTCCATCTTAACAGTTCTTTTTCCAAGCCAATTTACCCTGAAGACTCTGAAATTCTACCATGAAATAATACCTCACCCTAGCTAAAATAGTTTTATTTGTGTTACTCTGATGGTTAATGCCATTAAATAATTGTTCATATATTTGCTAGTCATTTGCATCTCTTCTTTTGAAAGTTGTCTGTTAAAGAACTCTTACCCATTTGCCCAAAATAAGGATATTTGAGTTATTCTGTCCAAGGCTCACAGCAGATAGTCAATGAGTTGTCAACATGAATGACATTCTCTCCATTGTGTATTTCCTACACTTCTATCTCCAGGAGGTGTTGGATAGGGGTGAGGGGCAGGATGTGAAGGAACAAAGGACTTCAAAAGTTTTTTAAGCTCTTTAAAATCTCTTCACTTCCTTGGTTGCTTCTTTTGATGTACAGAAGCTTTTTAGTTTAATGAGGTCCCATTTGTTGATTCTTGACCTTGTTTCCTGAGCAATTGATGTCTGGTTTAGAAAATCCTTTCCTACACCCATATTTTGTAGTTTATTGCCAATGTTTTCTTCTAATTGTTTCAGAGTTTCAAGCTTCACATTGAGGTCTTTGATCCATTTGGAGTTGACTTTTGTGCAAGGTGAAAGATAGGGGTTTAGTTTCATTCTTCTACAGATGGAGATCCAGTTTTGCCAACACCATTTGCTGAACATGCTGTCTTTCCTTCAGTGAATGCTCTGGCCCCTTAGTCAAATATCAGGTATTTCATGTACTCATATTTGGCTCCTCAATTTTGTTCCATTGATCTATGGGTCTATTTTTGTGCCAGTATCTTGTTGTTTTTATGACCATAGCTCTGTAATACAGTTTAAAGTCTGGTATAGTAATCCCCCCAGCATTGCTCTTAGTGCTCAGGGTTGCTTTGGGTATCTGAGCTCTTTTGTGCTTTCATATGAATCTTAGGATGTTTTTTTTCCAGTTCTGTAAAGAATGTCATGGGGATTTTGATTGGCATTGAATTCAATCTATAAATGGCTTTTGGTACGATGGTCATTTTTACAATATTAATTTTTTCAATCCGTGAGCATGGGAGGTCTGTCCATCTTCTAAAATCTTCACAGACATTCAAAAACAGTTTGAAGCATTTTAATACATTTTATTCTTTCTATTCTCAATGCCAAAAGGTATGCTGCTGCCTGCCTCTGGTTGATTACTGGTAGGGGCAAGTTGATTCTTTCCAAAGCTTGATACCAGGAAAAGGGAAGTATGTCTGAGATGGACCAGATTGTTGTACTTATCACAGACCTCTTGTGGACGAGCTAAGAAGCTCAGCTCCAATTCTCTACTTGTTACAGTAGTAATTGTAGGAGAAAAAATGTCCTGTCAATTTGTGGGCAAGTGGACAGGCCCTGCAAAATCCTAAGAATCTACACTGTTGTCTGCTTGAGTTCAATTCTGTTTGAGTCGCCTTTTTATCCCCAAGAGAAGATGTATTGATCATGATAAAGGGTAGTCTATTAATATTTGTTTAAGCTTTGAGGTTTGATAGCCTTTCACAACTCACTGAAATTAATATCATTGGACATAGTTGATAAACATTTACTTGTGTAAAATAGTCACCAGTTAACTATAAAGTACTTAGTGATTTGCATATTTATAATACCAATGAAAACAAAATCCACTTTAAAAGAATGCCCAGTGTCTGTCAGGGTTA
The DNA here is from genome assembly GCF_000622305.1 of Nannospalax galili. Lineage (NCBI taxonomy): Eukaryota > Metazoa > Chordata > Mammalia > Rodentia > Spalacidae > Nannospalax > Nannospalax galili. The sequence continues at coordinate 673,421 of NW_008342276.1, read as the reverse complement.
TTCATCATTTTATTTTTAAGTTTTTCATCTTCTGAAACATAGGCACAGGTAGAGTGCAGCATGGGACCAGAGCTTAAAATGTGAAGATGGACAAAGATCAATCACTCTTGCATCCATAAAATGGGATTAGTAGACAAGGCTGTTATCTATCCTGGATAAAAGTAAGTCTATTTGCTACTCCAAGATTGTGTGTATTTACTACAAGAAAGTTATATAAATTTATTATTGTTTCACCTCTATTTTTTATCTTTTGTGGTGGACAAAATGCACAAAAATGTAATTGGTAGTGAGGGTATAAAATCCTAAGTGAAGCTCCACAGCTTCAAAATGTCCGTTTAACTCACAGAAGTTCCCTGAGATGCATAAAGTTTGGGACTGAACAGGTGTATAAGTGGCTACCTGAAGTTAGCTGTGTGACATTTCTATTTGTGAGTTCATGACAAAAAAGTGATTTCTTTAAAAAAAATTAATTTACAGAGAAAAAATTATACTAGAATTAAAATGTTACTATTAAAATTTAATTCAACTTACAAATAAAATATGACAAAAAGTATTTTAGAAATTATCAGTTATTGGCCATCAAACAAATTATACTTTTGCACAACATTTTGTAGTGTGTAATTTGCCAGCAATAGTAGTCAAATACATTTATACTGTATATTTCTTTGGAAAACAATTAAATATGATATTATAGCTGAACAATTTTGTTGATAAAAAAATTTTTGTATTCCTAAAATGTTGGCTGTGGGTTTGAAAATTCCTGAATATGGTGATGCCCCATTTTTTGCACTGACATTAAAATGAGACCACCACAGCCATCATTTATTTTCAATGATCAAATGTCAGTGGGAATATAAGTAAGTGTATTTCTTAAGGCCATCTCATAGGAAGGTGTGGTTGGCATTCCCTGGCATGGATTTTCTAGTAGATGGCATGCCAAGGTCTTAAGGCTAAAAGTAATTATGCTCAATGTAAGTTAGTTATTCTTTGCCAGTTAAAATTGTCTTTTCAAAGAAGGATTTGAATCTACATACATATAAACTATTTCAGGAACAGAGGTACAAGAAGTACAAGCTAAATGATTTATTCAACTTTCAAACACAAAGTGAAAGTAAGAAAATGTTGAATGAGAGTAAAAGAAAAATCCATTGGAGCGTTAGTGGAGTTTCTAGGTAAGGAAATTTACTTCTTTTACCTTTAAAATGAGTGGGCAACAGAGCAGGTATTGAACATGTACTTTTACGCTATTATGTTCCCCCTTTTCTGTGTTGTGGGCAAGATAACCTCAGGGAGAGCTATCCATAATGGCACTGTGATTGTGTTTCGAGCTACAGCTTTTGAATAAAACTACTTTATTCAGCTCAGAAAACAGGTTTTCTAAAGTTGAACATAATATTTCTCAAACCCTTATTTTCATGTCAGAACATCCATTCGGTAGCACAAGATTAATATCTTTTTAATTACTATATGTGAAGTTGGGCAGTATGGAAATACTATATATAATAAAACAGAAGCTCGTGTATTTTGAGTAAGCATTTTTTGATTGCACTAAATTTCTTCATGAGAATATCATGATCTCTCAAGGGTTTTATTTAGTACAACTAAGGTTTAATACTGACTCTTACAGTATTCATTTTTATTCATCTGTCTTTCAATCACTCTATGTATATTGATAATGTTATTAAAATATAAAACAACTGTGATGCAGTCTCCAGTGTGTGCTAAGTCAAAGTTGATTTGCTCTTGAGTTCTTACAATTTGTGTAAGTTATATCTTTTATGCCGTTAATATGACACAATTATTGCTCTGATTAAATGCAAACGCAACTGACAATTATGTACCGTTTTGTTTCTTTTTAGATCTAGTTTTAGCTTGTCCCCAAATAATTCGCTTCCATATATATTCTTATCTAAAAGTTGTGGCATCATAGATACTCATTAGAAATAGGATTTGGAATGGACTCATGGGCCTGTGTTTTCCTTTGAGACCACCCAGCTGCTCCTCCCTTCTCTCTGTTCACACCCTCAGAACATTTGCAGGCACTTATCATGGTCTCAGTCAGTCAATGCTCAGCCAAGTCAGGCATACTCTCTTAATCTTTTCTCATACAGTAAGTCAATCCTTTCTCTCTGATTTTCTGTGAACTCTCTCCAACACTTCTATATATTTCAAAAAATAGTATTCTAGTGATGACACTATTTCTATTGTTTTCCATTTTAGAAAGCTTTTAGTGGAGCCAGAGCAACACATTGGAATCTCTCAGTAGCGTTTATTTCAAAGAGGACATCTGAATAATAGGAAGTACAATTATTAAAAATTATTACTTACCCAAGTGACTAGGGAGAGATATGGAGACTTGATTTCGCTTGCTTTTCTATCATCATAGGTTGTATGGATAGGTGATGTAGAAAGCAAGATTTATTTTTAAAATTCTATTTCTCTCCAAATGTATGTGAGGATGGGTTCTATCTTATTTAATGCATTCCAAATTTCCCATGGGTAAATCTGCCTTTCATCCAATTTTATAGATGAAACTAAAGCTTTTAAGTCCTTTCATATCAATTTATCTTTGCCTACTCATATTTCATGCAAACTTGGAAATGTTATGGTTCTACAATGAAATCAATGCACATTACCGTAATCGATTGAGAGAATTTGTAACACTTTATCTTACTGTGCAGAGGAAAAGGAATTTTTTATTTTTCTATGCTATACATTTTATGAAACACACGTTTCTGTACGCACTATTCTCTCTTCTCCAAGGAATTCTAGGTTCTGCAACAATACATACACGGCCTTCTATTTCCAACATCATTTCAAAATATGGACAACTATAGAGATATTGGTTCAGTTTTCATGGATGTGCTTGTTACTTGGCCTTTGTAATTTGATATGAAGGGAAATAAGTGAGGGTTACAAGGAGGAAGGAGAGGACTCTCTCGCGTAAATGCAAAGTAAGCAGTAACTCATGGACTGGGAAGACAGCAGCTGACAAGCCCTCTGTCTGAAGATGTGTAATTATTATCATCATCATTACTTGTCTACATTTCTTCAGAAAGAAGGCATGCCCGAATGCTTAAATGACTTGGCAAAAATCTCTGCTGATGAAAACAGTTGCCACACATCTTTGAAGCATACATGTGTGAGAGCACTTATCTAACTAATTCTGTCTGCAAAAGGATTTAATACTATCAGAAAGAGATGAGATGCAGCCATTGCTAATCAAAAAATCCAAGATAAATAGGAAAACAGTAAAAGAATAAACAGTATGGAAAATATAATTGGAAGAGGAAGAAGGGAGCAGAAGGTATGTTTCAGGGTTTGTGAAAGTGGTAGAGAACTACTTATTAACAGTTTCTTGCAAATTCCTACATGGAAACGTTGCTACACGAAAATAGGATATTTTCTAGACAAATCTGGTTACATAGATGTGGTCACAGTTTAATCATTTTGCCATAGCTAATACACTCAAATTTCTTATTGATTGAAATTTCATTCTCAGGAAGCAGAAGATCAGAACTTATTTAGAATGCCAAGCGTACTGTTTTGGGTGCTCTTTTGCTTAAAGTTTACACATACAGAAATTTCACTGCGAAGCTATGAACATTTCCTTTGACCTTCTGTTTTCTGAATTTTTTTTTGATGAGTTGATTATTTGAGAAAAGGACTCATATTTTGTATGGAGGAACATATTTGGTGCTCTTCTTCATTGCTCCTTTCTATTCTATCTCTTCCTTTTGTCTCCTCATTGTCTTTTTCCAACTCATTTTCTCCCTCTTCCTTCCTTTCTCTGTTCCTCTATTCTTTATTTTTCATTTTTCTTTGTCTCTACTCAAGGAAGAAAAGCATACTTTCCTAATCCATTATACATTTTTAAAGGAATTCGCTAACTTTCAAGTGTGGGTTCAAAGTAACGGAGACAGATCTCACAAAGATTGCCTCTTATTCTGTGGTATATGTTTCGTTAGATTTTTCTTAACTATGCCAGAACACTATTCATAGTCAATTACAATCCAATTTGCAATTATAACTTCACATTAACAAGTAAGTATTTGGGCTCAGTAGATAAATTTTGTCATGAGAGTTTGAGGACCAGAGTTCATATGCCCAGAACCCATACACATCTGTAACCCAGCACTCCTGTGGGAAGATGGGAGATGAAAGGAGAGAATCCCTAGAAGCTCAGCCCAGCTTATCCTATGAGTGTAACAGCAAACAAGAGGCCCTGGCTCAAACAAGGTAGAAGGTGAAGGCTCACATCCAAACTTGTTCTCAAACCTCCACGTGCACATGGTACACTTGTGCCTGCATTCACAAACAGGCACATGCATATACACACACAGAAATCAAAAAAGAAAAGGAGAGAGAGAGAGACTATAAAAGAAGTATAAAAAGCAACCTAATGGCTAGTTTTCAAACACACAGAAAAAAAAAAGATGAATTCAATGTTCATGTCATTTCTTTACTATTTGTGTACAGTCATTGCATATTGCTTTTCTCCAAAAGGCAAAGGCTTTTGTTATTGAAATAAAAATGAACTTTACTCACAGTTCAGAACTGGGACAACATGAGTACCATGTAGGTGAGGAAATCGGTGGCTTTGATTTCCTACTTGATCCTGTTCCAAAGGGAACGTCTCTCTTCAATCTTTTCTTCTTTGCCTCAAGCCCTGGCTTTTAAGTTTAGCATGGGTCCTGCTGAGCATGCAACAGAGCAATATGTCTCTCTGTATCCCGACCCCAAACTCTCTGAAGTGCCAAAGGTAAAACTCCCAAGGATACTTTCCTTGCCATTTCTTTCTGGGTTGTGAGGCTATGGGAAGAGGGGAGGAACTCCACAGCAGTTCAGGGGATGTAGGCCGCAGAGTGAGGGGGCTGTCAGGACAATGTGTTCTTTGCTTCCTTATCTCTCACTCTGCTGTGGTCAACAATTCGGGTGGCCAACATTCCCTCAGCATGCCCAGAGGCAGTACTAGTTACTACTCTGGGTCAGTCTTGGGTAATAGTGGAAAGTACAGACTTGAAAGAAAGCTTATACTAACTTTCCCTCTATAGAATTTCTGTTTATTCTCCTACACTCACAAAGGCAATAAAAAACAGAATTTAATATTCTTTCATTTTTAAAATCAGAGGAAATAATATAATAATACTATGAGGTATAATAAGAATCAACTATTGTTAAGCTACCTTCTCTATTTTGTTTGCAGGACACCAGAGTGTGTAAATTAATTTTTTAAAGTTTCTGTTACCCAAAGAATCAAATCATATTAATTCTTGCTGTAATTCCTCTGAAGTCTAATAATATATGAAAAAAATGGTCTTAAAATATATTATTAAAGAGGTTGGAGAGATATCTCAGCATTAAGAGCACTAGTCCTTCCACAGGATTCCTGTTCAGCTTCCAGTTCCCACAAATGGTAGCTAATAGCCATCCTTAACTCCAGAACGGGGGACTGGGCACCCTCTTCTGACCTCTGTAGGCACTGCACACATAGGAACACTTAAATACATGCAGACAAAACATTAATACATATAAAATAGAATAAATAAATAAATAAATAAATAAATAAATAAAGTTAAGAGTATTAGTTTAAAAAAATTGAGTTCTTATCTTGGTTTTATGTGTAGTGACTACTTTTGAAATTCATAAAGGAAATTTACTTTCTATCAAGTTTGTCTTCCTTTAGAGGGACAAAATTTTACTGCAGATTTTTCAATATTTCTAATCAAAAAGCATACATACTAGCTGTCAACTCTTATCCATTAGAAAATAGCGTACATATCAAAAAATGTAGAATGAAGATTGTTATGTGTGTTTGTGTGTGTGTGTGTGTGTGTGTGTGTGTGTTCTTAACTGTAGTGGTTTCTCTTATGTAGCTTGTTCCTTAGAAATTCAATTACATAGAATCATAGACTGGCAAATGAGCTTTAGTTCATGTCTGCCTCTCAGAAAGATCCCTGTCTAATATATATTTAATAACTGGCAAAGAATGAGACTCCACACCCTTAGATATATAACTCATAAGGATCAACCAAACAAGGTGCATTAAGAGGCTTACTTACCTAAGAAAAACACCTAAAAAACCTAAGTCTATTGTCAGATGTTTTGAAAAGGAACAATCAAATTGCCTGGTTTTGTGCCTTTGAAGTATTTGAATATTATTCAAGGTCAACTATTAGCTATCCTCAGGTTATGTAACCAACTTCCTTTTTAATTCCTTTTGTCATTTTCACTCATGTAGACATCCAGAAAAGTCAAAAATATACTTATGGTATAAATAGTGAATTAGAAGAGAACAATCATATAATAAAATTGGGGATTTATTAGTGCATAGCTGGCTGTTGGTAGGTTAATCAGACTTACCTAGTCAGGAAATCTGCATTTAGCACTTACTGTGTAGCAGGCATTTTGCAAGGTTCTAAGTATAAAAAGTCATAAAGCATAACTCTAAGACCTGTATGGCAAGTTATTTCACTCAAATCTGACAATTACTAAGTTACAGTCAACATCACAATTTCTATGAGACAGGAAAGATCTTAGTATGGGAACTTGGACTATTACAAGGAAAGTAATATTTGAAATTTAGTGGTTTCTGTTCTATTAAAAAAATGAGTCTTACATGCAAAGGTATAGAATCCTGAAATATCACAATTAATGAGGAACAGCTTCATAATACAGAAACAAGAGCACGTGTGTAGAAATTTTGAAATCCATGAGTAAAAGTTTGCATTGAAACCTAGAGTTGAGGGTTATATGTTCTGTAAAAATTGATTTTGTTTTGTTGACTCAGTAATGTAAGTATCCATTTAAAATCTGTATCGGCAAATATTTATTATTTATGGCTGAGTGGTAGAATGCTAGCCTAGTATGTATGAAGCCCTGGCTTTGATCTTCAGCACCATAAAAATATCTGAACATGCACAAATGTTTATTGAATTCCTCCATGTTCCTAGTAGCATGCTAGACTGCACCCACAGCAATGAGTAAGGCAAAAAAACCTTTGCTAAACCATTTGTGTTTAGTGGTTAAAGGCATTAATAAACCAACCAATCAATACAGTAACACTTACTTATATGCAATTTTGGAGAATATAAATCTTATAATGAAAACTGGAAAAAAAAACATAAGGAGAAAATAATTAATGTCGGTTGGAAGATTGGTTATAGAACTCTCTCAAAGAAGGTGGTGCTTGAAACATAGATCAGGTTGTTAGTTTGAAGAACTGTGTGTGGCATAGAGGATCTGAGAAAGGAGTATTCTGAGAAAGGGCAGGAGCAAGTTCAGAAATTCTTAAGGAATGAGTTCTTAGATCATTAAAACTCCACAAAGATGGACCATGAAGGATAGACACTATCTCACATCTTCAACAAACTTTAATGCACATGAGGAGGCACAAGTTATTAGAAAAACCAGGTTTGCACAACAGAGTGGAAATCCTTTCAGTATTTAACTTTTATATTGTTTACTTTTTTTTAATCATTGTCTCTCAACCAGAATGGTGGTTGGGGCATGAGAGTATTCAGAAAGGCTGATTTAGATTTGGAGCATGTCTACATGTTAGAGTTTAAACTTTTCATTGAGAACTACTGAAATATTGCCTTCTGTGATGTACATATAATAATGGACAGCCGTAAATGTCAGTGCTGTCATTTTTGACTTGAGGAAGCCAAACTGTCACTGAAATTAGAAACAAGACTGAACTACAGCAAGTACTTTGATATAATAAATAATGCCAACTTAGGGTTTTATAGGTTTCACATTCATTTATTTTAAATAGATTGTTTACATTATTTATTGTGTATATTTATGTTTGTGTGTGTGCACACACACACGTGGGAGCATATACATGGCATGACATGCATGTACAGAATAGATAACTTGAAGGAATCTGTTCTTTCTTTCCAGCATGTGGGTTCCAGGGACTGAACTCAGGTTGTCAGGTTTGCCAGCAAGTGCCTTAACCTACTAAATCATTCACAGCTCATATTCATTTTTTTTCCTATGAAAAATGCTATTCTTATTGTTATTTTTAGCATTTATTACTAAACAAAGGTACTAAATTCAGATTATTAGGATACTGGGCATCTCAACAGTTATTTTAAATAGCAGCTAAGACTCCCAATTGGATGCAGTTTCAATATACCCATGTGTCTTGGAGATAGGACAAAGACCATTTTAATAAAGGGAAATCAGAGACCCAGATAAGCTACTACAGTAAGCATTATTTTCTTAATTCCCAGGGTCGCTGCAGATTTTCTAACCCGGTAAAGAGATTCACCTGCTGTCCTCCCAGAACTTTGTCCTACTTGGACACTTCTCTGTCCTGAGATGTTCTTTGTGACTTTGAAATTCATCTGCAGGGGACAATATTTACCATCTAAATGTCTTTGGATTTGCTCTGCATGTGATTTTATGACTAACCTTCTCTTCTGTCACCTGGCATTTGCCCATGAATTTCTGTTCATAACTAAAGCCTTAGACAAAGACTTGACAGATTCTCCCCACAGCAGCACCCTATCCCAAATAAAACAAGTGATGGTTTCCCATATGTTTTGGAAAGCAGCACACAAGCTGTTTAATTACATTATGTCTTAGTAGGAGAATTAGAAATTTAAAATACAGAAAAATTCTGCCTTCTTTAGAGCATAGGAATTCATTCATCTAATTCCTATGGTCTATACAGGCTCAACCCGGGGAATGTTACACCCCTATGTCCCCTGTGGTGGCGTAAAGAGAAGGGGTGAACTCCACGCATTCAAAACCAATTCAAAGGCAGTAGGCAAGGCTGCCAGAGTGCATGCTGACACCCATGGGTCACAGTTTCATGCAAATTTATTTTGAGTTCAGCTAAACTTGTTTGCTCCTTTATTCTCACTCCAAGGGCAAGCTGTAAATCTAGTCTGGGCACCTTAATCCTGTATAATGCTGCAAGCACTTTATCAATAGGATGTAGACAAATCTGTATTTGTGTTTTATGAGTTGGTTGAGTTTACACTGTCATAAAAGAGTTATAGTAAATGATAGTTTGAAATATTTGCTTTGGAAATAGCAGTTTAAAGAATTCAAGTTCACATTAACAAGAAAGAAGAGAGGATAAATGGTTCATGAGTAAAAGAGAGAAGGTTTGAGGCTGTTATCCTTTCTATTTGTCTTGAGCATCCCATGGTCCTTTAGTCTGCATCTGAGATGCCTAAAAGATGGAAAAGACTCTGTACACCACTGACTTGACTACTCTGGGACTATTTTGAATTTGTTTTTTAAGAATTTTAATGAAAGAGAAAAAAAAGTGTTTTTCTTTCTTTGGATAACAATTTTTATTCAAGGAAAATAAATGCTGAGATCAAGTGGCCAAATCAGAATTCCTTTTTCTACTTTTTTCCACTGATAGGCACAGTGATATTTAGAGGTGTGTTGTCAACATAGCAGCCCCTAGTCACCTGTGGCTACTATGCATAAATGTAGGTAACCTTGAGATTCTTTAACTGTAGAAGACCATGATAAATAAAAAGAGATTATTTTCTATCTATCTGTATGTCCATCCATCCATCCATCCATCCATCCATCCATCTATTTATCTGTAATATATATAAGGTTTTTTTTTTTTGATTAGCTGTTCAAATGGTATTTTGGGTCCATTGGGTTAGAATAAAAATCTTATTATGAATAATTTTATTTATGCTTGTTATACGTGACTATTGAGAAATGAAGTTTTCTATGTGGTCCATATTTGTGTTTTGCTTTGCAGATTGCACAACAGTGGTTTGACAAATTATCTGGCCAAGTTTACCAACTTAAAAGAAGAAATAGGAATATTAATAATGAAAGTTAACATTCATGAAATTAGGAAAGATAAAGCACTGTGTCCAAAACTTTAGTCCTCCTCAAAGACCTGTGCATAGTGCATCATCCCAGTTTTCAAAGAAAGACTAGATTCAGCAGATGGACAAGCACTGGGAAATGGCTCGGCATACCGACAACACAATGGACAGTAACAGGGATGACAGAGTATATGGGCTCCAGCGTGTGGGAAGGGGGAGGCTATGGGAGGGTGCTGTTTGGGAAGTGGGTATATAGATGAATAAGATTGTGTGGGATGTTCTGTATGATATACACACAAAAAAATCAATAAGTTAAAAAAAACATATTTGAGGAGGAAGCATAAAAATTTTCTTCATGTTAAACAGTAGAAGTGATAAACATTGCCTGATAACTTTATATCCATACTCAGGTCAAAAAGGGAGGCTTCTGCCTCCTGAAGAAGGCGGGAAGATGTATTTTTTTAAAGTTGGGTGGGGGGGAAGTGGGAGAGCGGGACTGTTAAAACCTGCTCTCTTTAGAGATCAAAGGGGAAGCCTGCTGTGTTGGCCAAACATTGGAGAAAAGTCTGCTTCTCTTGATTTCAAAGACCAGGGTGCTTATAAACTCTGTTCCCTTTTCTCAGGGGCTTGTGAGTTCCGTGAGGTCCTGTTGGTGAGGGGGTGGGGCTATTTGAACCTTAACAGTAATGAAATGCTTCTTCTAATCATGTGGTTATTAAATAAAATTTTTTTTAAAAAAGAAAATAAAGATCACAGAGATTTAAGTAACTCCACAAGGTGACAGAGTGAATAGACTTATCTATTAGGCTGTAGACTAACCTGAACCAAGAAAATGTTGACTGTATAGCATTCCTATTAATGTTCTAAGTCAAAAATATAGATAAGTTGATCTTGTGTGTATGCTGTTTTGGCTTGTTGTGTTTGTCTTTGGGATTTTATTTTGTATACACAAAAGTCTACTTTTGTTATATGACCATCCCATAGATTATAGTTTCTATTATTATTCCCTCAAATTCCTTTGAGTTGTCTTTTTATAGGCAACCTCTCTCTCAGTTCCTAACCCTAATACACACTGACCTATTCCTTGTCCTGGGTTTTACCTTTTCCAAAATGTTTTATAAAGGAAAACATGCAGTATTTAATTCTTTGAGTCTGGTTTCTTTAATTAGATGCTTTATTGGTGGGTAGTACCCCACTGTAAAGACAGGATACAATTTGCTTATCTAGTCACAGTTGAAGACCATTACAGTTATTTTCTATGTTTTTGGTGATTATGAAAAAGCTACCATAAATGTTTTTGTACAAGTTTTGCATGAGCACATATTTTCATTATCCTAAATAAATAGCTAGGATATGGATTGCTAGGTCTTTTGGCAAGCACAGGTCTACTTATATGAAAGAAACTGCCAAAACTCTTCTCCAAGGGGCTAGGCAGATTGGAACTCTCACCAATAACTGTATGAGAATCCTGACTACTTTTCCTCCTCCACAGTCTTTGGCATTATGATATGTTTTGTTATCACTGTTGCTGACTTGGCTTGATCGGTTTTTGTTGGCCATGATACCACATTGTGGTTTTAATTTGCAAACCCCTAATAACCACAAATGTCAAGGAACTGTTTATATGCTTACTTGCTAATTAGATATGTCCCATGATCAAGTGTCTAGTTGATCTTTTTCATAGTCTGTATTTCATTGTTAATACACACGCACACAGACACATACACAGACACACAGACACACAGACACACAGACACACAGAGTATATATATATATATATATGCCTTTGGGGACAGGGTCTTCCTGTAGCCCCAGTTGGCCCAGACAAGGCTTGCCTCAATCTCATAGAGATCCACCTGCCTCAGTGCCCTGAGTGCTGGATTAAAGGCATATACCACCATGCCCAGCATTTTATTGTCACTTTTAACTACTTTATACAGTCTTCATTCCAGCCTTCTATCAGATATAGGATTTCCAAATGTTTTCCCCTGTCTACAACTTGTCATTTCATTCTTTAGCAGTGTCCTCCTCTAAGGAAAAAAAATATTTTTTGTAAAATTCGTTCTATCCAAATTTGATTCTGATAATGTTTCAGATGTTTTAAATAATTGTCCAAGCTAAAGTCACTAATTTCTGGTTGTTCTTTTTATTTTTTTTAATTTGTGCTTCTTTTACTTTCATTTTCATATAGTCCAGGCTAGCCTTGAACCAATCCCATAGCATCTACATTCTTAGTATTGGAATTACAGACATGTACCAACAGGCTTAGCCAAAGTTTTGATTTATTTTCTCAAACTGGCTTTCTGCATCTACTGAAAGGATTATGTAGTTTCTTTTTTAATTGGCTTATTTGATGAATTACTGGAAATTTCAAGAAAATGTTGCTGATTGGATTATATTTTGCTATGGAATTCTGTACTCAAGTTTATGAGGGATATTAGTTTTTTCTTTCTGCCTTGTAATATTTTTGTTTGGTTATGGCATCAAGTTATGACCTCAATTAATTAGGAAATGCTCTTTCCTCTTCTATTTCCAAAGGGGACTTTGTATTGGTTGTGCCTTCTTTCAATGTTTCTTATAAGCTTTGTAATTAGAGAGTAAACTTTAATTGGCATCTTAAGGCTTCTTAGATTTATTTGATTTGATATGATTGGATTTAGGCCTATACTCTTGATTGGTGTTTCTTTGTCCTCTTTTATATTTCTGCTCTATTTATTTTATTTGCTTTACATTATCCAAATATGGTCATGTTCATTTAATTTCATATGTTCACTTTTAAGCTGTTATATGTTTCTTATATTTTTTGACAGATGTTCAAATCATTAAAATCAGTATACTTGAATCAGTGAGATGGCTCGACAGGTAAAAGTGCTTGCCATGCAAGCTTGACAACTTGAGTTGGATCCCTTGATTTCACAAGATGCCAGGAGTAAAATAAATCCTAAAAATTGTTCTCTGACCTCCATATCTGTGACACACATGCATAATAATACAAAACAAAAATAAAGTAAATATATCTAAAATATTAACAATTTACTTAGATTTAGTCTTACCATTTTAAGTAAAATGTAGAAGCCTTACATCCACATATGTCATTTAAGTATTGCCTTTCCCATTAAAGTTGGAATATGTTTCATTTCCATATAATGAAATGCCATAGTTATAATTTTTCTTTCTTTTTCTGTACGTCCATATGTGTGTGTATGGTATGACTGGGTGTGTGTATGCATGTTCCCACATGTATGGGTACACATATGGGGGGGTGTGCTCTTATATGTGGAAAACAAAAGTTTATATCACATGTCTTCCTTGAATGTTCTCCACCTTAAATATTGAGATAGAGTCTCCCACTTAAACCCTGAGCTTGCAGATCTGGCTTATCTAGCTAGCCAGTTTGCTCAAGGGATCCCCTTCTCCAGCTGCCAAGCACAGCAATTACTGGCAGGCTTCCATGCCCCACTGGCATTTGTGTTGGCGCTGGGGAGCCAAACTCCAGTGCTCATGCTTGCACAGCAAGTGCCTTCCTTACCTGTTGAAACACCTCTCCAGCCCCTACACCTTTTCTTTCAATTGTATTACTATCTTTAAAAGAAATTTAAAGAAGAGAATAGCATTTACCATTTACATTAGTTACTTTTTCTGTTGCTATGATAAAGCACCATAATCAAGGAAAACTATAGAAGGAAGAGTTTATTTAGCTTACAGTTCCAGAAGGTAAGAGTCCATTGGAGAGGGAGGCATGGCAACAGAGGTGAGCACAACAGAAAGCTGAATGCTCACATCTTCAAGAAGGCACAGGAAACAGAGAAAGAGACAGACTGGAAGTGGGACATCCCTTTAAACTCTCAATGCCCACTCCCATGTTTCCTTCAGCATGGCCATACCTCCTAAAGGTTCCATGATACTCCCCAAACAGCTCTGAACTGGGGACTAAGTGTCCAAATACTTGGAACCTATGGGTGATATTCTCATTTAAACCACCACACTGTTGTATTTCAGTACAGTATTCAACATTCTAGTGGATTTTTCTTCGCTCCTAAGGTTCTCATTTTCCCCCTGGTGTCATTTTGTTTTGTTCTGACAAACTTCAGTAACATGTATTACAACAGATTCACTCATGACACATTGGCAGTTTCTTTTAAATGAAGAATGCCTTTATATCACTCTCATTTTGAAGGATAGTATCACAGAATGGGTGGACAAACTTTTTCTTTTGGCCCTTGGAAGATGTCACTCCTCTGTCCTTGTCCTTTATGATTTCTAGTGAAAAATTTCACACCCCCCCAAATGTTTTCATTTTACTCATGACTCTGGTAAGAAGGTGAATAAATAAAGACAGGGAAATGATGGGCTAGAGAAGGAGTTTGTGCTCTTAGCTGAATTTAGAGCCCAGAAAAGTGTTGTAAGATCATGAGTCTAAAATATACTGGTCATCCACATGAACTACACCTGTCAGAGTGTTGAAGAGAGAGGAGTGCTGTACCACCATGGAACAAAAATCAGAAAACTTTTACCTTCCTGAAAACGATAGAGAATAGAGGGGAGTGGCAGAATTTTTTGAAAGTTATTTAATTTTGAATACTAAGATCATTTAAAGACTTATAAAGACCACTCCATTATTTTTCCCCTTCAATGTAAGTGCAGTCATTTTAAGTCACTGTATTTTTCCATTGACACAAAATATGTACTAATTGTATACTCCATGCTATATAATATACTAGCCACTGGAATGTAACTATGAGCCAATATAGAGATTTCCATGTTCTTCTTTAGTTTATAACCAATTATTTAATGTGATCAAATATTCTCTTTTTGAATCTTGAGGTCTTCAGAATAAAGATAGGTGTGAAGAGGAGGAAATTTTGAGCCAAAAACTTCCATCACATACTACAGTGCATTTAAGAAATACACTGAGAAAAAAATAAAAGTGATTTAAATGCACTAATAAAGCAGTGTGCAGTATAGAAGACATGCAAGCATCATAGGTACTTGACTCTCAATAAATGATAGCTATGTGGTCCTCATGTGAACACTGACTACTGAATTGTTTGGCATATTGCACTAAATGTGATAGGAAGGGTGGAAAGGCAGGTGAGCAGTGACATAGTGACAAAGTCTTCATCTACCAAAACAGTCAAAAGAAAAGTAACATCAAAGTGTATAAATCAAAAAAACGACACACACAGTATTTAAGGATATAGATGTAAATTCCAGAAATAATCATCTAAGTGTTAAATGTTAATTACATTTTGTGGATAGGACTAGACAGTAAGAGAGTAAGGGGACGTTAATTAATTTATGGAAACAACTCCACTTTTAAATCATGCACACATATTATTTTAATTAAAATAATGCTAAGATTATGCAATCTTTCTGCCTGAGACTTCTTTCATACAGTATTTTCTTTAAAGTATCATTAAATCTGTAAACTTCAAAGTATCAAACCGAGCTCCTTAGTGCAATTTATAAACCCTTCACAGAATATTCCAAGTGGCATTTACCCTCCACTATATTCACAGCTCTTTTTCAAGTCATGGATTTATAATGAAAACAAGAGCAAAGATATATAAGATGTCAAGAGCTTTTTGTCAAGTGTTTGGTCACCTGTAGATGAGCATCTTAGAGAAACAGATGTGAAAAAAAAAACCACACAGTAGCAGTCATCTAACTGCTATGTAGTGTATCCTCACACTAAGAGGGGGCATTGAGAGGGAAAATAAAACTTGAACTACTTCTGTGACTCTTCTCACATTGATTACAAACCACAGTATATTTCCTGGAAAATATTTTTGCAATAGAAGCAACAGCTCCAGAGTTCCAGGCTGTAACTTTAGTGATAACACATGGCAATAAATAAATGTACAAATTTATTTAAAATATACATAAGAAGATTAGAAAGCTATTCTATATTTCCCTATTCAAATAACCTTTCATGAGACAACTGCCAACCTCAGTAGCTGCTAACATGATTCAGTGGGAAATGAAGAAATCTCACTATAAAAGAAGTTACCTATGCACTGTGCCATTTATTGAGAAGAAACTTAAAGGTCAGGCAATTTAGTTTCACAATTAAAGCCTTTTGATTAGGTTTTAGAAGACCAAAAAGTCTAAATTCAAATCCCAGTTCTAACTTGAGCAAATTAATT
Source organism: Nannospalax galili (assembly GCF_000622305.1). Lineage (NCBI taxonomy): Eukaryota > Metazoa > Chordata > Mammalia > Rodentia > Spalacidae > Nannospalax > Nannospalax galili. Next base: position 657,457 of record NW_008342276.1, on the reverse strand, counting down.
TAGCCACAGTTTCCATATCAGTAAAGTGGGATAAAATAATCACATTGAAGTTTTACAAGAATTGCACAAAAAGCATCCTTTAAATCATGTCGTGACTGAACAGCACAAGCACTATACAGCAATGGGATTTTCTTTTCCCATGTAATCAGTGCTATGACTGATTCAAATTATTGCACGAACACTACACTTTCAACATTAACAATAACTTCTTATTAGTACTTAGTGTTTGTGACAAAGATCACTGATCCTCAGAAAAGCTTGTGCACATAGCACCATTTGATTGATGCAGCGAGAATAGAAGTCCATAGAAGAAAAAGGAGCTTGCTTCACATCACGTGGTTCATGTCTATCAGAGATGAAATGTGAACCTGGCCATGTTTGAATTCAAAACACAAGAATTCCACATCACTATAAATTCTTTCACAAAATCAACACTATGAAATAAGAATACTGCATACAAAACAGGTACATGTACTGCAGAAAGCTTCTAACTATTTTTGATAATATGAATATGAAGCAACCATGCTTATTTTCAGGAAGTATTTTAAATTTGTGTCCATTCAAATTAATTAAAATAGCACAGCACCTGTCTACTTAAAAGAGCTATCACCTCTAATAAATTCAGTAGTATGTGGAAATTACTTATTTAAGCACTAAGATAAAATTTTAAATACTACTCTTATGAAATATTAGCAGTCTAACATGCTACACAAGCATCCAGAGCTTCTGACACTAAAGTAATTTACATACATTATTTTAATAATCCGTATATAATTTTTTCTGCTGGGAAGGTAAGTAGCAATTATTTTGCAGACTTCTCAGAGAGTGAAACAAAAGCGAAGGGAAAGAAATCTTTTATGCATTCTTCTTGATAAATTTAAATTTTATTTTTAACTTTGGGAGCATTTTCTGTATTTGAAGGCAATTATAACACAATGTGTCTTCACTTTAAATGGAAAAACCATGACTAACTCAAGGGAAATGTCCTGGGATACCACAAAGATTGCGAATACTCATGTCAATGTGTGTGTTCTTCTTACAACTACAGAAAACACCAGACACCATTTGAAGAGTATGAATGATTACAAATCAAACAAATCATCTAATCATCAGCCAGTACATTTAAAGTGACACAAAATGATAGGGCTAGAATGACCACGCGTGAAAAACCAAGATGACACCCAATTCCTCATCTACCTTGGATGTTTGTTTAAGGTACAGCATTTCAGCCCAGGTGGGCAGAGAAGAAGAAGGAGAAAAAAACCTTCAAACTATAGAGAGAAAGGAGTCAATGTGGAACTGCTACAGTTTTATTTGATAACTTATCATATGGTTTTTATGAGTTTTCAAACAAACTAGCAAGATGAAAACAAAATGGAAGCAAGGAAATCTGATATCCCCTGTGAGTCAGTTTCTGTTCAAAAGACTGTGCCAAGTTGTGCTTTACTGCATCTGTGATGAGCAAATGGCAACCTAAGAACACTAATTCACTGCAGAATTTTCCTATCAGTGACTTATTTAATATTATGATTCAAATGCTTTGTCTCTGAATGATGAATTTTGTTAGAATTTGATAGAATTTTGTATATTAGTTAGTCTCTGCTTTTGTGAAATGTTGAAAAGTTTAATTTCATCAGAGAAAAGCCACACTTACTTACATGTACACAGCATAGAAAAGGAAGTTTAAAAAATCATCAAACTTAGTAAAGAAAATACAAATATGGATGTAATGTTAATCTATCCATCTGTCCCATCCATAGTGTTTGATGAGACCCTATGATATGTCAGCAATTGGAATAAAATGCCAAACAAAGATAGATGTAGTCTAATGCTTATTACAGTCTAGAGGAGAATACAGATTTGCATCAGGTAGTCATACAAATAAATGTAAATTGGAAATGAGGTGGTGATCATGCAGATAGTTAATGGAATGCATAATAGGATTTGACAATTAAGTCAGAGAACACTCCAGATGAAGAAGATATGACATAATTTCATCTAAGGGTGAGTAGGAAGTGAGTAGACAATCAGAGAAAGGGCATTTTGAGCAAATGCTATTGACAGGAGCCCACTTATATGAATATGTACAGGACTGAATGAAGTTCAATGTATCCAAGGCAGAAACAGAAGAGAAAGCCCTAGTGGACAATTATATTGTGTATAATTGCTGCTAAAAGATGTAGTAGAAAATTCTAGTTCCAACCATAAAGGATTGCTGGAAAATAAAATTAACCTCCTGCCTCTCACCCCAGTCAAAATATCAGCCATTAAGAAATAACACCAAAAGGGGACAAAAGTGTGGATAAAATGGGACCTGTATATACTGCTGGTGAGCAGAAGGTAAAGCAAGGCAGACTCCATGAAGTTAATGTGGAGGTTTCTTAAAAACTAAGAGCATAACCCAACCATACCAGTACTGGATAATTACCCAAAGAGCTCCAAGTTAACACCTCACAGGATACTGGCACATCAGTGTTTTCTGTAGCACTGTCCACAATAGCTAAGATGTGAAACCAAACTTGATGTCCTAAAACAGAGCAATGGATAAAGAAAATAGATGAGATAAAAATTTTCAGCCATAAAGAACAAAAATAAGCTATTTGCAAGACAATAAATGTAACTGAATATTATCATGTTAAACGGAACAACCCTGGTGCAGAAAAACAAACATCGTATGTTTTTTTCTCGTTTGTGCTTCCTGGAATTTATATTGATGCTTAAAGTTGTGTGTGCATGTATGACACAAAAGCGGAAGTGAGACTTCCTAGCACTTGCATACATGCAGCCAATACACTCATACACATAAAATTAAAAATAAATAATAAAATATATGTATGTATGAAATTAGCAATAATTTTTAAATAAAATAGAGCATAGACAAAAATAAAGCACTTATATAGAAATCTCAAGCACTGGCTTCTGAAAGCTACACAAAAGTATGAATGAACAATGTTAAATGATCTAAATAAGAAGATATCTGTTTGGCTAATTTTAAAACCCAGTATTGGGGGTGGGAAAGAGAACTTGTCAATTAAGAACACATATTGATCTTACAGAGACGAGAGTTTTGTTCCTAGCATTCATAGTAAACACCTATAATTACAGCTCCAGGGGATCCACAGGCACCTGGACTTATATGCACCTATTCACACACAAGCACACACAGGTACACAAACACACACACACACACACACATGCACAAACACACACCAAATCAAAAATAAATCTAAAAAAGGAAAACCCAATATTGATAAAATGCCAACTTGAAATGCACTTTAAACCTGATCCCATCAAACTCCCAGAAAAACCATATGTTGATGATTTAAAATAATTATTTGGCCTTAAACCTTGTGTGAAGAATAGGGCCTGGGCAGATGGGCCAAAATAGTTTAAAGGAAGGAAAGTCTGGAGAACTCATGCTTGTTATTTTATGACTTATTATCCATGTAAATTAAGATTAATCATCATTGACTAAAGTACAGACACAAAGAATAGAATGGAATAGAATAGAATAGAAAGAATCGAATAGTAGAGGAACCACAAATACACCCCCCAAAATAAAAGTTGACTAAAATTTTATAGCAATTCAAAGCCATTTTTAATGTATGGAAGATAATCTTTCCAACAAAGGGCAATGTAATGATAGGACTATTATACAATATATAAAATTAATTCAAATAACAGAAAATTTAAATGTAAAATAAAAATAAAAGAATTTCTACATATAACACCAAATGCACCATATGTAAAAGGAGAGATGACTCAATGCTAAAAGAAGAAATCAAAAAGGAAAGACGGAATACTTTGGACTGAGTGAAACAAAAATGGAAACAGGATATTAAGAGGTATGGGTTTCCACACATACAGAGAAAATTATAGTACGAAGAACTCATAATATAAAGAATAAAAATTCCTAAAATGGCCTGTGATTTTACATCAAGAAACTAGAAAAATACAAGGCAATGAACTAAGCAAGAAAAAAGTAGATCATGAAAGAGAATAATGTAAGAACACAGAGAAAACATAATCTACAGTAAAAGGAAACCTTAGCATCTTGGGAAAAACTAGGAGAAATTAAAGAAATCAAAGGCTTCCATTTGAGCAGGTTAAGAAAAGTGATGAAGCTGTTGCCTGGTTGATCAGGAGGAAGGAAACACAGATTACCAACGTAGGAATGAAAGGAGACGATGGTTCTGTAAATGGTGCAAGTGTAAAAGTGAAGAAAACAATATAGTGAACGTGATGTGCCAACAAATTCATCAGCTTAAATGAAGTAAACAAATAGCTTAAGAGACAACCTATATGGTTTTAGTACACTGAAGTTTTAAAGCCTTTCTACAAAGAAAATTCTTGACCCAGAAAGCTTCAAGATGGGTTCTGCATAAGAAGACATATCAATTCCAGAGCTACTTAAACTGCAGCAAATGCTGAACAGTACAGACTAGGGGATGCTTCCCATTGCTTTCTGGGAGGACAGCATTATGCTGTCTCAGTCAATTTGTGCTGCTATAATGGAATGTGAGAAATTAGAAGTACTATAAAGGCTAATAATTTACCTCTCATAGCTCTGGGAACTGCAAAACCCAAACTTGAGTACAGTACCAACAGGCCTGCTGAAAATGACCTCCTTCAGAGAAAAATTGTGCTTCCTTGTCTGGTCAAAGGCGGAAGAGCCAATTAAACCAGGCACTGTGTGAGACTTCTTTTTCAATAACTTTAATCTTATTCACCAAGGAGAAGCCCTTAACTTCTAAGTGCTTCTTAATGGTGCCACCAGTGGATATTATCATATAGGCAATACCTGAATCTTGGAGAGGACACATTAAAATCACAGTCTGTTGCCTCAAAACAAAAACTGTTACAAGAAAATTATATCCCCCCTGCCTCCCATTGGCATGGATGCAAAAGTTCTTAATAGTCTAACAATTCAATTCAATTTTTACAAATCAATTCTATATAGATGTCCTGATCAAATCTATGTTTCCTCCAAGAATACAAGGCTGGTTTAACATTTAAAAATTCAAATCATGCCATATTAACATATTGAAATGGGAAACACATGCTCATTATCAATATCTGTAGAAAAAAACACTTAGTAGAAATTAGCATCTACTCATGGTAAACAATTAAAGCAAAGTAGGAATGAAGATGATAGGATGTATCATAAAACAAATCCTATGGCTAACAATGCAAATCCTGAAAAAACAAATGCTTTCCCCTTAAAATAAAAAAGAACCAGCAGTATTCAGTCTTCAACTTCCACTCAACATTGTATCCGAGGTCCAATAAGAAGAAAAAGAATTAATTTTCATTTTTCCTCACACTACATGATGATTTTTCTATATTTAAAATCCTAAAGTGTACACCATACCAAATATAACCAAATCAATTAGGTCAATTTAACAGTTTTATGGATTATAATGTTTATGCATAGAATCAACTGTATTTCATACAATCAATAAAAAGAAAATAGAATATAAAAATGTTTCAATATCATCAACTTATGAGATATTTACAATAGAATTTGAATAAAATATACATCTGTGTACTGAAATATCTAAAATACTGGTGAGAAAAAATGAAACACTTAAATAAAGAAATATCTCTTTATCATTGATTAGAAAATCCAGTTTTATTATAATGTCAAATTTCTCCAAATTTTGATCTAAAATTTCAATGTGAGTCCAATCAAATGCCCAGCTGGTGTTTTTGTAAAAGTTGGCAAGCTGATTCTAAAATTTATATGAAAATGAAAATGTCCTATAATAACAAATCAACTTTGAAAAAGAATAAGTGTTATGACATGCTACCTGAGTTCATAACTTATTATGAAGCTACAATAGTAAAGACAAAATATTATAGATGCAAAGAAACACATAGAGAAAAATACATCAAAAGTAATCCCACGCATATGACTGGTTGATTTTTAAGAAAATTATTTTAAAAGTTGAAGTTATGGGGCTGGAGAGATGGCTCAGCAGTTCAGAGCACCGGATGCTCTTATAGAGGACCCAGGTTTGATTGCCGGCACCCACATGGCAGGTAACAGCAGTCTAATACTTCAGGTGTACTTATACATGCAGGCAAAACATTCACACATATAAAACAAAAATGAATCAAAAAATTATTTGAAAATCAAACTTACTGAATAAACCAATGTTATCAAATCAGTTGTATAATGAAGCTATAATGTGAGTGGATATTTACATTCCACCATTTACAAATGTAATTCAAAATTAGCTACTGACTTAACTCTTAGAACAATAACTATAAAATCTCTAGAAAAAAAGGAATTCATAGTGATTGCTTTCAGCAAAGATTTCTCAATACTCCAAACTTACCAATTGTAATAGAAAATTTCAATAAATTGAAGTTTTGCAGTTCTAGTAACACTGCCTAAAAATTTGAATACAAGAGGCTGAAGGGATGGCTCAGTGGTTAAGAACACTTGCTACTCTTGTAGAGGACCCAGTTCGGACCCCAGCACCCACATGGTGGCTAACAATGGTCTGTAACTCCAGTTCCAGGGAATCCATTGTCCTCTTCTGACTTCTGCCGGCACTGCACACATGATTTGGTACACTCACATACATGAAGGCTAAACACTCATATACATACAATAAAAACAAGTATTTTGAAAACTGTGCATTCAAGGCATAGTGTAAGAAATTTTTTCCTAAACTGTGCATCAGACTTTTACATAGAGCTCACCATTCAATATGGTAGCTAGAGTCACATGTTATTATTTTGCTCCTGAAACAGACCTAGTTTGAACTGATTCATCGTATACATAGAATACAAATTAAACTTTAGAGACTTAATAAAGACTAAATGTTTAATTGTTATACTTTATATTTGTTACATGTTGAGATAATATATTGATATACATGGATAAATAAAACATACTAATAAAATCTTGAATTTTTAATGTCATTTTCTGTAGCTACTAGAAAATTTAGTAATACACACATGGTTCACATAATATTTCTAGTGGACAGAACTTATGTATAATTCATAAAAATACTTATCATTCAATAATATCAAGACAAAGAACATAGTAATAAAAAGAACAAAATATTGTAATATGCACCAGCAAAGGAAATAACTTGATAGCAAATAAATGTGTGAAGTGATGTCAACCTACTAATTACTTGGAAAATGCAGTGAAAAATAAAAAACAGTATACTTGCACACCAACTGAGACGTTTATTTTTAAAGGCCATGTATTTTTTTAAAAAGGAGACTGACATTTCATAAACCTGATGGAAATTGAAAATGGCACAACTACTTCAAGCAATAACTCACCATTTCTAAAATTTTTTTAATTTAAAAATGTTTAAGTTACATGATAGATAACCATTCTACTCCGAAGTATTTCTCCACTAGAAATTGATGCATATATCCACATAAGTAGTAACAAACAAACTTCAGTATACAGATGATTGATTGTCTACCTGAAGACAATATAATTTTCAATCACAGGTGAACAGATAAACTACTTGTTATATGGGATACTATACAACAACAAAAAGGAATAAATACATTGATATGTGCCACAAAAGAGATGACTCCCCAGGAGTCATGTTGAATAAACAAAGCCAGGTTAAATCTATTGCATACCATGTGAGTCTAATTAGAGAAACATCTAGGCTATAGAAATGGATCTATCATGACAAAAAATAGATCAGTGGTTTCATAGATCACAAAGTGAACTTACAGGAAAACTCCAGCAAGACAATTGTGTTCAATGCCTGGATTATGAAAATTAACATGGAAACTCAGGGAAGTATGTGTGTTAACATCTACAAAACCTTCATACTTAAAACACAGAAAATACATCAGTTCTACTTTACTACTTCAATAAATTATAATTTGGTAGAGACAGACAGAAAAATCCCTGAGACTGCCATTTGATAGATCAGTAAGTGCTTCCTTCTGTAATCCATCTTAAATAATTTAGGAAAAAAATGTGGGATCAGACCTAATCAAATTAAGTTCCCTGAAAGTAAATTAATGAGCTAAGGCCTCAGTCTTTGGCAATATTGAACCAAACAGATTTTGTAAGAATAAGGAATTACATAAATAAAGCATAAAGATGACAGCGTGTGCACACTCCTTTGTTCACACAAAACGTCAACACAATTTCACTCACAAAGAGAAGACTCTGACCACTGCTTCCTTCAGCTTCAACTTTTTACAAACTTGCTAGTTTCTTTTTACTCATAGATAGTCCAGTTCTACTTCTTACACTAGAACCAGGGACAAAGTCTAATGTATCAATGATATCAATTTCCTTATCTGCAAAATGGACATAATAGCACTCCCTTCCTAGGACCGGCATAAGCATTAAATAAGCTAATACACAAAAAGCCTAAGGACAGTGTCAGGGGATTTTATTATCACCTCACTTATTCTACAAACATTTTATTGAACATTTAACTACTACTGAGGGACTGGGCACTGTGGTGTTATATACGAATCCACTAATGAAGGTGTTACACATCTGTCCCCAACTTTAGGAATCTTTTTATCTGATTGGGAAGACATATAATCCATAACAATTGTTCGATATATAAAAACATTGCAGTATCCATTTACATCATTCATCCTACATGTTTTTTTAAGGCCTTTTACATGGGAAAATCTTGAGAGTGCCTGAATTTGAGTTTTCCTTGAAGTATGTTCACTAAGCAGATAAGATGGAAACTTGCATTCCAAAGTGAAGAATCGCTGATGTAAAATGGTATGATAAAAAACTGAGGCCTGTGTGGGGGGCCTTTGATCAACTCAGAAAGGCTAGCTGATAGAGATGCACAGATAAGAGTGAATGATGGTGTTGAACAGACGGGCAGGGGCCAGAGGGACATTATTGGCTTTAGACATATTTGAACTTGATCTAGGAGGCAAAGGGGATCTTATCAAGCCTTAAGTCAGAAGAAGAATTTAAATTGTGGTATAGCATAATCAGATATGTCATATATACAAATCTTTATGGCAGGAAGCCAAGAATTTAATCCTATCAAACTGTGGAAGGCTAAGGCTGTCTAGCTGACTTGCACCAGGTTACAAAGAATCATGTAGCCCAACTATTTGGCTGTATTGGCAAATTAAACCAATATATGATTTTAAGCAACTGTGTTTCATTAGAAATATATTTTAAAGGGAATGCTTATCACAGGTTTGCCTCAAAGTGGTCAATAACACATTGAAGGGAAAGGAAGTCAGAAAGAGTAAGAATCTAAAATACTTCAACTATATCCTGATAGTAGAAACACAGACAAGAGGAGTCGGTAGTCAGTGCTGATGTGGCAAAGATGGGGAAAAGAGTCAAGATTTGTACCATGACATTTTGACTAGAAACTAGGAAGGTCAATATGCACAAATTAACTGAAGGTGTTTGAGCACATGCTAATTCTTTCCATCTACATTTTGGAGTTACTAGTAGAGTCCTTTGAAATTGAACTAAGACAAATCTTGAGCTTCTCCACACGGACACCTAGTAAGTACCTGACAGGCAAGAACAACCAAAGTCAATGCTCTACACATAAAAGAAAGATGAATCAGGAGATAGAGACATGATTGGTAATGAAGAAGTATGCTACTTGGAGAAGTCACGTCTCCCATAAGTTCCAGCCAGTGCCTTGGGCCACACAGCCTAGCCCTCCATGCTGAGCCACCGGTATCCAAATCTTCTGAGAATTCTGCATTTGAGAATGATTTACATAAGTTGAGAAGTACATTCATCAAGAGGAACAGACACCACACATGATATTGTAACCATACCCTAATTTGACTTAAAACTTGCAAATGTTTAGATCTATGGGGAGTGGGTCATCATACCTTTTCCTAGCAATGAGACTATTGGGAGGTAGCCTATCCATTAACAATAAAGATTTACTTTAATAACTGCTATGCACCTGACACTGAAGTCAAAGTGTTTTATGATCTATATTCTGCAGCCATTTCTGGACAAATAATTTGGATTTCTCACCTACACCACAACAGCAAGTCAAGCAACCCATTGCATTATAGTCAAGCATCTTACTTTTCCTTGTTTCCTTCCACTGAAAGCTATTATTTCACAATCCCATCTTCTTTTCTTAATTGTAGACTTGCTTGTGATCATTACTGATCTAGCACACATACATTTCCTCCAGTGGATTAATTTTCCTTCTTAGCATATACCCATCTTCATAGAAGTATGCTTTTTATTTCTTATATTTTTGTTCATTTTAATCCTTCATTTCAACCATCAGTTACTTTATGTTTGAAAGGAAATTAAAGATACTTTGTTGGGTGGAAAAAATAGAAGTCTGAATAAGAACAGGCTGATGGTATTCTTTAAAGTATTTATAACTGTTATGCTGATAAATTATCTGGCTTCTAGCAAATCTATTAAAATTTGTGTTGTTTCGTTTAAAATGGCCCTAACTGGGAATAAGAATACTTTGACCCGTTGGATCCAAATGAACCTGTTCTGACGCTTACTGGAGGTGTCTACCTCTCAGAAGAGCAATTACTAACAATCCCCAGGGGTTTTTCCAAATGTCACCTTTTCCCTTTGCTAGTCATTGCCTTCTAAGGGATATTTTTACCTCATTTTGGATGTCTTTGGCATTTACAGCAGAAGAAAACCAGGCTGATTAAAGAGTTTGGCTTTTGAGGTGAAATCTTCTATCTCTTGCATTTCACTCAGCATCATTAGTTGAAAAAAATGTAAATACTTTGAGATAATGTGCTCTAATTCTGAGTTTTAGCATTTCCTTTAATTTGTGGGTGAATATTCTATGGGTGTGATGGTAAATTTTGTGGCTTTATAGGTTTATATTAATGTCGATGGGAAGCTACAAAAAGCATCTGCTGACCAGCTATCATTTTATCTTTAAAATTCTCCCAACATTTAGTGTTTGTGCAGAAGGTAGTGCTGCACAATCTAAGTCATCTAACTTTCTTTAAAAAGGCAGGTCTTGACTGTGGCAGAGGGCCTCTTAGTGTTTTGATTTTTCCATTTAGGATAAATTAATTCATTTGTGTTTACTGTGAGACAAGGGAGAGCGTGCGGCGCCGCGCGCGCGCGCTCACACACACGCACACACACTTGAAGTTACTGATAGTATTAATGCTTAAATATTCTCTCAGCATCATTCAGTAAGAACATTTCCTTGTTAGATAGACTTCTCTTTCCCCCTCCTGCTTTTCCTCCTTCTAATCATATTTGTTTATAAACTGTTAATAAGAGAATATTATTTCACAGAGCAAGGATCAGAGAGAGATCAATAATATGAGGGGGATGGGACAATAGAAGAAATAAATAAACCAGAGAACTGTGGGATCAAGAGTTCGTAAAATATTTAGCTTTCAGAGAGTTTATAGAATTTAGTAATCCAGTTTTAAGAATATTAAAACCAGAAGATTCTGTTTTTAACCATGAAAATCTGCCTTGTTCCACCTGGGTAGGTTATGTAGTTGACTTAAATTAGCCAGCATTTATTTTCGAGGAAGGACGCCGCATTGTGCTTAAGGATGGGACCTCCCTGGCCAGGCACAAGCCAGATGACTCGTATAACAGAGACGACCCCTCCTATCCCACTATTCACCCGCTGGCAGAGCTCAAAGTCTGGTGCCAAGGTCCTGGCAGTTTTAAGGCTGTTTCCTGGCAGCCTTTGGCTTTGAGAGGCCATATGACTCTGCTCCTGTCTGTCTGGATTTCGTTCTGAGTTTCCTCCCGGCTTGCTTCTGAGCTGCATCTCAGAGGCAGCAGGGGTCCTGGGATTCAGCAGAGCCATGTTATCCAGGAACTTTGGATCCCTGGGCTGTCCCAGGCTTCCTCTGCCAGCCGTTTACTTCAGGGCTTCAAAGGACGGCTCGGCTGCAGTACCCAGCATCCTTTTCTGCGCCTGCCACAGTCCTCTTTTGAAGCACCATGGTAGCCAACAGAGAGGATTCTGTGTTACGTACAGTATGACCCTGGAGGAGCCAGCCAGCTGCTGTGACTCAGCTAAAAACAGGGAACTCGCTGTAAGCAAGAGGGCATAAAGGGGAGAGGTGGCTGAGGGGGAGGGCAGCTAGCGAAAGCAGGGGTGGTTTATGATACTCCAAGTTTGTCAAAGAGCTCAATACACATTTCTGAAAGCACTTTCTGATGAGCCAAAGGAGGCCCATCTCTGTGACTCTAAAATCTGCTAGGGCTGCATAATGTTTAATGGCCTTCATATCCAATGAGAACAAGCAGGCCAAGTAGATTAGGAGGAAACCAGGAAAATAAATTCTCTCTTTTACTCCCAGGTGCCCTGAAGACATGTGGACTAATTGGCCTTTCAGATATGGTTTGGGATCAAACATTCTGATGTAAAGAAACAGAATAACAGGGTCTAAACTTTTTCATTTTTCTCTCTGTGTTCTTCCAAGAATGAAGGGTTATCATGGTTGAATTCCCATGGAACTGATTCTTTCAGAAGCAACTCTGAATTAAACTGTAAACTATCAATGAAGTAATATAGCATAGGTGGAACTTATTTATGAAACACTCTATTATGCCATACACCCCCAGCCCCTTGGTTCTAGACAATTTTTTAAGGATAAAAAAAGATGATTAGCTAAAAGTAGACCTTAAACAGGCCAGTCTTATTTTGTAAAACATTTGCTAGGATACTTTGGTCAGTTCAAAGGTAGATATTTATAGGCAGATGGAATGGAACAGAAATGTAAAAGGAACTTTGGAAAAAAAAAAAAAAAGAGTTTAGGAACAACCTGGAAAGAAAAGCTCACAAACAGGGAATCTTAAGGAAGTTTATTAAATCACCATTTTAAAGTAAAGCTCAAGGTACTCTCCCCAGCATCCATGGATGTTAAGCATGAAATGATGCAATGAGTTGTCTGATTAGACAGAGAAGAAAATCAAGTTTATGTCTTTAACACCCAGACTTGAAGTCATGGGTGAGAAAGAGGCTTAAGTGCATGATCAGTGAAATAGTCAAGCTGGCTCATGACAGACAGAGGCTGAGTGCAGCCTAGCACTGGGTGTGCCCCATCCTGGCATGGTTTCTAAAGTGATAAAACCCTGAGCAAGTGGTGGCAGCTACCCTCTGGGAGAAAACCTTGTCTTCAAACTTTCCCCAGTGTTTCCTTCTCACTGTCAGAAAGCGGGTCAAATTGATGGGGAGAAACTGAGTTTCAGTGGTTCATACCAAGTGTCAGACTTGAGTTTGCAGTTTTAGTGTTTGCTTTGTCTGCCTGTGACTGCTGTGTACATCAGCAGACGTGTTTCTTTAAAGAAAAATCACTTTCAGATCTAATTTACCCGTAAGCTTAGTCAAACTGGCTCCTCCAAAGTGGCTTGGGAAAGTGGCTCTGTGGGTTGGAGTACTTGCTATGCAAATAGGAGAACTGGGTTGGGAATCCCCAGAACCCATGTAAAAGCCAGCCATGGTCTCCTCTCTCTCTCTCTCTCTCTCTCTCTCTCTCTCTCTCTCTCTCTCACACACACACACACACACATACGCACGTGTCTAACCCCCCATCACGGGGGGGGGGCGCGCTCTCTCTCTCTCTCTCTCACACACACACACACACATATGAGCATGCCTGTAACCCCAGCTTAGGGCAGGGGAGCAGGCAGCCGTGGTCACATACACAGTGCCTATTACCCCAGCCTGGGGCAGGGATCATGTAGGCGGGGGTCAAGGCAGGAGAATTTTTGTCCCAATGGAAGGAGGCAGAGAGTAATGGAGAAAGGCATCCAAGTTCTTTTTGGGGGCCTCTGCATGCCCACAAATGTACATGCTCCACACACACATACCACTCCCCCATCACACCCACACACGGGATACATAGTGGACTTTCTCAACAGCAGGCTTCTTTATAGTGGAGATTATACTGCAGATAAGATGCATATGCCAGGACTACATAGTGATGAGGTCTTTTTGTACTGTTTTGAAATTCTCTTTCCACAGTATAAGAACTTAGTATCCCTTACTAGATATTTGGTGCATGTCTAAACACAGTTTAAAAGAATAGAGGTTAGAAGAAAGGGGTCATGTTTTACTTAATTGTAAAAGATCATATGAGAAACGGATGAAAGAAAAGGCATTGATCGGAGTACCTGAGACGGTTTTAAGGAAGAAGCACAAACAGTGAATTAGGAGTTCCTGCACTTCAAAGAATCTGAGAAATGACCAGATGCCGTGCTTACACTCACTCACACTGTGGCATCCAGGGGCACAAGGCAACCAGGAAGCACAGGTGAGGCTGAAAGCTCTCTTGGCATGGTTGAAAACTGGATAAGCTGTGGACCCGGGTTACTAGAAGGTTCCGAATTGGCAGGATTTTGGTCCCTCACATGGCTTTAGTGTGTCATTAAAGTCATGTCCAACCTGTGATCATGACTTAGTTCAGAAAGAGATCTTTACAGACATCCTTGTTAAGAAACTTAAAATCCTTCTGGGTTAGTTAAGTTGGGCGTCAATCCACTAGTAAGTGTCCTTAGGAGAAAAGAAGCTGTGAGAACTACACAGAAGGGGAAACCAGGTAAAAACTGAGGCAGAGACCATAGTGTTTAGCCAGGGAGCAGTGAGGACTGCCAACAGCCACTAGAAGCAGGAATGGGGACCATGCGCTCCCTCAGGGCATCCGGGTGGAAGCAAGCCCTTACAACAACTTTGATTCCAGACTCATAGCCACTAGCATTGTGAGAGAACAACGTTGCCTGTTTTTCATCCCGCCCAATTTGTCGAAATTTGTTAGGAAAGCCCTAGCAAAGACAGGCCCAGCTCAAATGCACCATTTCAGCACTAGTTGTGCCAATGACACACACAAAGGTACAACACAGAAGCTTTTTAGTTGCACTGTCATACAGAACCATGTTAATTTCTCAAATAAAGTAAATGACTTGTAAAATCAACTCAAATCTTGTGTCAACTGAGCACTTACTATGTGTAATTAGAAGGTCAGTGAATAAAACACTTCTTTCCTGAGGAAGTTTACAGTCAAACTGTATAGTTTGCACACATCAACAAAACACCCAGCGAGTTCGAAATTGAACTTTGGGAATAATAGCACACCATGCAGAACCAGTTCTGCTTTGCAACACTGGCAAACCAAAGATGGTGTCTACTTTTCTGTGACGCTAATCTCAATGGGTAGCAGAGTGGTTGCAGTATCCTGAGGAAGAAATATAAAACTTATTAATTAAATGAATAGATTAATAAATGGCTGCAATTCATCCTGCCCAGGAGTTAAAGACACTAGGTAAGTTACCATATAACAATTGATAAAATGTGGATGAATTTCATTGACGCCACATATCACTGGGAGGGTTTTGCTGTAGTGAGCATCAAAATCCTTCTTTCTGGGTATTTTGATTGGCACAGTGAGTTGTTTTGAAGTATGTACCTCCTCAAGGGTTCCAGTAGCACGTTGAATTCCTGCTGGGTGTTTGACCCTTACCCAGTTATTTGTGTTCTGAATGAACATCCACTCCAAGGTGGATGGAACACCCTCCAATGTTCCATCTGGAAAGGACCCATCGGCACAGTGGGGGCAGTTCCACTGCAGGCTGGGAAGTCTGCTCTTTTCACAGCCAGTGCTGCTGTTGCTTTTGCCTGTTGGCTTCCCTGAATTGGCTTTTGCATTTCTTAATTTAGACACCAGCAGTATGGAGACTTATTATATGCATGTATATTTGTGTCTGAGGAGAGCAGTGTTTGTCATTGCATGAATGCAGACTCCTGCCAGCAGGGTATGAGCACACAGCAGCTCGGCAGTCTACAGGGTGTCACTTTGGAGTGTGAGCACAGAGCATGGGGAAATCAAGATCTTTCCTGTGACTCAGCCGGGACTGTTTCCTTTCTTGAAAGAAATCTAATTAGAAGCCAGAATATTCAAATCATGATAACTATTCTCATTCCAAAGCAATGGAGTTGACCAAATTTCTTATTGTTCCTGAATGTTTGGAGAGGCACCACTTGATCTGAATTGTCAATATCTAGCCAGTATCACAGCAAACAGTGTAATGGATACTGTATCCACACCATGGGTCAAGCATTGTACTAAGCACTATGTAACAACACAGGAACAAACTGTGCGATCAGTAATATAGTCAATCTCATATTTTAAATTTGGATTCCATTTTTAGTTATTTGTGCGCATGTGTGTGGATGCCCATGTGCCAAGATACACATATGGAAGTCAGGGGACAATTTGTGGGAGTTGGTTCTCTCCACCATGTGGATTCTGAGTATTGAATTCAGGATTTCAGGCTTGACAACAGATATCTTTACCTACTGAGTCACTTTATTATTCTCAATCTTCTTGATAACAGGGGAAAAGCTGAAGTAGAGAGACAAAGTTACTTTAAATATTCACCCACTGTCTTAGGCCACTTCCTAGAAGCAGAATAAAATCTGATACTTTTTTAGGGGAAAACTGGAACTTCAGGGGAAATCTGCCTTCACCTTCCTCCTACTGGAGACAAAAGTACAAAATGCTCCCTAAGTTTGTCTCACCTGGAGACAAGGGATGGGTATTTTGTATGAGGATGACAGTCTTTGGTTTCCAAGAAAGTTCTTGCCATTTAGGCCAAGGATAATTATCTGAAGAATGGGACAAACCTGGCCGTACTTGGCAGTCAGTATTCACAGCAGCTGGTGACAGGTGGAAAGTTCAGGTAAATGGAATCTCAGTAGGGCAGGCACAGCATGGCCCACCAGCTCTCAAGTGGCAGAATGTGGCTTCGGATCCTGTGAAGCTCAAAACTCATGCTGTTAATACTGTATTATGTTGTAAACTCAAAAATCTCCAAACAAGGTTAAGAAGTGCCATGTTTTTATCAGCCTCCAGATTCCAAGGATACACAGTCCTCTGTTACTCCCTGAGAGGGTGTCAATGAAATTTCATACATTTTGTTTCGCAGTTTCAAATATCTTGACCTTGAAGCTCCTGTAGGTGCTGCAGATGATAGCACCCCTCTCAGGACCCAAAGCGTCTAGCCAGCCCTCTCCCATAGTCACAGCTCCTACCTTCCCCTTCCCTTTGCCCCTAAAGTTCATGATAAAGAACAGCGCCTGGGTGAGGGCTGCATTTGGACATGTGTATCGCTGCTCCTTACAACCAGCAATAAACAAGAAAGAGTAAGAGAGAGAAAAACTTGTTAACACCATGCTGTATCTAAACAAGCAATCCCAGATGGCATCCTTTATGCCTTCTGCCTCTGATAAGAAAAGATTGAGCAAGGAAAATAAGCAACAGCTGACAAGCCATACCCAGCGTTGAGACCAACAGGGAGAACAGATCCCAGCTCTGTGCTCTGTCCTCAGTCATGGCTCGGCATCCAACCCAGAGGCCTGCCTGGCTTCAAATGCCTTCAGCAGTGCACTTTTTATGGAGCCGGTGAATCATAGAAGTTTACAGAGCAAGAATTTTTCTTTTTTTAATTTGATCTTTACTTTTCTGATGAAGACCATGGCGTGAAGCAATAAGGTATTTTATTTAAGGACATTTTGTTGTTAAAAAAGAGAGACAAGAAATGGAACTTAAGAACTTCTGACTCCTACACAGTGTTTTTCCCAGAAACCAAGGCCCCCAAGGCCAATTTCCTCTTTAAAATGCATTATTCCAACATATCTGTATCTACCTTTATTATTTTCTGCTTCTGAGATTGTAATAACAGGTTTGGACTAAGAAATCTGTCTCTGGCTTTCACATACCTAGGACTGAATCCTTGTTCCACTATTTTATATCTGTGTGTCCTCAGACAGCATTGCTGATACCTCAGTATCCCTGTTTACAAAAAGATGAATATAATTTATTTATTGTTTGGTGAGCACTGAATGAGAAAGATCATGTACAGATCTAAGCATGGAAAATATGCCTTTAATAAGCATTAAATGCTCACTACCACTTGTCCATCCTCTTAGGTAGCTAAGCAAATATCTTGTCTGTTCTAGGCTCTGTGATGATTCTGGGGCTCCCAACATCAACATGAGTCTTTCCCCTGACAAAATCTAGTTGCTTTAAAATGTCATCCTACAATTAAGCAGGGCTTAGGGCATTTCAATATTTCAACATGGACAGTATTTATGTAAGGTGCAAGGACACAAGTTTTAACAGACCACTTGCAAAAACTAGGTCAGCAATACCTTGTTTATTAGTAAGAGCATGATGTGATGAATCAATAGAAATACTATAAAATGATATGGGTGGAGTACCCCAATGATGCCACTAGGCAAACCATTCACTGTATCATAGCCAAACATCTAGATCAGTTGTAATTTTCACAGTTTGATAAATATGAAATGCTCAGAGATTGGGCAAGATGATGAAGGAATTTTTAATGAATACCCTGAGGTCAAAAAGCCAAAGGCAATAATGTAACTTTTCAGACAGAAGAGAAAACCAACTGGCTTTTGCTTTCTCTTCTTCGGTCTAATACCCAAGATAGCTGAGGCATTGAGATTAGACAAAGAAAGAATTTTCTGATAGTCAAATTCCAGAAAACAAAGGTTAGGAAGTCACAGATGACACAAATGCCTGCTCTGAAAATGTAAAAATGTAGCAACTCTTTAAAAAGAACTTATGATAATGAAATGGAAATGAGTCAGAAAATATGCAAATTCAATTCACTTGAAATATATATGTCTTTAAAAATTAAGTGATAAATTGCTTTGTCAAATGCTTTTTACGTGTGATTTACCACCCTCTCACCCCTGTATTTAAATTCTAGTTTAAGAAGCTTTTCTTAACCTCAAATACATTTTTAGGAGATGAGAAAGGTCAGAGAGGAGGCATACTTCAACATGTGAAGATTGGCAGAATTTTCACTTCTGTGCAAAGGAAGAAAGGGAAATGAAGGCAGTGCATTGCACGGAGCAGTAAAGTAATCACAAAAATTCTAGTAAACTGTGCTGAGAAAATGATGTGCTGTAATGAGCCTTAAGGTCAGCAAGCATCCATCACCGATACACTACCCTTACCCACTGACAAGACTTAACACGTGCACTCAGGAAGCCCTTCCTCAAGAAACAAGTGCACATTTTTCATGTATCTTAATGCGCTGTTTCATTGTTAGTGCAGAGCTGAGCCTTACTTCTGGCAGCTTCTTAGGAGATTACAATGCATTTTGATTGAAACAATGTTTACTTAAAATCTCTGAATTGACACCTACAGTATCTAAGCATTTCTAGGAAGAACTACAACCTGGCCCAGGGCAGCAGTGGATCAGGAAAACTTGGAAGCTTCAAAGAAAGAAAAGGATAAACAATGAATAGAAAGGAGTTGAAGAAGTCAAAGTTAAAGACTAAGGTACTACAAACTAAAGAAAACACAAAATCCCAGGCTAACAGAGGGCAAAGAATGTCACATTCTTCGAATGGAGAACTGACCCAAAGCCAAAAGTGAAGGAGACCACAGAGAGAATGAAAAAAAAAAAAAAAAAAATGTTACTCGTTCAACAAAATTTAACACAGCAATGGCACCTCTGGCTAAGACCTGACTCAGACAGTAAGCTGTTTATGATATTCCTGCCGAAGCAGGCTTATATGACAACTTCAAAAAAGAACAATACAGAGCCCAGGGCCTGAAACTCTGCTGAAATCCAACAACTCCCTTCCCTGGGCTGCTTCTGACCCAGCACATTAGAGTAATTGTGGAACTGGTCAGCAGATCCTAACATGTTCCTTGCAAATGGATGCATGTTTTTCCATCTGCAGTAAATCCTAGAACACTGATAATGTTGTAGCACTTACCTGAATTGAAAATGCCCAATACGGGGTTTCCCAGGAGCTCTTCTCTGCACAAGCCGTTTGAAATAACCGAAATGCATTTTCCCCTGAATAATTTTCTCCTGTTTGCTTTAGCAGTAATCACACATCTTTGATATTTGTCACTGAGCTTTCTGAGGTCTTAGCATGCCAGGGGTTCACAGTGTCATTTTCTCACTCCTTCGAGCTAGTTTGCTAAAATAATTCTGGGAGGAAAAACAGTCAGTGTGCCGTGTAAGACAAGTTAGAGCCTCATAAGACAAATCAATTGTTTGCCCTATTTAAAGCCTCATCTAATTTAACAAGATGTTCTAATTCATACAGGAAAATTGCAATTCACTGCACCTTTGTCCTTCCCTTTGCTGTTAGGTTCTTACGATCACAGAAAGTTTGACTTCAGAGACTTTATTATCTTTAATAGTGATAACGATAATAGAGTTCATTATTTTTAATAATAGTTTTACTTTCTATAAACAACATTTGTTAAAAGATTTATCATTGTCATTTATGTCTCTGTGTGTGTGCGTGTGTATGTGTGTCTCTTTGTAAGTGTATGCCACATGTGTGTGGGTACATGCAGAGGCCAAAAGAGAGCTTCAGATCCCCTGGAGCAGGAATTACAGGCAGGTGTGAACCATTGGACATGGGCACTGGGAACTTAAGTCTGCTTCTTTGGGAAGAGCACCAACTGCTCTTAACCACTGTGCTATCTCTCTACTCCAGAATTTTTACATATAAATCTTTAAAGTATCTGAACTCATTTACCAATTTAGACAAACACGTATCTTCAACAAATGTTATATAACCCTAGTTTCTGTGGGTCATGGTTCCTGTGTGTCTCAAAATGTTCGTTTCTTTCATAAGCATAATTTTATTCTTAGCATTCTTATGAAAACATACTGGTCAGAAATGAGCTCAACATCCCAGACCAGACTTGGGACTTTGCTGTCCTTTCCATGGGAACACTCTGATTGATGCAACCAGTGATTGCATTAGTTCTTTTGACTGGGCGTTGTACTGTTGACTCATCGAGCTAGCGATCAAGATGAATTTTAGCTTTTTAATTTTTTTGTTATTAAAAAGCATGTGCTTCCGAGTAATAGCATTTTCTTTAGTTGATCAACTTGAGCAATTGAAAAATAAGGGACTACATAAAAATTGAAATATGTTTAAAAATATGTGGGCTTCCTGTATTGCTTAGCCATTAGAATCAAATAGAAATAAAGGAGAGGAAATTGTCTTTATAACAAAACTTGGTTTATGAAATCATATGTCAACATTAATATTGGTCTCAAGTTCAGTTAAAAAACTTACTTGATTCATATTAACTTCTTGCATTCATAGTGGTTCTGATTTTCAACTTATCCCCGATTTCACTTGGGCAATTATTTTAGAGAAACTGCCATGCTCAACTAGATAATATCTTTAGGCTAAAAATGTCCTGATAAGCTGAATTTCCCATTTACTGAAAAGATTTAAGGGTTTTCACAAAAATATTGGGAATCCTTAAAGCATTAGAAATCTGATTACTATTCTTGAATCTCAAACTTTTGATGAAATCCATAAAACGCAAGTGATTTAAAGCAATTCGGAGTGTTCTGTTTATTATTAGTTTCAAGTATGTTCAAAATAATTTTTGCCACATTTTGTTTTTATGTATGTGTGTGTTTGTGTATACAACATGTGTGCAGGTGTCCATGGAGGTCAGAAGATGACCCTGGGTCCCCTGGAACTGGATTTGCTGGTGGTTGTGAACTACCTGATGTGGATGCTGAGGACTGTACTGGGGTTCTCTGAAAGGGCAGTAAGTAATCTTAACCACTAAACTATCTTTCTAGCACTTAATTTTTTGTTGGTATTTTTTTGCGTCTTTTTAAAATTTGATGTGTATGAGTGTATTGCCTACATATACGTAAGTGCACCCATGTTGTGCTGTTTTGTGTCTAAGACAGGGTGTCTATATAGCCCTGGCTGTTCAGGAACTCCCTATGTAGACCAGGCTGGCCTCAAACTCACAGAGATCTGCCTGCCTCTGCCACCCAAATGCTGGGATTAAAGAAATGCACCACAAAGCCTGACCCAGCATCTAAAATTTGCATCTTCAGCTTTGAAGTAAATTTATTGATTAAAAAATGAATAGAACTCAATAGTTTGTTCTATTATTTCATAGTGTAGTACTTTTCCTATTGTGCTAGACTTTTTTGTTGCTATAACAGAATATCTGACATATACAATTTACAGGCTAGATTCATTATTTTGACAAGTGTCATGGGTTTTAGTCCATTATGGTAAGAAATGCATGGCAGTGCAGAGAAGCTCACATTGTGGCAGCCAGGAAAGGAGAGGCTGTTCTAGCCTTTCTCCTTTTCCCATTTGATTTAGTACAGACCTGCAGTCTATGAGTTGGTACTGCTAATGTTCAAGGTGGTTCTACCTCCTTCATTAATTCTCTCTAGACATGCCCTCACAGGTGCACCTACAAGTAAACTTTTTAATAAACTTCTAGGTTCTTCCCATCAAATCAAGTTGTCAACCAAAATTAACAATCACGTGTATTTTTTAACTCAAAATAAAATTGAGAAATTGAAATGTGGAACACTTTAGTGTTCGTAGGCTAAATAAATATATTCTATTACAAGATGACTAAAATAAAAAATCCAGGGCTTAGTCCAGTAATTCTTTAAATCAATAAATCCTTGAATATATAGAGGAAGGTTGATATCTCTTCTTTGTGTGTATGTAGGTCTAGAATATGAACAAGAGGGGAGAGCATATACACAGAGAAGAGAGCATGGGGTGAATTTTCATAATTGAACACTATAGCCCTCTATTTTGCTAAAACCTTCACAAAACCATATGCAAAATAATTCCATTCACTGAACAAGGTTTGGAAACACCAATTACCCCTCTTTTGCTGGGAACAGAGCAATGCGAATCACCTCTATTCCCTAAAGAGTAATAGCATATATGCTTCAACAAGGGCCATCACTCTCTTTGGGCCCTAACATCAAAGGGAAGGGTTCCCTGATGCAAAGTCCCAAAATGCACAATGCCTATATAAACATTATAGAATGGTACTATTGTAGGAACACATACTAATAAACACATTTGTGTCTGTATATGTGTCCAAGTCTCTACCCTCCTATCCTCACATACAGATAATTGTATACCATGAGGTTTAATTTGACCAAATAGTTCTATTGTGTGAGAATAAGCCATAGGAAATCTACCTGACAGTTACAAGTATCAGGAAAGTCCTAGTGCTACATAATGAATAACTGTTGTTAAATGGAATTGCACAAAACAGCCATTATTTCCTAGATGAAGGTGAGGCTATTCTGGCTCTTTGGGTGATTGTAAATAAATCTTTTGCAATGTCCCGGAACAAGATTAGCCACCAAGAGGAAGAACAGTTGTGACGCTTCGAAGCTGTTTGGCCACAGCCTGAGCAGAGTGGGGAGAATCTCGAAAGTCATCTACCTCATGCCTTCCACATTTACAGACCTTGGAACCAAACTGTCAGGCTGCCCTCACTCAATGTTGTCCCCTTATAAATGGAACAGAAGTGCTGTCTTCTTTACTGGGAAAAGTTCTCCAAACTGTTCAAATGTCCTTTCATTTGATTGTGTGTGTTTACTTAATCTGGTGCCAACAAGCAGAAGCGGTATGATCCGAAGCTCTAACAGGAAAAGGTAGTGTGCCAAGTGGTTCTAAGCCTGGGGGACAGAAGAGTGCCTCCAGGAATGTTGAAACATCTGTATTTGATGAATGGGCCAAATATGCAGAGAATGCTGCTGGGATGCCCCCAGGTTTCTCAGTGGTGTCCTTTGTAAGAGACAAGGTGGGTATCAGCTGCCTCTGCCTCAGAATATCTATAAAATGGATTGAATATCCCTGACATTCCCTTTTGGAGATCAAAATACCTGGAAAAATGAAGAAGCAAATTCCATCAAATGCTCATTTGGGAGATTTTCTCTTTGAAAAGAAAGAGAAAAGTGTATCTGGAACAAATTAAAGAAATAACAGAGTCTTTGAAAATGAGAATTTCATTATCCTTATCAACTCAAAAAACTCACTCTCCAGACCTGCGAATCTCTGAAAGGCTTAAGGATGCACAGAGGAGTGAATGAGCCTTTAATACTCTTTGATTGATGTGTGTCATGTTCTAGATCACACTGTTCAATGCAGTTGCTGCTAACCACTTGTGGTCATTAAGAATTAAATTATTAAAAAATGAACTGTCTTGGATGCAGAGCCCATAGACCCTGGGGTGAACTTCCTACTGTTATTCTGCTAACAGACCTCATCATAGATTTTGTTTGTGCAGTGGACAGTGGTTAATGCAGAAACATACAACTAGTCAAAGTACAGAGAATAAGTGTCAGTGGAATGCTCACCACAATCAAGATATCTGTATCACCACCCTCTAAGCCTCAGGGACAGAGAAAGAAGAAGGAAGAGGAGGAGGAGGAGGAGGAGGGGGGGGGGGAAGATTGCAAGAGCCGGAGGTCAGGGAAGACCAGATCAAGATGGTGTCTTCTGTACATGATGTAACTGCTATACTCATGAACTCATGGCAGCTGTGTTTGCATGAACAGTCCCACACAGGATCAAGCCAGTCAGCATTCTACTATGGTGAAGGAAAGGGTTCCCATGGTTTTACTGTATCTATTGAGAGCTGATGACTGATGGGGAAGGGAGAGTCAATTTTCTTTAAGGATGTGGCCCCTGGTAAGTTGACCAAACTCCAGTAGATTGCCCTACACCTAGTAATAAATGGGAAACACAAATTGGACTCAATGAGTTATTTGTTATTTTTTAAAAAGACATTAAGTTTGGTTGGGGAGGTTATGGAGGAGGTAGTAGTTCTGGAAGAAATCTGGAGGACTATGGGAGAATATACTCAAAGCACATCAAATGAAATTTTCAAAGAGTTATCACACACACACACACACCACATAGACACACCCACCCACCCACACACACACCCACACACACCCACACACACCCACACACA
>NW_008342276.1:591736-632667 GCF_000622305.1 Nannospalax galili | reverse complement strand
ATATATGTATGTGTGTTGGACCATCAAGATGACTCAACAGTTAGAGGCAGGCCTGACAGCCTGAGTTAAATCCCTGGATCCCACAAAGCGATATGGGAGAAATGATTCCCAATAGTTGTCTTCTAACTTCCACATGGTATATGTTGTCAGCACTCACAAAGACACACACACACACACACATGCACACAATAAGATGAATTATTACATAAAGTAAATAAGGGAAGGAAGAGATAGGTGGATCCCTGAGGTTTGCCAGCCAGTTCACCTAACCTACTTTATGAGTTCTAGACCAATGAAAGTCCCTGTCTCAAAAACATGTGGACAGTACTTGAGGAACAATATCCACATGGATTCTCTGGTTTCCAATGTACATATGTGGATGTGTACATGTACTTACACACACATATGCATTCACACACACACACACACACACACACACACACAAAACCCAGAATTTTCAGCCACTGTAATCATGTGCCTGTGTTTCACAGCCACATCTAGCTGTGACTGCCATATTAGAAAACAAGACTATAGCAGCTTGGCAAAATATCCTAAGAGGAAATTTCTGCAAGACTTATGGGATTTCTCCAGATCTGGATGGATAGTATTAGGAGACACATCAGTGAGGAATGTCTGAAATAGTACTCTTCTGATACTATTTCCCCGAAAGAGTGATGCTGTGTGAAATTTTTAAACAAACACCTGAAAAATACTATATCTCCTACCTCTGTAATAAAATAATAATATACATAGGTTTTCTGAGACTGCTGAAAAGAAGAGCCTTGTCTGGTATTGATTAACCCAACACAGACTGAAAACAACTTGAGCACACAGCCCCTGTTTACAAGTCATCTATTAACTTTACACAAAGCTCAGCTCCCACGGAGCCCTTCTTGGAAGAGTTTTGCCATGGAGAGGGTTCAAGTCAGGCCATTAGTCATATGCTCACCTAAAACCACAGTAGACAACCAGGGCAGTTCCACACCAGAGCAGCTTGGCTGAGGTCTGCCTGGTTAGAGCATATGCTCATGGTTTGGGGAAAATCCAGTTGGCAGGTCAAACAAGGGAGGCCCGGATGGGAACGTGAATCCAGGTAGTTGTCTACTGCTCTTCCTAAAGATATGAGAAGATAAGCACTGCTTTTCTTAGAATGAATTACTAAGGATTTGCTTAGCATTAAGACCATCAGGTGATCTACCCTGACTTTATTTTCTATAGCTGTATGACCTAGAACTCTCTTACTCCATAGAATTTGCTGAGCCAAGCTTGTTAAGGGGGAGTCCTAGGTTTGACTTTTCTATGAAAATGAGTTCCAATAGGTTTTACATCCTCAGCTAACAAACACTTACCATTTCTTAAGTGAAGGAGAAATAATTCCCCGGAAAGGTATGTGTACTTAATCACTAAACCAAAGCACTGTGGGATAAGGAAGCAGTGGGTGGACATGTGGGCTATCCTGCTACAGAATCGGTTTGCTTCACCCCATGGAGCAGAGCAGATCCTTTTTTCATTTTTCAGAATCCCATACCTTTCCAGGCCTTATCTTCCCTTACTTACCTATGTTCGTTCCCTCCTCCAAACCTCCCTCTGCTTCTCTTCCCTCCTCTCTGGTCTCCTCTTCTCCCTCTCCTCTTCCCTCCCTCCTCTCTCCCTTCCATTCCTCTTTTCCTTCCTCCTCTCCTTCCCTCCTCCTTCCTCCCCCTTTTCTCTCTTCCCTCCTCTACACTTCTCCTGTCCTCTTTCTGCTCACTTTTTCTCGCTTCTCCTCTTGCTGAGTCTCCTCCAGTCCAGTCTCTCTCCTTCTCAACTCTACTAGTCACCTCTCTTCTTCAGCTGAATGTACCTCTGATGGAATCATTACTTCCCAAGGGTTATTATTTCCCATAGCCTCCTCTAAAAGTACATTCATGGAAATAAATTGCTGCCTACTATCTCTCGTGTTTAAAATACGAAATTTCAAAATCATCAGCAGTTTCCCTTAGAGTCTAAGTACCTTGCAATGCATGCCATGAAATCTGAATATAGAATGAGAAGGTGCAATGAACTCTGCACGGGTTTCCGAATTTTTCTTTTCTCTGTGTCGACTTCCTATCTGAGATATCTGTTTTGTTTGAGGATCAATTAAACAGTGTTAACAGCAAAAAAGGAAACAAAATAAATATTTTGTGGTGCACACTTATGTCACTAATAGGAAAATTTTCACTTAGAATAGAACCCTTTGGGCTCCAGACTAAGACATATTTAGAATGGCAGCAATGCTTAGATTAATAATGTACTTGAGAACTTTCACTTTAAATTATAGCAAGGATTATGTCTTCAGAAGTAAGAAGTATATGATAAGAAAAAGCTAAATAAGAAAGTTTGTTCTCATTGGCTAAATTTGTCAAATGCTTATATTACTGGGTGAGCTTGGAAATTAAGAAGTAATCATTTAATTCTTACATGGGCATTTATTACAATATAGATATTCTATATATTTCCTATTACTATGTACAGTCACATTTTAGGTAAAATACTTAAAAACCTCATATCATTCAGTGAGGCAGAATCAACATTTACTAATGAAGTTTTGGCAGTGGCAAAATCATTTTGTACAGTACTATGAAAAGCCATTTCTCATCTGTTTTTGAAACATACTAGACAAGTTTGAATATCGAGTGGCAGAACATTTCCTGCACCGTCCATCAACGTGTTCCTCTGTGGTACTGAATCAATAGCAACTGTCTCGCAGGATTTGCAGATTTCGTACTTTGAAAATATTAAAAATGTTGCAATATAACCGATTCACAAACCTCATTTGTCTGCTGTAGACATGACCTGGATAGTACTAGAAAAAAGGCAAGCACAGCAAACGTGTTTCAGGGGAGCCTGTGAGTATAAAAGAGCACTGAAAACATGAATATGGTATTGGGGTTAATCCCAAATTACGGGACTAAGTGTCTGTGTTGACAGATTTTTTTTTTTCTGTGTGACAGTAAATTGAATCTTCTATTTCTTTAGTAACGAGTAGCCAAATGAAATTGCTAGATTCCTTGAGTAACTAATTTCAAAACAGCCTTTGCTTCTAGGGTAGATTGTACCTGTCTTTGTTGTTTAAGTGGCTCTAGACAGAATTTCTCACAAGGCACAGCACTGCAGGAGTGCTTTTGTGAAAATCTGCCCAGTTAAATCTCTGTGTTACTTAGATTCTTGGAGATACCTTCAAGTTTACCCTAGTCTTGCATTCTGTGAAACCTAAACCTTCTCTAATTTATGTTTTTAAAGAGTATTAATTCAAGAATTCATACATTGTGTTTTGATCATATCTCTCCTCTCTCAAATATTCCCAGATCTACCCCCACCTCCCTGCCCACCTTACTTCATGTTCTTCACAGCCCTGACCCCATTCAAGTTCAATATGTGTCACCCAAATTTTCCTGCCATGGATGTTGGTTGACCTACCAGTGGTCAGACCTTAAAGAAAACTGATTCTCCCTCTTCCATCAGCTCTCATATGCCAATAGCTTCTCAGCTCGGGTGGGAGTTTGTGCACACATCCTCATCTCCATGCTGAGATTTTGTCTGGTTTGAGCTTGAGCAATGCCTCTTGCATGCTATCACAGCTACTGTGAGTATATCTGTACAACTGCCCAGGGTCTAGCAAACACTGTTTCTTTGTAGTCATCCACCACCTCTGACTCAGACTGTTCCACCCCTTCTTCAGTGAAGATCCCTTAGCCTTAGGGGAGGGATGTGATACAGATGCCTCATTTATAAGAGCACTCTTCAGTCTCTTATTTCAAACACCTTCATGCAAGCATTATATTTCACAAAGGAGCAAAATTGAAAGAAACCAGGAAATGAACATTAAACACCACCTTGTGTCTTGCTTTCTACAGTAGAAAGCAGAATCTACTGAAGTTTCACTAATTCAACTGCATATATTTGTATTTCAGTCAATGCATTTACAATTAAGCACATTTGTTCCAGGAACCCCTCTTGCAAAAGCTCTATGTGGATTCTAGAACCTCCACTCATGTTTTCATGATCCCTGCATCATGTTTGATTTGCTCCTCACCGTCAACGTCAGGAAAATACCAAAGCATCACTATCCAGCAGATGACTGGGAAAAATACCAACCCACGTAGTTGTAGTGATAACCAAGACTTTGTTAAACTAAGAGAAACACGTATCTTCTAAGTCTTGCTAATTTCCCTCAGTCTATTTCCTAGTTGTGAGGTATATTCAAGATTTTTCAAAAAGTTGAAGACATTGGTTGCTGAGAATCCCGCTTAATGCCCCAATGAAGCGCTTGTTTGCATTTAATTTGTGCTGTGTTGGTTGCAGAGTGTTGCATTTGCTTCCATTTCCCCTCGTAGATTCAGAGTTTACTCTTTTGTCTCGTGCTTCCAGAACAATACCTTGTGCATAACGAGCACTCATACATGAAATAAGCAGTAGTTTGTGTTGTCCAGCAGGCATGTGTGTATCTGTGTCCATGTATGACTGCAACATTCAAGTAAAAAATACTTTATTTTGAGTGTACATATGCAAACACATATTAGTCATATTTTTACCAGTATGTGTGAAAATATGACAAACCAATGTAACATTTCCATAGTGTGTTGTATGAAAATCATTCTAACATTGATGGCGAGGAGCAAATCAAACATGGTGCAGGGATCATGACTGTCAGCAACCAGAACATATTTGATCCACCTCCCCTCTGTAGTTAAAATGCTTTGCTTTCCTGTAAACTTTACTGAGTCCTTTTTGGTTTAAAAATCTTCATTGACACCACATTTCCTAAACATCAAAATGAACTTATTTTAGCACTCTTTGAGACTTTTACCTTTTTCCCTACCAAGTATTTTTCTCCTTCACTCATCACTTCCCTGACTCTGTTTACTCACAATTCCAGTTCTGCAGCTATGGCTTAGCAGTAACAGCCACAGAATAATTTTCCCATTATTGCAAACTATTCTTTGCGAACTATTCTCTTCCATGTGGCCGAAGCCAAATGCCATAGATTTCTTCAGGAAGTCGCTTTGATCCCAATTACAATAACTTGTTTGTCTCTCAGTGTCTATAGCATTTGTGTCTCTCTTGAACTCTCAGAAAATGTATTCAGGGGTAATTTATTTTTATTAATTTAGAATTTATTGAATGTCCACAATAACAAAGCCTAGGTATGGTGTCAGTAGTGTGTTTTCCCCATCTCGTTAACACACTAAGAGCTTAAGGTCAGCATCAAATGTTCAGATGTGTGCTCCAAGAGGTTTTTCTTTTAGAGTTCTCTATGTATCATAAAGTGAGACAGCCAAGGTTACCACAGACATGCCTTACATATAATGTATAATTCCTACCTACATCTATTCACAATCCTGTAGATACATACAAATATCAATTAAATTATAAATAGCATGCCCCACGTTAGGCAATTCAGTTCTGAAATAAATATGAGGTGTTTAGCCAGAAGTCACTGTATCAAATGATCGCTTCATTTCACCCATCATCCTGAGTACTTCCTGTCACCTTCAAATATCTACTGTGAACCTCATCAGAACCTACACTCTCCTAGGCAATGTTTTGTTGTTTTAGTGTCATTGTAGACTTTTCATAATGTTCACTCTGATAGTCTCAATATTTGAATTTGGACCTTGAGTGTTTCTATAGAACTGAGTACTCCAATATCTCTAAACAAGAGTCGAAGGGATGGAAATATTAAGTTTTGACTATGGATACCAATTTGGTTTTCTGACACTTCCAGTATTATTCTTGGTAAGTGTCTCCATTTAAGAGCAATATGTTGAAAGAACTGTACTACTAGCCACACAAGTTTCAATAATGGCCCTATAAAAATGGATCTAATCTAGCCAGAAATATGTGCCCCTCTCCAACTCTGATGGAGGCTCCATTTTCCCCATCCAATGTCCTGGACTTATGCTGATGGCTGGCCCCAGATTCTGAAGATATCCAGGGCTGACAGGAAACTGACAGTGGTTTGAAATGGTTTCAGATAAGTTGTGTAGGGGAAAGCATGAGATAAGCACCCAGAAGGACATTGGTGTGAAGTAGGTCAAGCTGCTCAATCAATTTCACACCCTTGACTCTGATGCTAGAAGATGACTGACAAATGCAGTGCCAAGTAAAATAGAGGGAGAAAATGATCAGACTTTGCTAGTTTTATAAATCCTTGAAGTGAGATGGGATTTAAATGGATGAAATAAGAAAAACATACCTAGTTCTTCCAATCACTTATTCTCAGAACGGCAAGGAACTTCAATCTCCCCACAAGGTTAACGCTAAGCACTTTCACTGACAGTGTTACAGGTCTAGTCACTAAAACAAAATCAGGACTCAACAAACGTTGACACAAATTGTTTCCCTCTCTACATTTTTTGTTAATATGTCCATGAAGAGATGATATTCAATGAGAGACCAATGCCTATGTCCCTCAGTCCTGAGAAGACTGTTTAATTGGTGTCACCCATTCCTTTACATAACAGGGATTCCCATTAGAATTGGAAAATAGTGTGAATTCTTTATGAAACTCTGAAACACAAAACCTCATATTCTGGATGAATTTACTGGCACTATCAATGGAATTAGCTATTTATAATATATATCACTAAAAATCCTTACCATCTATGTTTGGATTTTATTATCTCCCTTTACAAACATTCCTAGTCATACCTGAGTGCAATGATCCATCCAGATAACAATTTTACCATTGTATATTTACTATCTTAGTGCTGAGGGTATCTCTGTACCTCATTCATCCAACTGTATTACAAGGAACTCAAAGAATATCTCTGTAATCTTCATAACTCCCTTATAAACTGACACAAGAGCAGGATCCAAATGCATAGATTTTAGTATCGACTGTAGACACTGCTCCTTAAAGTTCTCCTAATTTGGGCATGGTTTGCACAACTGGATATTGTACACTGTTTGTATGTGTTGTGGTACAACCGATGCCATCCTGACACAGGATTTCTTTAGAAGTTGAGCATCCATACATCCTGTGGTCACTGTTTGGCAGCACATCTTACTGAATAGCTACTTTTGAGTGTTAAAGCTGTTATCAACATAACCTAACACCAATCCCATTTTAGGTCTACTGCATTCATTGTATCTTATATCATAAACACTCATCTTTTGTTATTTATGTTTTTGTGATGTCCTGACAGGAAAGAAGTCAGGCAGAGAGGAGGAGAGCAAAGAAAAATGAATAAAGAGAATGAAAAAAAAAGAGAAACACTTTATAATCAAATATCTAATTATATCATGTAACCAAACCCAGTTACACCTAGAGAGACATACAAGAGGAAACTTATGGTGTTTAAACTGAATCATTAGCTCTTCCCAGTGTTTGGCCAGTTGAACTGTAATGGTACTTACATGTCAGAGTGAGCAGTTTGGTCATTGGTATGGAACCTACTGGTGTGTTACTGAATCATTGTAAATGATTTCTCCAAATTTTGAAATTCATGACAAGTAGCAAATTAACCATTGACAGAATTAGGCTGCTGTTAACTAAGAATTAACTTGGATCTTGTAGGATCTGATAAGCTGGGGTCAATCTTGGGAGAGAAACTGTCGCACCTTTGTACTTCTAACAATTTCTAGTCTTTAGTATCCACAACACTTTTTGAAGTAGCAACTTCAGAAAGCATTTTCCACTACTATGTGAATTGTGAAGAGCAGTCTTTTAAAAAATATTTAATTTATTGTTTTTCTTTTATGTGTATGTGTGTATTGCCTGCATGTAAGTAAGTGTACCTGTATTGTACAATGCCCACAGAGAACAGAAGAGGCTGTCAGATTCCCTGGAACTGGAGTTATGGACAGTTGTTAGCTGCCATGTGGGTGCTGGGACTTGAACTCAGGTCTTCTGCAAGAACAGTCAGTGTTCTTAACCGCTGAGCCATCTCTCCAGCCCCCAAAGCAGTCTTAACTTCAGTTTCTCTCATTTATGGCTGACATCCTAAGTAGCAGGTACAAGACAGTCTCTGTAATTGCTACCTAAGAATGCTGTTTGTCTTCCTTTTTACTGCTTATTTGGCTTTTTATTCTGCTTATTTTCATTTCTTATTTCAGTATAGAGAAATGTAACATCATTTTCAGACTAGTTGGGGATGGAAGTTAACAAACATCCTTGTCTCTTAATGTTTCAGCAAACATGGGAGGGCCAGGAATCAGGAGCTACTCATCAAATATTTATAGTCCATCCACCAGGCTAATAGCTCTTACACAATGATAAAAATGATGGCCAATTGCTCCTCACTCAAGGCTCAAGTCAAGACCCACCTCTTCACTGAAATTTCCTGACTTATTCGTTGCTTCCCATCTTCCTTTTCACTGCCTTCATGCTCACGGAATGTTGTTGTTTGTACATTTTATATTGGCTGTTAAATTTCATCCTTCCTGTATCATTCCTTGATTACTTTATCATGTCTTAAATTTCCTCCCTATTCAACAGTGTTGAGTGCTGGGCATACCTATAAGTAAGGCTAAATAAATTATTTACCTCATAAAGAAACCCAAGTTTGGGCTTCCTAACAGCCCCCACTCCACAGGTACACACAATGCAAGGACGCTGCCTCCAGTGAAAAGGTCTGAGGGTATTTTCTAACATCCTATGGTTGATAGCAAATCTTTGATGTCTGAGCATGGATTAGGAAATGGTCTGGAATAATTTTGAAGCCATTTACTGCTTAGAAAGGCAGTAAAGTTTCTAGCAAGAAATAAAGCAAAACTGTAAAACACAAATGTTGATTTTCTTGTATGATTTATAAGCCAGCTACAGTGGCAACATTAGGGGACAGTGACATGGTTGAATGAGTCACAATTATTCTAACTGTATTTCTTTCAAAGGTGACTAATTGAAGGAGATAAAATATGATTCCTTCTCATTTTGCTAAGAATACTTTTTATCATATAGATAAACTCCATTTCCCTTTTCATCTATATCTAGCTCATTTCTAAATAGTCAATAATAACCAGAAAATACTATGTACTCCAAATCCAAGTTGCCTAGGTTTGGAGTTCACCTTACTTAGTTCAATCACCTTGGACAGTAACCTAAACTCCCTGTATCTTAGTTTCCTCACCTCTAAACTGATAAAGAATAAAGTGGTTAATACATGCTAATTACTCAGAATTCATAATTACATGAATAAAAGTATTTGTCTAACTAGAATTATCTAATTATTATTCACCATTATTGTATTTATTATTTTAAATGTTAGTTTTAATTTTACCTCAAAATTAAAATAAAATTTTAAAAGCTCACTTTTCAGAAATGCAATCTTTTTCTAATATAAATATACAAAAGGATTTGAGTAACACTCTCTTTATAGGAGAGCTAGTGCCTGTGCCATTGGCTCTGTCTAGCATTCATAAGCATGGACAACATCACCATGAACACGCAGTGAGTCAGAAGTCCTCAGAGCACTCGATGGTGTCTGCACTTGGCATGAGGCAACACAGACAGAAAGGCACTTGGAAAGAGGCAAAGGAAAATATGTGGGTTCTGGATTTAGGCACTGCTCTTGTCAAACGATTTTTAAATGTCCTGGTACCTCTTTGATATTCTTCCTTCCTTGGATTCTGCCACTTATGGCCATGGTTATTAAGGAAGTGTAAGTCATTTCTACTGCCTACCTATTTCCCAGCTTGCCCCAGTAATCACAAATAAATCCAATTTCATGAGACGAGTAAATGTTGCATCCTTGCAGACTGTACAGCACCAAGGACAAGATCACTCTCACTCTGTCTTCTATGACCTGGGATATATCTGGCCATGTGAGCAGGAAGTCCCTTTGACTCTCCACAGATGGGCAGCTGCCCCCACTTCCCGCCACCTGGAAGTGGGTGGCCTTGAACCAATGACCCATTAGTGTTGCAAACATGTATTGTGTTCAGTCCATCATCCTGTTTAACTTGGCAACACCTACAACCACTCCAGCATTTTGTGAATGAAATGACTGCCAAATTGGTATGTTTCTGGTTTAGTTACACTTAGGCCATTCTCTCTAAGTGCTTTCATGATGCTTGTACCAAGGACAGATCTTGCCTTCAATCTTTTATTTATTTATTATTATTATTTCAAGTTAGACTGTCTAAGTTTTCCCTTTCTGTTGAAGAGATTGAAAGCTATGAGAATCATTCCAAAAAAATTTTTGGGCTCTGCAGTGGCATTTTCAATGGGAAATTGGCAAGGATTTATGTGTGAATGAAGACAAAGAAAGCCAGTGAGCAGTTGAAACCCTGTGATTGAGCGTCTGCTTGTCCACATGTCAAAGAGGAAATGTGCAAATCTTCCTTCCACTGCTAACAGAATATGTCTGCCTGAAACTCATGAGCTCTGATGCATTTTAGGAATTTAAACAGAAGAGAGAGTGAGGGAAACACAGCATTAATGCAAGCTTGCCCAGAAATATTCTTCCTTCTACAACTGTGGGCAGTCTCACCCTTACTCTGCTGCCTCCCCATAGAAAATTGAAGATATGACAAAGTTAGACTGTCAACAAAGGTTGATTTTGCATGGTGCCAAGCATCTGGGTTAAATTCAGTCCTGGTGTTTTGATCTCATGTAGACACAGGGTTATTTTTTAAACACCATCTGTAAAGCTGACAATCCTTGTCAACCAGGATAGCACAATCACCAGCCTGTGAGGATTTTTACCAGATCATAAAATTTTCACCAGCCTTTCCCTCGTTGATTACTGTTTTATTATGATTTTTTAAAATCTTTATGTATGAAGCTATTAATGTTTCTTCATGGGATGGGCATTTTAGAAATGAGCTCCCTAGCATTTATGATTAAATAGATCCATATATCATAAAATTTAGATGGCTAAAGAGCAGATTCTGAAAGAATCAGCTTTGCATCTCAACATGACTCACAAAACACAAAAAGTATTAGAAAAGGCTGTAGTACATAGTATATTTATTATGCATTTTGAATTCAGATAAACATTATGCATTTTGAATTGTATATAAACCTAGTTCTGCCCTATGACATTGTATTTACTAGCTAGTTAATCTCCTCAGGTGTAATTTTCCCAGATGTAAAATGGGGTTATCATGAAATTACATAACAGTTGGAGTTGTTATATGACTCCTGTAGTATAATTGTTCCAATACTGAAGCAAATACTCTTTCTATTATTTATTTTGAAATGAGATTGTAAAGGCAATCTGGAAATACTCAAGATTTTTAAATTTCTTGATCTACTAGTAGAGGTGGGCTTGGAATATACAGATTAGAAACAGAGAGAAAGACCACTGAACTAAAGGTGAATTTTTACTAAGTTCTGCCAGAACTGGTTGTGACAAGCTTGAGCAAGTCAGTTTTCTTGTTTAGGGCTTATTTATCCTTAATCATAAACAGGTTCGATCTGTATCTAACATCCCTTTAATCTCTATTATCAGTGTGCCAATCATTTCAGTATAGCTAGAGCTAGCATGGCTGCTTGAACACAGATCCACCTATACCCAGTTTTGGAATCTGATTGCTCACATTCAAGATTAGTCACTTGAACAGAAGTAAAACTTAATTATGATGAGCTTTTCCCATGAGTACTGCTTTACTGAATACTGTGGGATGCTGCTGTTTCCCTTTAGATTCCTTTGTTTTTACTTGAATCATTATTTTTAGATTCTTTGCTACAGCTTCCTACCTTCATGCTGGCTTTTGTATTCTGATTTTGCAATCAGATTTTGATTTGATATCCTCTCTGTGGAAAGCCAGCACCTCCATTTTTTTTATCATGCTATGTGATCCCCTGAAATACCTGGTTTACATGGCAGATACGCATTCTGAAGTTTGCACAAATGGATACTGGAGTTCTTTTGGAATTTGATTCTTATTCTTTATACACATAGAGACATGTAGACACAATACTGAGACACAGAGAGATATACACACAGACACACATACAGTTTTCTCAAATGTACTGTCCTGTATGTGTTCACACAGAACAGAAATGATTAGCCTTCATTATGTTTTTACAAGGGAGGACACATCCAGTGGGAATCTGTTCTGTTGCTAAAGATGGATGATTTACGTGTCTGAGTGGCAGGACATAAAGCCCTTTGTGTATATTTCCTATCAACTGCTTCCATGGCTTCAGTCACCAAGTACTTGATGCTTATGTTTTTGTACCTGTATTACTATGTTGGGATTTCTCTTCCCTCCAGTGAATTAGGGGGTGTTTTGAATTCTATGTTTGGAAATGTCCAAACATGTTTTCTCTGACTGATTTGTAATAACTCCCAGAAGAAAGCCCATATTTTGAGCTTTATATTTTAACACATTTGTTTTGACTCATTATCCAAGAGATTATTTCTTCCTTACCTTCATCAGCTTTTAAATAAATATTGAATAAGCTGATATGAAATATGCCTCAGAAATATCAGGCTAATTAATATTATAGTGACCTTATTCTTAAGGATAGGTTATATGTTTGTATACACTTTCTAGGTGCAAATTCAACATGTAATTTATATTCATTAATATAGAAGCTATGTTTATAAAACCAAAGAATCACTTCTGATCAAATATGTGTATTTAAAATTAAATATAACATTGAGATAATTATCTCCAAGACTATCTAAAATTATTCTTGAATATAAATATCTAAAGAATTATAGTCAACAATACGAGACCTGAAAGAGACAGATTTTTAAATGAAATATCACAGGGATATGAAGACCACCAGAACACTGTAAAAGAATTTCCTTTCTTGAAAGAGAAGGTAGACTCTGACTCCAGAGTGGGGTAGTCCAAGGAAGCAAAGTCCTTCTTAGTAGATTAGGATTGGTAATGTTTGTCAAATTGTTTATTAGACAATTCTTAAAGTTAACATGAAGTGTCACTCACTTCTAACATATTATTATTCATACTTTTGAAATCACAATGTTTCCAAGATATTAGTATAACCATTTGACTATGCATAGGATATATTAGAGTAGTAAATCTAGAATATATGTATCATTACATCACCTATTTTAAAACAAATTCTTCCATTAGATTTTTTCCTTCAAATATGACCAAAGTATTTAAGTGCATTTAATGTTGCTCTTTTATTTTGAAACACATTGCTATATGATATTTATCTAATTTTTTTCTTTATCCCTCATCTTTTATGTTAATTTCCCTTGAACTAATGACTTAAACCATACACATTCTATACATATAAATATATACATGCACATATATGTACATGCATGCATGCACCTGCACACACATATACATGACTGTGTAGTCTAAGCTACAAACACAATTAAATTGCCAAGAAGAATCACCAGAATTAAAAAGCAGCAGTTGATTTTTTCATACGAGATAGACTCAGGAAGAGACCAACATATTGTTTCTTCTTCTATAGAGAACTGTTTAGAGGACCAAGCTAACACAGGCTCTATCATTTCCAGACTGTGGCTTGTTTCCAAACCTGCAGGTCTTCTCCAGCACAGGCTCCAGGTTAGAGAAGGATCAGGGTAGCACATATTGCTTCTGCCTATACCCCACTGGAATGATCTTGGGCATGGTAGCTGCATCTGATCAAAAGGAAGACTGGGAACAGCTATTCAGTTCTCTAAGAAGGAGAAAATATATTTTGGCTCCCTAGCTGTTAGTATTTACTTCTCATGTTGTTATTTCCCTCTCTATTTCTTTCTAAGATGAGTAGTAATTGCCCTCAGTGATTCATCACACTGGTATCTTTTCTGTGTTCCTCCTTTGTGTATCAGCTATTTGGAATTATTTTGGAGTATTAAAAATGGAGATGAGGGCTGGAGAAACGGTTCAGAGGTTAAGAACACTAGTTGTTCTTGCAGAAGACCCAGGTTCGAATCCCAGTACCCACATGGCAGCTAACAACTGTCTGTAACTCCAGTCCCAAGAGATCCTGCAGCCTCTTCTGACCTCCTCGGGCATTGCACGACATGGATGCACCTACCTACATGCAGGCAATACACACATACACATAAAATAAAAATAATAAATAACAATTTTTAAAAAATGGCCATGAAGCCTGGCATGGTGGCACCTGCCTTTAATTCTAGCACTGAGGAGGCAGAATCTGTGTAAAAAGGAGGCCAGCCTGGTCTCCATAATGAATTACAGGCCAGGGATACTTCCTTCTCAAAACAAACCCGCAGAAAGTGAATATGAAATAAAAAGAAGCCAATTGTGAGTTGGTCCTTTTGCTTAGTTGAATCTTCTGTATGTCATCAATAAATGGGGATAAAGTAGCAAACATCTATGTTGAATTGAACAGTTTGTCTACAAAACTTGTGACAAAAAGCTTAACATAGTTACAGAAATAATAAAGACTAGATTGTGGCAGTTGGTCAATTGATTGCTCAAAAGACCATGAAGGGAACAATTGAAACAACAGTTCTACATATATAGAGAGAAAACCTAGAGACTATCAGAATTTCTGCTAAGCTTATCTTTTTAATTCATACACATATTCAGTACTGTGTTTACATAAAAGTTCTGACTTAACAGACTTGTTAAATGGCCGCCATAACCTCATGTGTTATTAAAGACTTTGATGACTACAAACAAAAAGTAAGATCCAAAGAAAAACCCAAGGAGACTGCACAATACCTAGGAAATGCTCAGTAAACCTTGGCTATAATTATCAGGTACTTCTTTTTCTACCCTATTACTCATTTTCTGGGTAAATGATCTCCAACATGAGTTTAATTTAATAAAAATGAGGAAGCAGGTATAAATCAAGGGAGAAAGTAATATGTGCATTTTGGTGGAGAGGGCACCTCTGATTCTTAGTTGTGCCATTTTTAACTAGGAAGAATGGCTCTGCACCTGCCTGGCAGCAGGTCCTTGGAAATCCAATGTAGCTTTGCATGTGAAAGGACTCTGAAAGGAAACCTAACATCTCTCTGACTCTCACCAATTTAGTTATTTGCAACTGACCCAGAAGTCCTTAAGATAAACATGTTTCTAATTTTGCTTAAATACAAATTTGAGTTCACATTTCCCTCAGTAAAATAGATTAGCTTTTTTTTAAACAAAAAATAAATGTATTCAGCTCCTGCCAGTATCTAAATTAGAGCTAACAGGTGCTTTGAGGAAGGGATCGATTTGAAGAAAAGAAGACTAGCCTCTCTACATCTAACACACCACAACAAATATTGCTATCCTTTCATGGAGATGGAGCGGGACCCAATTGAAAACTGAGATCCATTGTTCTGAGGGCACAGTAGCCCGGGGTTAGACATTAGGAGGAAGGGAGTACTGTTAAGAGTCAATCCAATG
This sequence comes from Nannospalax galili, assembly GCF_000622305.1. Classification (NCBI taxonomy): domain Eukaryota; kingdom Metazoa; phylum Chordata; class Mammalia; order Rodentia; family Spalacidae; genus Nannospalax; species Nannospalax galili. The sequence continues at coordinate 617,391 of NW_008342276.1, read as the reverse complement.
GCATGTGTGAAGGAGAGGGTCAGAGGCCTGACTGACTAAATTATCAAGTGGCTGAGGCCAACTTTCAGAAACACTCACACAAACCCTCACATGTCATTTGGATGGGTCAGGTACTGTGTAATTGTTTTTAATGGGAATATTATGATTTTGAGTTGTCTCTGGGAAAACCTGCAGATATGAAGGGCGGTGCAGACATCATGAAGCTTTGACTGGACCAGCACCTCCTATATTCAGAGTAAATTTTAAAAATAGAAGAGAATAAGAAACCTTGCTCTCTGATAAAATTCAGGCTTATATATCATGTATTATGTGATAATTTCTTTGAAAAATTATTTCCTACTTCATTCACTGTAAAAAACCAACCAAACAAACAAAGAAAAAAACCTCATTGTATCTCCAAGAAGAAGGAACACTGTCTATTGCCTGCCCCTTCATTGTGCTTCTAAACTAATAGCTGGGTTCCTAAAGAGTCTGGGTTAGAAACAGATTATATTGCAATGACACTGTCATCTCCTGGAATTACTCAGTTTGCTTTCCATTGATAGCTGTGCTTTAGTGAGAGATAACTGACAGACACAGCCTGTACTGACTAATATTTGCTGTAGGAATGTGGGAGAGAAAAGTAAGACCTAAAATATATACAACAGATTAATTACAAGTTTGCTAGATAGTGGATGGCCCCAGTTAAAGACTCCGATACAGTGACTCCAGTCTAACTTCCATACAGTGACAAAATAATCAAGTTGCTATCAGCAAAAACGTCTCATGGAAACCGAGTTCCAATGAAGCTTCACAAATTTCTAGTAGTAATTTTCCTCAGATACTGACTGGGGAAATAACTTCTTTTTTTATAGATTTTACTTCAAGTTAACAACAGATTAGAAGATCCTCAAAGTTAACAACAAATTCACAACCATATTTTTTTTAATTAAAACTATTCTCTCATGACTATTAACCACTTCATTTCTTGTACTGTGATAAAAACACTCTCTCTGACAAAGACAACTTAAGAGAAAGGGGCTTATTTCAGGTCACAGTTCAAGGTTACAGTCTGTCATTGTAGGGAGATCGCAGCAGCAGGAGCTTGAGCCAACTAATAACCACATTGCATTTAAGTAGAGAAACAGAGTAACATGCTTGAGTAGCATGCTTGAGTCCAGCTCGCTTTCTCCATTTTCTACCCTCTAGATCTCTTCTCCAGCAAATATTGCCACCTACAGAGGATGGGTCTTCCCTTTAATTGAAATACAATCAAATAAATTCCTTCACTAGCATGCTCAGGGGCCCCTTCCCAAGGTGACCCTTGATTCTGTCAAGTTGACATCACTAACCACCACACAGAAAAGTCAAAATACAATGTGCACAACCACTGGTTTCTGAGATGGCAACACAAGCCATTTAAGGAGTCACCATATATAACTGCGGCTTACCTGTCCCTGACTTATGTGCGAGGAGCTGATAAAAATGGATGTGACTTAAAAATGGAAGTTTATCAAGGACAGGAAGTGAAATGAACTGGCCATGGAAGGAAGCTCACAGGGTTTATGACTATCATACTTGAGCTGTTACCACTCCAGTGATATCGCTGGAATAATCACAGTGCACCACGACAAAGCCCTGCCTGTTCTAACAAAGCCATCTCCATGTATTTGACCAATCCCTTTGACCAGCCCTGGTGGTTTCTCCACACATTAGCATTCCCTCTGGGAGAACCCCACTTCATTCTTCTGACTGCTGCTCACTTCATTCATATCTCAGCCTCAGAAGACCTTGTCTCTCTAGTCGACCTTTCCGCTATCTTCCATTTTTCCTATTTTTCCTTTTTATACATATTTTGAAATTACTTCCTCCTATTTGACATTAACTTTCCTTTTTGGTATGTCTTTTATTATTTACCTCCCCTTCAAGCATCTGAACTCAAAAGAATCAAGGAGTCTATGATATTCCCAATCCCCTTCTCCTTGTCTAAGGAAGAGGCTCAAAACTATTAGATGAATTAATGACAATGGAAGCCATAAAATCCAAGTCTTATGCCTGAGCCTTACTACCTGAGGATACATTCTGAACCTTAAGTGGAAAACAAGACTTGCTCTCATTCCAAAAATATTGTGATAACTAAGTTAGATTATGTATAGACAGGCATACAAAGCACCCCATGAAAGTCAATGAATTATTCTGCTCAGGCACTGTGATAGAATGCAGATGTAGTTGACCCTCAGTTCAAGAACAGGCTTGCAATGAGGGCTTGGCCACTTGGTGTGTTGTGGAGCCTTGATTGTAACCTCACCAGGTCTCACTTTCCTCCCTTGCTATTTAAAAATAAAGTAAGACACTGCATATAAATGCACTTCTTCATCCCTAGGGTGATACAGGAATGCATGACTTTTATCACGTGACTATGTAGCAGAATGAACTGCTCCCACACTGCTCATCCTTGCTCTCCTGTATTTTATGTAAATGGTGGGACATGGGCAAACTATTGTATAGCTGGTAGTGGTTTCCCACACTTGGAAGAAAAATTGTTAATGGTACAATCTCTGAGTAAAACTCAATTATTGCATACATTTTATATGCTATGAGTATCATCACAATGTCAAAACTTATTGGAGACTAGAGAAATAGTTCTGTGATTAAGAGCACTGACTGCCTTTGCAGAGGACCAAGGTTTGGTGCCCAGCAGTGACATGGTGCCTAACAACCATCTGTGCTTCCAGTTCCAGGGGATCTGATACCCTTTCTGACCTCCTCAGACGTTGCACATTTGTGATGCACTAACATACATGCCAGCAAAACACTAATACAAATAAAATGTCATAAAATAATTTTTTTTAATGTAACTTCTTGAAGATATTGTGTCTCTAAGCTAAGCTTGTTGAGGGCAATGTTCTAAGGTGAACCAATTCCCTAAAATTCTTCAGCTCCACAGAGCCTGTGACAATCTTCGACCACTTAGGTTCATGTTAAGTCATGCATGAATTTAACCTTCTTCCCATTGTTTGCTTGTGCTCAGAGCATTGCATCAATCAGAAAAGGAGGCTTCAATCTGGGGCTTATTCCCAGAGTCTCTGTGGCATTTCATTGTGTTACCTTTACTCAGAAGCTTAAGATGCAGAGAGCAGGAAATTCACTCTGATTTCATTGTTCTCCCCGAACAGTTCTTCCTTTTTAGGAACAATGTTAGTTTGCCCAAAAAGACTAATAATTACTACCATTTATTGAGCATCAATTCTGTGCCAGACACTGCACAAATACTTTGCATACATCTTTACAATTAGTTCTCAGACAGGCCTAGATGTCATTATCTACATTCAGTGGAGGAGGAAACTGAGACTCAGGAAGTGAAAAATGTTCTACCTTGGTGAGTTAGAGAGAGCAGTGCTGGGAAAGTCCTATCATTGGCCCCAAAGGCCTATTCTTCATGACTCTGTTAGAGACCAAAGCTTGAGTGGACACTGAGGTGGCATGGGTAACGTGGTCATATTTCCTGTGACAATTTCTGAAATTTCTCCAATTGGGCTCCACCAACCCAAACCATTGACATTGAAAAGCACCAACACTTCTGGTTCCTGCTGGGCATCTTGGAATAGCAGGACTTATTTTGTTCTCTGAAATTTGATTATATGGTGATTTTTGCATTTTGAAAACCAAATACCTTGAAATAATTGATTCAAATAATGTTTTGAAATATTGTCAAAATCCCAGCCTTCAGTCTTGGGTTAAGGTGTGTCTTGCACTATAATTGGAGTTAGCCATATTTAAAACTAGCATTGAGACTCTCCAGCTTTGAAGTCAAGTTTGGCCCCAACCCAAACCCTTTGTCTGAGATTCTGCCAGATGCAAAACATTTCCGACTTTCAGTTCCTTCACCTATTGAATGAAGATGATGAATTCCTCTATCTGACAGACTTGCCTTGAGAAGGAGACACTGCATCTTTTAGAGAATTGTTGTGAACAAATAATTCATATAAAGTAAATGAAGACTATAACGCAGAGTCTAGAAAATAACACTTTAAAATATTTTATTTATTTTTATTTTATGTGTATGAGTGTATTTAAGTGCACCTGTATCATGCAATACCTGCAGGGGTCAGAAGACGGTGTTGGATCCCCTAGAACTGAAGTTACAGGTGGTTGTTACCTGCCATGTGGGGGCTGGGAGTTGAACCTGGGTCCTCTGCAGGAGCAGCCAGTGCTCTTAACTGCTGATCCATCTCTCCAGTCCCCCCAAGGTAGCACTCTTTTGATAAATGTCAACACATTAACTTCATGTAACAATGAAATGTTTTTAATGATTAACTGGGACTGTCCTATATAGTTTCGTACATAAAAACACATACTAATTATTTATTCATTAGGAAGCCTACTTGTTTCCATGTTTCCAAACAGGATTTGAAGTTGCTAGATCAGTATTTTGCCAATGACTGGCCTCTAAATAAATCACTGACTCTTATTATCTGGAATGGACTGTTAATCTCTGCATCCTGAACTCAATCTATAACTCTTCCTGGGGCTTGCTTCTACTATGGCTCTCAAAGACAGAAAAGAACTCTGCCAAATAAATAACAACAAAAAGCTCTGTTCCATATTAATTACTTCCAAAGCTGTAAGAATTAAAAAATATATATTTCATATTGCTCTCTTTCCCCAAATACTTTTCCCTTATTTTTTGGTTCTTTAGATCACGAGCAACCCAGTTCAAATTTCCTTCTCTCTTTTGAACTCTGAAGTCAGCCAATACTAATTGACCATATTACATGATAGGATTTATCATTTCCATCTGATTTTATTACAGTTAGGCTTTCGTGTTTGTTTTAAATATGTGTTGCTTTTCTACTAAGACAGTAGTAGTCAGTCTTATGACTTCTTTATGACATTCAATTGTACTATTCAAATTGTATAAATATTTATTAATTGGTAAATACTCATATAAAATATTCATAAAACAGGTAAAGGAGGGTCCAGGAGATGACTCAGTGTAAAGAAGTGCCTCTTGTCCTCTTGTGCAAGTGTAAGGACTTGAGTTTGGATCTCCGTCACCCATATAAAATCTGGCCATGGCAAAAGGCATCTGTCTGGCACCCCAGCACTGACAGGTGGAGACAGGTAGATGTCCAGAGCTCACTGGTCTGCCAGTCTAGCCACATCAGTAAGCTCTATGCTCAGTGAGAGACCAATCTCAATAAAATAAGGTGGAGAGCAACAGATGAAGACACGGGAGGGTGGGGCAGCCTCTAATGAACACTCTCACAACACACACTCACACAACACATACATACACACAACACACACACACAGACATACACACACAACACATACACACAATACACACACACTCACACACAACACACACACACCACACACACACAACACACACACAATACACACACACAACACATACACACACATACACACACACCACACACACAACGCACACACAATACACACACACAACACACACACAACACACACACATACACACATAACACATACACACACAATACACACACATACACACACACACCACACACATACAACACACACACATGGAATACACACATAACACACACACAACACACATATACAACACACACACAACACACACACACAAACTAAAAGACAAATTTAAAAAGGAAAGGTAAGAAGAGAAATCTCCTTCTCACAATGGCTTGTACCCAAACCCCATATCATGTCTCCAGTCTGATATGCCACTGATTTAAAAAGTAAAAGTTTAGTCAAATATGTTTCCTATGAAGCAATGCCATTTAAATAGTTTTATGTTTGTGTGCTCAGCTACTCCTTTTATTCCTTTTGATCACTAAGTTGACTCAATTTGCCACATGAGTCAATTCCTTTTGCCGTTGCATAGTTCTGAAAAGAACAACAAACATTGTTCCTATGACAGACTATTTAATCTCATAGTATAGCCATCTCATGAATATGCATAGTAGCTGTTGATAAGATAATAATTTGGTAACCAAATAAAAATTTATGCTGACTTTATTCATGGATCACATTACTTTGTCCCAGGCTGAGTATATTTTCAAAAAGTGGACAAAAAACAAAGTGAGTATAAGAATCTTGATAAACCAAGTTTTTTACCCACAACTGATTCAAGAAAATCATTAGATCAATGGCCACTTTATTTATTTTTTGGCTTCAAAGCATGGCTTTGATAATGTTGAGGCTCTGAAAAGCTATTACTGTATAAAGAATATTTTTAGTGTGTATGTATGTGTTTTTGTTTGTATGTGCATGTTGCTGTAGCAGTCAGCAGACAACTACATGTGTCATCCTCAGGACTGTATACAGCCTACTTCTTTTGTGATCCTGTCTCATACTGGGCTTGAACTCACCAATTGGGCTAGCTTGGCTGGTCCAAGAGCCCCAGGGATCATCTTGTTTCTTCTGTGGCGATTACAAGTTCATAAAATACCATCATGCCCTTCATTTTTACATGGGTCCTGGGGATCAAACTCAGATCCTCAGGCTTGAAAGGCAAGTGCTTTACTGACTGAGCCATCCTCCAATCCTTTCCATTTTAATATTCTGGGTTGATTTGAATACTACTCAGAGCACAAGTAACATTTTGATCATGTTTTCAGCATTTAATAGAATAGATAATTCAAAAGAAGTCAATGGAGAATTTCCTGAGATCTAACATTTTGATGGGTTCAAGCCAGATATTTTAACAGCATGAAGAATATTGACATTCTTAGCTTATTAATACTTGTTGAGTCTAGAAAGAACTTGTGGAAAGTCTAGGGAAGGCAGCCATTAGGTGGGTTGTTTGTTTATTTCAAACCTTCTACAAATCACAAAATCATTCCAAATATCCATGATTCAGTCCCCTACTATGTGGATACCAAGCCTTAAACTAACTATGGAACTGAAGAAGTTCTGGAGGCCAATTAGATACTTCTAACCTGCTCCTGTTCCTTCAAATTCTCCTTTAATAGCAGTTTTTTGTAGTTTTATTTCATAAATAACTATTTATGTTATTTCCTATTATAGTTTCAGTTTTTCATGCTAGAGTTTAACACTGAAAAATGGTTTATTTTGTTCACCGTTCTAGCCCTTGCATCTCCACAGTACCTGGTATATGATAAATTCTTAGTCAATATTTGTGGAAGGAAGGACATAGGCAGGGTGAGAAAAAAGACATAGTAAGTTAGCAAAGTGTGTTTTGGGCAAAGGTGGTGATTCTTGACTTCGTAGTTGAACTGCATGTTCCCTGGGCTTGTCTCACTTCACATTCATCCTCCTCCCTTCTCAAGCCTAATCTCCAACCCCAAAAGCCCTAGTATTGCTTGTGTTCTGAACTCACACACAAAATAGAAACTTTAATCCACAAAGACCACTCTGTATTACACCATCCCTGAAGTCTTTATTTTTAATCCTTAACCCAAAGTGTCAATCATTAACATTGGTAGTGGGGTTAGAGAAGAGGTTTCCCAGCAGTAAATAAGAATCAGTCCCAGCTCACTGTAAAACAAGGTATATCGTGTAAAGAAAAATTTACAATATATTTATTTAATCAGTGAGTCTAGATAAATGATTGATATATATTTATGTACTACTTGCTAATCATATGCTATGTATAGATAGGCTTTTTACAGTGACCAGTGTGAGTTTAATCTAAGGAAACAGCAAAATTCATTGGAAGTGAGTGACTCCTTTGAGTCTTTTGTGTTCTTTAAATCAACCTCAAAAAGGTGGGATGGTGAAGTTTAACTGTTTGTTAAGCCACAGTCACTGACTGGAAAGGTACAAGTAAATCAGGCCATTTTGAACCTGTGAAGAAATAAGAATCCTCAAGGCAGTGAGCCAGTTCTGTAGACAACCTTTGAAAATCTCTCTCTTCCTGAGTCACCGAGCAAACCTGAAGAAAACACTTTCTATGGAACGCTGTACGAGGCCCTGGGGACATACAGATGAAAGAGTCCCCTCCCTAAAGAAGGTCACAGTCTAAGGATAGACAAGAACAGGCAAATTAACACTAATAATACAGTGATAAGTACAGGGTAGACATAAGCACGGGGTACCATAGCAACACAGAGGAGGGGCACCCAACCAAGCCTGCGGCAGTGGGTAAAGCTTCCCAAGAAGGCAACACTTTATGAATGAGAGCAAGCCAGGTGAGGGTGTGGAAAGGATGGGCTCATTAACAAAGGAAACAGCAGGCCAGCAGACGCAATGGCTCAGGGGTAAAAGAGAGCAAAATACTTGGTGGAAACCTAGGAATCAGTCATTAAAGGATGGACTAGCCTTGTGTGATGGGAAATAGCCCAAAGGAAGTAATTCAGCAAGGGTAGACTCTGAAGCATGAACCTGAGAGCAGTCAGTGTAAGAGAAAGATGATGTTGTGATGGAAGTGGCTTTTTAGAATTACTGAGAGGAAAAACGGAGAGCAGCATTAAAAAGAGACAAAAAATTTACTTATTTACTTGTGTGCTTCTTGTGTATGAAAAACAATAAGATTTCAGACTTTTCCAGGGTGTATACAGTATGATGGCACAGTAAATAAGTAATTTTAAACATAAAGAAAAAATCAGGGGAAGGACAAAAAAAATGGAACCCAAAATGAGCTAGAATACAGAATTTATACTGTGCACTTATAAGAAACAGTTAAAACCAGACAATTTTTTTTGGCTCCAGTCTTCTTATTACATCCAGAATTTAGACATATTTGTCAGCAGGTAATCATTCTTGGTAAAAAATTTGAAATAATATCTTCTGAAGACCACCTGGGTTTGAGTCCCAGCACCCACATTGCAGCTAACAACCCTCGGTAACTGTAGTTCCAGGGGATCTGACACCTTCCTCTGACCTCTGTGGGCACTGCACAACACAGGTACACTTACACACATGCAGGCAATACACCCACACACATAAAATAAAGATAATAATAATAATAATAATTTTAAAAAATCTAGTGTCTATGACTATAAGAACATTTTCACTGTTGGATATTCAATAGTTTGAGAGGTGATAATCATACAAGGAGGAACCAACATGACTCCTTTGACTCCTCAGTGAGTCAGAGAGTACATAGGAATAGAGAAGCAGGCACGAACCACGAACCAGAGAACCAGAGTGTCTACACTCCAAGAGTAAGAACAAAGCTATGCAAAAGTAGATCAACACTGACCAGGTCTGCAGGGTGCCCAACCAGATGGTCCATTACAGATACATTTTTCAACTGTTAAGATGTAGTAAAGGAGAGGAATGGAGGTTTGAGGAGGAGAGAGAGAGAGAGAGAGAGAGAGAGAGAGAGAGAGAGGAGAGCGAAAGAGAAGTACTAAATCATGTAGTCCTTTGGCAAGAGGATTAGCAGCACTGGCAGCAGGCGGTATGGTAGGGTCTGCAACAGAGTTTCAGCCATTCAAGACAAAGCAAGTCATCTTCTTTAAGGCTTTTTGAGGGAAAGGGAGGTCTTACCCTACAAAAGTAGCCTAGCTAATGTGTGACCTATGCTATTTGACAGGATTCACTCTTTTGCTGGGTAGGGAAGTAGGGCTTGGTTAATGTATGCTGAATACTATGTAACAGCAAGCAGGTTACCTCTGACTCCCAGGCATCAGGGGGCTTGTGTTCCTGTTCTACCCTCTGTTTACGCCGTGATTGTCTAGAAAACCTGGACTCTCTAACAACCACAATCATTCACTTAAAACAGAAAAATCACATTTAAATTTATTATTACTTTAAGCCTAGAAAACTTGTTGCCTTGAGAAGAAAGGGAGGAAATCTAGACAGCTCTCAGTCAGTTTAACATATAGCAGCAGTAGTCTGCATGTTTAGGGTAAACCAAAGCAGATTTGTATAGAGGAGATTTTGATAATGCTCTAAATACAGAACAAAGAGTATTTCAGAGAGTAACTTAATGAAAATAAATAATGCACCTTTTACTCAGTGCTCCAGTAGGCTGCCAGTTTATAGGTGCTTTTAGAAGGTCTAGGAGAATTGATAGACAGCATCAACTTTATGGTTTCTTCTAGAAATACTATATCCCACACTGAAGTCTTTGCCAAGTGTTAGACTCTCCAAATCTTGAATGACCCTTCACGGCAAGTATCTGCAGGGCAGCCATTTGTTTTTTATAGTTCAAATGAAGTCTGAAACCACACTATAGGTAAGGTTGATCATCTTTTGAGTGCAGGGTAAAGCCTGTCTAATAGAGTCTTTATATAGAGGGAAACTAGGCAGAATGAAGAACAAATGTCATCAGGTAAAACCAACACACTACTGAGAAAATACACATTTGTTGCAATATGAAATTCTATATTATATGACGTGACCAGAGCTTTAATCTGAAAAAAAATAAAGGTGTGCCTAATTATTCCCTTTAATTATTCAAATATGTCATAAAGCACCATGGGACACATAGATTTTAATAATGTGACCTCTAGGTACTTCCTGGACACCATGGAAACTGGATCAGTGACTTGGTCAATGGACTTATTAATAACAAAGAACTTAAATGCTATAAAAATATTAATTAGTGTGATGGCTTTTATTCTAAAACAGTGATGCATAGCCTCTCAGAGCAGACATTAATTAGAAGGGCTAATTTTCTTGTTGAAGTCAATCTAGTTGATGGGAATAAAACTGTATCATATGCTTAAGAGAATTCTCACTTTTTATTGGTGATAGAAAAAGGATAGGAAGAGTATAATGAAAAATAACACCAGACCATTAGAAGGAACTCAAACTCTGTGCAGAGGTTTAGTCTTTATTAACTTCATAGAAAACCCTCCCTCTCACAGCAGGCCCATTCACTAACAGAACAGAAAAAGGAAAAGATTTTCAGAGTCAAGGATAAAATAAATTCTGGATATGTCAGGCTCTGGTGAGTCATCAAAATGAAAATGTCCAGTAACTAATTAGATATATAAATCTCCTCTTTAAGAGAGAAGACTGAGTTGGAAATTGGTAATTTAGGAGTTATCATTTAGATTTAAATCTATGGAAATGACTTGAAGGGAAATTTGCACCTTGTTATTAAAGATAGAAAATGATTCTTCTTTAGTGTGGGAGAGAGTAACAGGTTGTCTTTTGAACTACTGCTCAGCTCAGAAATAATGTCACACAGAATAATGATTGATCGAGAACAGCTTGAAGATCTACCCATAAGTAACCTCAACTCCTGATACCATGTCAGGAAAAGTTGGAAGCTATATTCTCAAATAGTAGTTTGATCATGTCTACAGTTACTAAGCAGAGCAAATCAGAGGAAGGGAAAGGCATTTCTGAGAAAGAGTAATTGGTGCAATAAAATTTGTAGGTTAAAAGAGGTTCATTTACATGAAGATTGCATTAACACATTTAAGCAATGGGATGACTTATGCTGGCACGTTTAGGAAAGGCTGGCAAGCTTCCTGCCTTGATTTGAGAATGAGGGTTGGACCAGAACAAAAAAAAACATGCAGTGGCCAGTGTTCAGTTTGTATTTATTATTTAACATATTTTTGACTGAGTATATGTTCTCTCTGTGCCCAGCAATCTCTTTTGCCTTAAATCATAATAAAAAACAAAACATAATCCTCCCATCATCTAATTTTGTAAAGACTTAATTATTCATTTCTTTATTGTTTTATTTTATTTTTATTATGCTGGAAATTGAGGCTAGGGCTTATACATTCCAGAGAAGCTTTCTGCCACTAAAGTATATTACTAGTCCTTAGGGTTTAATTTTTAGAGCAGATTTAGGTCACAGAAAAATTGAACAGAAGATACAAAGATTTTTCCATATACCTGCTTTTCCTACAAATGCATGTTACCTTCCCAGTTGTCACTATCTCCCAATAGCATGGTCTATTGTCACAACGAGTTAACTACATTGATGCAAAACTATCATCCAAAGGTAGAGTGATATCTTAGGATAGGTTGGCTCTTGCTTAGGGACATCTGGGAAAGGCTTAAAACTATCCAGTATTATTGTATCATACCGTGTGGTTCCACTGTCCTAATGGTGCTCTTTGTAGAATTTACTATTGTTGAAGTATAAAAACACTAATAAAAACAGGTAGGTGGTTTATTAGGTAGATGGATATATAGAAATAGACAGATCAGTCAATCAAGGATAGATCCTAAGATGCAGAGATGGGTAGGCAGAAAGAAGGAAGGGAGAGAAGAAAGAAGTTAACAGGGGAAGGAAAGAAAATCAGGTACGGTATACAATAAGCATGGAAATAAAGAGATCTTGGAAGCAAAGGGGGGACTATTATAGATGCGGTTGTCATAGACTAGGACTTTGAACAAACACTGGAAAGACATTAAAGGAATTGAATGTAAAAAAAATACAAAGAATAGAAAAAAAAAAAAAAACTAGACAGAATGAACAGCAAGTGTGTGGCAGATTGTATTTTCCCATGCTGGCCAAGGCAGGCTAACCCATCCAATGTGCTCTACTTACAATGCCACTTTGACTCTCCTTCCTGGAATGTAAGCACTTCTTTGTCAGTGCCTCCACTGAGAGTGATGGAACTAGCACTAAAAAAAAAACGTGACTTTTGGGACTATGTCATGAAGTTGCATTGCAATTCCTTCCCATCTTTTTGAGATGCCTACTTTCATTCTCCACTTTCGACCTTCTGAGGGACCCCAGACCAGCTACAGAGTTAAGTGAGTGTTCCAGCCCAGTGTCTAGAATGAGTTCTCAGCTGCAGACACCTCCACCAGATACCTGTGAGTAAAGATGCTTCCAGATGACACCAACCTTCAGCTATAAAATCATCCTTGGCCTTTGAGTCCTTTTTAGCTGAGGACTCAGATATTGAAGAGCATAAACATGCTGTCCCTGTGCTGTCCTGTGAGAGTCTGTGATCCAAAGATCCCACAAGCATAATACAATTACAGTTCTGTGCCATAAACTCTGCAGGTGGCTTGCAGTGTAGCAGAAAATAACTAAACTCTAAATTCCATAGAGGAGAATCAGCATTGGGTTATCAATAATCACACAACATCCAGTGACTGTACAGAGGAGAATAGATGTAATGTGACAATAGGGAAATAAAACCCTGTAAGGCAGATCACGTAGGGCTTGGTAAGCAATGGCAAAGAGTTTAGGGCTTTCGTTTTCTTTCTCATGATAGTCCTGAGACAGAGTTCAAAAAGTATGGTATAGTAAGTAAGCACTATGGCCCTGGAGAAAAATTATGTGAGTCTAGGTTGCACTTTTATCAATTATTATGTATATTTTCTTAGAAAATACGAAAATTTTTAAATTCTTAAAGTCATCATCAGCAAAATAGAAATGAAAACAGCACCTACAGTTCCATCCAGTTATCACAAGGCTCAAATGTGAAAATATGTGTGAAATCACCTGGGGACGCAAGAAAACATAACAAGTTTTAAAACTGAGAATAATGTTATCTATATAAGTATTTCAATTTTTAGGAAGAGAAATTAATGTATCAAATTTTATTTCACAATTGACTTTCTATCTACTGAGTTTACCATGGCTTGCACCATATAATTATTACTAAATTTGAAATATTAAACCTATCCTTGACTTTAGGCCAATTGTCAAATAAATGAGGTGACAAATCTGTTGGCTAAATGGAAGACAAAACTTGGGTTGATTGTTATAGAGAGATGGAAGGCAAGAACAAAGTGAACATTTTGAACACCTTCCTAGAAGTTGCACACCTCTCGGTAATTCAAGGTATAAGGAGGCCAGGGAGCATAACACTAGGTAAAAGTTTGATTCAAAGCACCATGGAAATCTTCAGTAACTTGGTCTGGGGAGTCAGTACTCCATCTGTTTTGATTAAAGTTATGCAGATTAAAACCAATGTCGACTAAATAGTACTTTATCCATAAGCCTACACCCAGCAAAGACATTGAGTAGAAATGAGGTTATGAATGAGAAATAGGCACCCAGACAGAAGAGCTGAGCCTGTACCACCTCTAGCTTCAGTAAGATGATCTCAGAGGTGAGCAGCTTAGGGTCACTCAGCACTCTTCCTAAGTGTAAGAATCACAAATACTCTTATTGAGATGGGCTATTGAAGCAATAACACTTATTCTATCCACTGCTTTTCATGAATTAGCACATTTAATATACATAAAAACTCACATATGTTTGAGTACTAAAAAGTATTATTATCATTTTATGGTTAAGGAAAAGTGACACTTAAAATAGTCAAGTAAATATCCAGGTCAGTTCATCTAGTAGGTATTGTGCTGATTTGAGCTCATTTTTTTTCAGACCCCAAAGACTTAACATCTAACATGGCCATTGTTCTCATGTTCAAAAGAAAACCACATTTGATGCATCACACATGCAGGCTTAGAAAAAGCACTTCCTCTTTCAATTTGTGGGTAGATATGAAACAATTCTCCAAAACTGGACCTGGACCTGGAGAGGTAATGGCTTTGGAGATGGGGCTCCTTGTGGTCTTACACACCCATAATGGTTAACACTCAGGAGGCTGAGGCAGGATGATCATGGGTTCCAGGACAGCCTGAGCTACATACTCAATCCCTGTTTTCAAAACAGATCAAACAAACAAATAAAACAAACAAAGCAACAACAAAAACAACATCATCAATGAGTAATGGAAATATTAAGAGGAACGCTTCTCTAGTGTCTTTCAGTGTCGAATGCTAATGTTAACAATTTTGTCAATATGGTTCTGTCCCAGCTTCCTTCTCATTTTACAATCCATTCTTTGAAATTCCAAGAGCGTAATTTTCTTTTGGGAAAAAATAAGTTATCCCAGAACTACCTCACCTATGTATTTATTCAAGTTAAAACAACTATAGGATGTAACCCAGTGTGATCATGTCATCATTTGCTCTAAATTCTCTTCCCCTACTTCATGCCCAGGACCCAAAATCCCATCATTAGCCACTCATTCCTTGAGGTGGAGCCTGGCCACATAATGCCAGATATTCAGATGACAGAAATTTCTCTTTTTCTTCTGGAAGTCTGACTTTGAAGACAAAGATTTCATGAATCATCTAATTCATTATTTGTGCTAATAATGGACATCTTGACTAGTACATGTTCTAACACAGAACTGGGTGCCTAGATCAGATAAAAGGCAGCCAGACTGACACAAAAGAGCTTTCAAAGCTGGTTTAATGATCAGTTTCTAAATACTTTACAGCTTTAGGTAGTGCCAAGTTGGGCAGAAGACAGTCCAAAGGCAGTAGAGTGCAGATCACTGCCCTTTTGGTTCAGTACATTCTTGTGAAGTAAGGAAGTGACACTCTCATGGTCTTTCCTCAGCAGCCAGTATCAATGGGTTCTATTTTATGTCAGCAAACCTCTCTCTCTCTGTTTCTCTCTCTCTCATCTCCTTTCTTCTTTTATTTCTTTCTTCCTTCCCTTAAGATGTTCTACTGTGAAATATACTCACTCCTTGGCACTTGTGGCATGACACAATTTGCTTTCTCTTGCTATCTCTCTTTGGCCTAGTAGCCCATCTCTTGGCCCCAGGTCCTCTTCATTCCCACTCTCCACATGCCTCTTGGATTTCATCCACTCTCTTGACAGTTAGAACCACTGATAAGAAAGCAACCTCCATAATTTTATATCAAACCTGCCTTACTCTGTGGAACTTCAAACCTGCTTAAGATCTGTAGAAAGGTCTTGCATATTTTCAATATAACATGATTAAAACCAACTCCATGGTCATGGAATCTTCAATAACTCCAGACTTTACTATTAACTTTCTCAACAGATGGCATGTCTATTTCCCACAATACCTCTGTGATAGACCTCAAAATCTGCTCTGAAGATGCCCGATTCTACACCTCCACAAATAGTTGTCATCTCTGATTCCTATATATCAGAGCTGTTCATAATTCATCCATTTAACTCTGTCTCCACATTCTGTCTCTTAGTTCCCAAGCATCATCCCTCCTACACACAGGTTCCTAGCTAGTATCCTGAATTGTGTGCCTATTTCATCCCACAATTCAATCCTTTCCATCGAATTTAGAATGAAATGAAAGGTCTATTAACGGCAGTAAAAAGCATGTAAGGGACTGCATGATAGGAGCTCACCTGTTCATCCACTTTATTTCCCATTTCTTCCTTCTTCACTTTTCTAGCCATTTTCACTGTCATTAACTTCACTGAATGAGCTAACTTCTTTCCCATCAAACTTTGCTTATTGTTTCTTTCTCTGTTTTATAGCTTTATAAATTTTAAGATTTTTTTTCTTTCTTTCTAATATTTTTATTGAATTTTTTTGTATTTCATGCACAACATCTTAATCATCTTTACACCCCCTTCCTCACTGGCACCCTGCCATAGCCCCCTCCAATGCATTCTGTCATTTATATTAAGGCCTATCTAGTCAAGTTAGTGTCCTCTGACATCCCTCAGTGCAAGTTCATCCACTGGGGTCTAGTCAGCCTGTCTAGAGTCACTCCATTGAAGAAGATCAGCTCTTCTTTACCCAGTAGCAATCAACTGCCTATTAGTTCTTCAGCTAAGATTGGGGCCTTGGCCTACATTTCTATGCTGGTTTTTTTGTCTGCATGTATTTGCACGGGTCTTGTGCATGCTGTCTTCATTGCTGTAGGTTCATATGAACAAGGTCCCAGGAGCCTAGAGGACTCTATTTCCATATGGTCATGCACCTCCTTTCCTGGCTTTTCCAATCTTTCTGCCCCCTCTTCAACAATGGTCCCTGAGCCCTGGATTTATTGCCCTCTCCTGAATGAGGGGGCTTTGTTAATGGGAGTTGAGAGATGCATTAATGTTCTCTCTATTCCTAAGTATGCCAGTCACCACTCATCAAAGAAGCTTCTTTTGCAACAGACAGACTATTTCAAGAGTTCCACAACTGGTCACACACACAGATTATATGTCTGTGAAATGCCCAACCTTAAGTGACACATCTTTAATGGAGCCTTTGTTTTCTTAAGACAGGGTCTCACTATGTTCCAGATGACCTGGAACTGGCTACATAGACCATCCCAGGATACCTCTATCTCATAGCAATCAACCTGACTTTGCCTCCCAAGTGCTAGGATTAAAGGAATGTATCATCATGTCCAGTTCTTTCCCACCAAACTTTAGATTTGCTCTTTCCTCTTCAATAAATGTGAAATCCTATTCCTTACTTGAATACATCCATACAGAATTTTAAGTATGATGTTGGAAGAAGACCCCACCTTAATCCCTCCATATGATAATATGTATATCTACTTGCATATTTCAAACACAATGTACATTATACATAGGATTTACTAAATGGCAGACAGTACTCTAAATGCATTAACTGCATTAGGACATTTCATCTTAATAATAATTCTATAAGGTTAATAATGTTTCTGTGACCATTTTGCAAAGGATACAAAGGTAATAAACATATGAAAAGCTTGCAAAGCAAAGAAATGTTTTCTTCCTACTTTGGAAGACACTGGAGTTAGAACAAGAGCAAAGTTAGATGAATGCATGATGTGGTCAGCCAATAGCAGGAATGTTTAACTTCTGGAGGAATGAAGAAGGAAAAAAAGTCTGAGATTAGAGATAGATCCTCACATAAAATGCAGAAATTAGTTTTCCAAGTTAAGGGGGTCTTGAAAATGTTAGGTGCTACCCAGAGAGCTAACCATCATTATGTATTTTAGAGGAAGAGCATCACATGCATGACTGTGTTTTAGTAAGTTAATCAGTTTCAAAAGGAGGACACAAGATTTTTTTGGCCTTTTGATTAACTCCTGAATGATCTTACCACCTCTGTGCTAGTCATATTTCCATTACTAAGGTTGATAACAGAGATAAGCAACTTAGAAAGCAAAAATACTTATTTTGGTTCATAGCTTTGAAGACTCTATTCATGATTAGTTGATCTTGTGGCTTTTCATCTTCTGGTTGAAGGATCTATTAAAGAAAGGGTGTGTGATGAGAATCTCATGGCTAGGATTCAAAATAAAAGAAGTGGAACTGGATCCCTTCTTCTTTGAGCACATGTGCCCAATGACCCAATAGCTCTAATTAGGCCCAACCTCATAATGCTTCTATCATTTCTATCATATTCCAATAGTATCTTGCTGTGGACCAAGTAGGATAGTTGATCTTCATTGTCATGTTGATTGAATTTGTACATAAGAGGCAGATATCTGCACATGTTTGTGGGAGTATTTCCAGAAAGAGTTAAGCAAAAGGGAAAACCAACCCTGACTGTGGGTGGTACCATCCTGTTGGCGAGGGCCATGGATTGAATAGAATTGAGAACACAAACTGAGCACCAGCATTCATCTCTGTTTCCCAACAATGTGATGAGTCATCTTACACTCATACCACCATGCCTTCCCCATCATGATGGGTTGTGTCCCCTCTGACTGGAATATGAAAAAATAACCTCTCCTCCCTTAGCTGCTTCTCAGATATTTTACCACATGATAAGAAAAGTAATTTAAGAAATTGGTACCATAATAGGGGCAATTGCTATAATAAATCTGACCATGTGATTCATAGGCCTTTGACAGTACCTTTCAGGAAAAAAATGTGGAAGATGTTAGCTAAAATTGTCCCTTAATTAGGCTGGGTATTGTGGCACACACCTTTAATCCCAGCACTCTGGAGGCAGAGGCCAGCCTGGTCCACATAGTGACTCCAGGACAGCTGGGGCTACAGAGAGACCCTGTCTCAAAAAAGACCAAAAAAAAAAAAAAAAGTTCCTTAATACTTTAGGTACAGCTGATAGGCCATTCTTTTGGAGTTCAGAGTACCAAAATGCCAATAAAAATGTGGACAGTAAAGACTGTACTCATAAATTTTCAGAGGGAACAAGAACTCTAAAGGCAAACTAGACTAGAGGTCATATGTGTCATATCCATGCTCAGATTCCAAGGAGCTCAGAAAGTAACTGACTGTGACTAGTAATAATCAGATATATAGAGATTAGAATCTGTATGAATCTGTATTTTAATAATGAAATGGAGATCTTTTTGAAAGTTTAAAACCTCATTTAATTTTATGTATTATAGGGGTTATATGGAGTACAATATTGTATAACTGTATCAATTCAACTGTAAACCTAAAAATTTACAGCCAATTTTGAAAGAGATGTATCTTAGCTCTGGAAATTGTTATTGAATATGTCAATGCTGTTGTAATGAAATGCTTCTTCTAATTATATGGTTATTAAATAAATAATTTTAAAAAATTTAAAAAATAGGGGGTTGAAGAGATGGCTCAGCAGTTAAGAGCACTGACTGCTCTTGCAGAAGTCCTGGGTTTGATTCCCAGCACCCACATGGCAGCTATGAACCATCGTTAACTCCAGTTCCAGGGGAATTCGAAGCCCTCTTCTGACCTCCATGGCATTGCATGACACAGATGCTCTCACATATATGCAGGCAATACACTCATACACATAAAATAAAAATAATATTTTTTTTAATTGTTTTTAAAAAAAGGTATATAGCTAAGACTCTGGTTTCATTCTACCCAAGCCCTAAGAACTTCAGTTAGACTGACTTCAAAAGGCAGAGAGGAACTTCTCTGGTGGAAGAAATCTTTTTTTTAATTTAATTAATTAGTTAATTAATTTAATTTTACATGTATGCATGTATTCCTGCCCGTAGGTAAGGGCACCCATGTCATGCAATGCCCACAGAGGTCAGAAAAGGCTGTCGGATCCTGGGGACTGGAGTTACAGACAGTTGTTAGCTGCCATGTGGGCGCTGGGATTCAAACCCATGTCTTTTGCAAGAACAACCAGTGTCCTTAACCACTGAGGTATCTCTCCAGCCCCTGGTGGAGGAAATCTTAAAACAGAATAACATTCAGGCTGTGACAGGGTTACTGCCTACTCATGTTATTTAGATCTACAATGGTAAAGAGCAGAAAGATGAAAAAAATGTTGACTTTGAGGAGGAGAGATGTGGGAGTCTAAAGTTACAAAAGAGAAAATGTAGACAAACCAGCTTCTGTTGCTAAGGTTAGCATTATTGAAGAGAATCTTTTATTCTGCACTGAGATGATAGGAAAGGTGTCCCAAAGGCAAGACCCCATCCACAGAATGTTCAAATATGAAAATACAATTCATTGAAAAGGAGAGAGCATAAACTGAGAATGTTGTTGGAGGAGTTCCTTGCTAAAAACCAACACCTAGGAAGTGTTTCCCTAGGGTACGCTATGAAGATAAACATATGTTGCTACACCTGTGATACAAAGGGGCCAGGAAGCTGAGCTTGCCAGTGTAATTCGTATAGTACTGTTATATGCAGGCATGACAGATGGAAGGGAGAAGGGGATCATAAAAATCTGCCTAAGCCAGGTGCAGTGGTGAATGGCTTTAATTCCAGCACTTGGGAGGTGGAGGCAGGTGGATCTCTGTGAGATTTAGGTCAGCTTGGTCTACCTTGTCTCTAAAAGACCCCCCCACATACACACATAAGTTTGTTCCAAGTTCCCTTAAAGTCAGTGAAGCCAGGCAATTGTGTTAGAGTCCCTGCAATGAGACCCTAAAGGCTAACAGTATGAAGCTGTGAAAATGAAGCCTAAGTTGTAATAAAGAACCTAGGATATTGGAGAGTCCAAGAACATGGAATGTCCACAGAGGAAAACTGTGGACAAACTAGAACCTGTCTAAGAAAGAGGCTATGTGTGCTGCATGTGGCATGGATGGAATCAAATTTCAACATGAATTTTAGAGTGGACAAGTCACATCAAAACTATACCACTGGCTGATACCAAGGATGTTTGATGTAGCTTATCCCCAGTGAGAGTATCAACATCTGATCATCTCTTACACGTGGGCCATCTTGTATGGTTTGACTTGTTGGCTATTTATCACCCCTTTTAAAAATATTTAATTTATTATTTTTATTTTATGTGTATGAGTTTATTGCCTGCATGTATGCTAGTGCACCCGTGTCATGCAGTGCTGCGGATGTCAGAAGAGGGCTTTGGATCCCCAAGAACTGGAGTTAAGGATGGTTCGTAGCTGCCATGTGGGTGCTGGGAATCAAACCCGGGTCCTCTGCAAGAGCAATCAGTGCTCTTAACCACTGAGACATGTCTCCAGTCCCTTATCAATGCTTTTTAAGAGAAGTTTGAAGGTTTAAAAATATACTCATGGACTTAATAGTACTTATCAGTACTACTAATTAAGAGCATAAATTTTGGATCATGGTTACATGGATGAAATACTGGCTTGAACTCCCACACATACTAATTTTTAACAACTTATTTAACCTTTCTGTGGATTCAAATTTATAGAGAGGTGGATAAAACATAAAATGTATATTTTGTAAAATAGGTATCAACATAGCACCTATTTTGTAAGATTGTCATGAGGAATGGATATGTGGTTACACCTACAGTGTATGAAGCCTGCTTAGGTTACAGGGAATTCTCAGTTATTAATTATTATTATTGGATACTATCTATGCAGTCCTGTTTTTACATTTTTCCCAAGATAATAAGTTGTAAATAACATCTGTTGTATGTATTTGCCTTAATAAATAATATTGACTTTCGATTTTCCCATATCTTACAGTAAAAGAGAACATGAGATAGTTTTACTGCATCCATGGGTTTGGTATCCCAAAGCTTTCATGGATTCTCTGTCTTAATCAGTCTCAGTCTTCTAAACAGCACTTCTAAAATCCATGTGTATTTCATTTCATATGCATTTGCTTCTATGATACATTGAAAGAATAAACATAAATATTGCATTGCTCTCTGGACTCCTTTCACTTGCACGTTTTATAATGAAACTGATCCAGTGAGCAAACATTTCACTTTTGCTATAAATTCTTATAGGAATATATTAGCCTGTTGTAAAATTTCTTGTCAGGAAAACTAAGTTTTAGATTTTAGAAATGATTGTAAAAATTTTTCTTGAGTCAGCTTCCTATGGCTCAGGCTGACCTCAGACTCACTATGCAGATGAGGTTGACTTTGAAGTCCTGATCTGCCTGCTTCCACCTTCTGAGTGCTAGGGATAACAGGCACACAACACCATTTTTGTACTGACTGTGAATATTTTGACATGTATCTTTTTTTTTCCCTTTGGTCTTTTTGAAACAGGGTCTCCCTGTAGCCCCAGCTGTCCTGGAACTCACTATGTAGACCAGGCTGGCCTTGAACTCACAGAGATTCTCCTGCCTCTGCCTCCCAAGTGCACAATGATTCCATAGTCTAATGCACTCACTTATGTCTTTAAATAAGGGAATGTTGTTCTATTTGGTATCTTTAGCTGGCTAGATGAGGCTCATTTACAAAATCACTGTACTGTGCCTGAGTAAAAGTCCTATTTAAATACAAACCTTATCCAAATCTATCTCAATGGAAATATCAAGAATAATATTTGACCAAATATCTATATGCTATGGCCCAATCAAGTTAATGTACCATATCAGCCATTGTATTCAATAAGAAGAGTGAATTTGCCCATGTAAGACCAATGTGTTCAATTCTTTCAGAATGTTGTATGATCAGAAATGAAGATGTATAGATGCAATGACTATGAACACAACTTTCTGAATCAGGTTCATATTAAATAAGTTCAAAGATATATAGTTCATATGTGTGTCACAAAATTCTAATATGCTCCTTAAGAAGGAAAGAAAAAGGCTAGAGAGATGGCTCAGCAGTTAAGATCACTGGCTATTCTTGGAGAAGACCCAGGTCGAATCCCAGCATCCACATGGCAGCTAACAACCATCCCTAACTCCAGTTCCAGGGGATCCAACACCCTCTTCTGTCCTCCACAGGCACTGCATGACACAGATGCACTTACGTACATGCAAGCATAACACTCATGCACATAAAATAGAAATAAATAGATAAATGTACATTTTTTAAAAAGAAGGAAGGAAAAAAATGAAGGCAAGAAAAATCAGTGTAGCCAAAATTTCATCCAAGTTCTTTACTAGATATGAATAGGAACTGTGCCACATGCTGGCCTCCCGCCTTAGCAGAACTCATGGTCTAGCAGGATAATATAGGAATCTGCCATCCTATTACATCAGTACCTCAGTGCATTACATTAGCTTTTGTTGTTATGCAACTACATATCAGAGGCTGAAGTCAAAATCATGATATGCTATCAACGGACTCTCTGCCCAGAGTGTCCCAAAGCTAAAATTCAAGGTGCTACTGTAAATTCTTTTCTATAGGCTCTGGGGACAGTGCATTTCCAACACACCTGCAAACAGACTCTAGGTCCTTGGAATTATAGGACTGTGATTCCTGTCTTCTGCTGTCAGTAGGATACATTCTTTAGCTCCTGGTGCTTCAAAGGTTCAAAGACTTATTCCCAGTAACAACTTTAAATCTTTGTAAGTGTGTTTTCTATGTTTTTGTTTTGAGACAAGAACTGACACAGCCTAGGCTGACCTTGAACTCCTGATCTTCCGGTTTCCGCCTCCCAAGTGCTGGGATTTCAGACATGTGTCACCATGCTTGGTTTTTTGGTGCTGGAGAGTGAACCCAGGGCTTCATGTCTGCTAGGCAACCACTTTGTCAACTGAGCTACATCCCAAGCTATTTTGCAATATTTTAAAAAACAATTTCATCTGTGAGTTCTAAAAACCATTATCAATAAGCAGTTCTGATAATATGACTGTGATAGGTAATTTCAATTTTCAAGTTGAGAGACCTAGAATAACCTGGGACATGGGAACTGTGAAGAAGTCCCTTGAATAAAATAATTGAAGAAGGAATACCCGCCCACTGTGGGTGGCATCCTTCCCTGGTTTTGGATTTTCTACTGCATAAAATCGAGAAAGGGAGCTGAGCATTCACATTCCTCATTCTCTGTTTCTCAACTGTGGATATGAGGTGACCAGCTGCCTCGAGCTCCTGCTGCTGTGATTTCCCCACAGTGATGGACTGCAACCTTGAACTGTTATTAAAAATAATATATTTCTTCCTTAAGTTGCTTTGGTCAGGGTATTTTATCACAATATTTTAACAATAGGAATAGTAACTAAGATAACGACTTTCCTCCAAAAAGTTACTCAAAATAGAAATTGAGAAAATGCCGTATTGTTTATACTTCATCAAGAGTTCAGATACCATGTTAATTTATTGTTGTTTTTGAGACTTGGTCTCCCTGTAGCCCCAGCTGACCTGGAACTCACTATGTAGATCTCCTAGAGATCCACCTGCCTCTGTTTCTGCAGTGCTGAGATTGAAGGTGTGCACCACCACTCCTGGCATCATCTTACTTTTTCAAGGGATGTTTTTCAGGGGGAAACACACTTTACACACACACACACACACACACACACACACACACAAATGAGATGCTTCATAAAATTATATGTATGATATATATTTACACACACACACACACACACACACACACACACACATATATATATATATTACAGAGAAAATTTAAAGGAAATTTAGAGCCTAAAGGATTAGCTGGATGTTTCCAAATATAAAATTAAGAAAAAAAGAAGAAATCAAAGTATTCCAGGATGAAAGAGAAGGACAGGCCCACAAATATGGTATTTTCAAAGGAAGGACAGTGTTATTCAGCAGGAGTGCAGATTATAACGCAGGTCTGAAATAGGATATAAAACTAAAGAAGGGAGAAGTGTTTTAGAATCAGATCATGCTGAGCTGATCCCGAGGCAACAGGAAACTTTCCAAAACTTTAAGCAGAAAGGTAATAATATTCAAATTGTTAGCTATGTTTAGTTGCTAAATGCCATTGATCCATTCTAAAAGAAATATAATATTGAAGGTAATATTGCTCAAAATGGATTTCTTATGAACATTTTCTATATATGCCAATAACTTGTTTGTGTGTTCATCTCCCCCCTCTAGAGTATACACATCTTATTTCAAATGTCCTGCCCAGTGACCTTTCAAACCTCCATTCATCTCACTCTTTCAAAATTTTTCTTGAAGAGGGCTAGCATACCTGTGAAGGATACCATGGACTATGAACTAAGCTCTAATATAATTATTCTGCATGAAACAAATATGTACTTTACAGAAGTTAAATGTCTTAATGTTACAATTTCAGAGAGAGGTTTATGGAAACATCTTTCCATGTTTATAAAATACACCCTAGTAGAAGAGTCTGGAACTGTTTTCAGTTTGAGTACAGTATTAAGGAATGTACTGTTCAGCTAGAGAAGGGCAGCTAAGAGGAAGGGCAAAATAGGAAGATTTCAAAGGTTTATATAAACTGGTGGTAGAATCACTTAAAGAGTGAAGACATCCTTGACAGACCAAAGAGCCATGAAGAAAGGACCTTGAGAGAGGGCTAGCATAGTGAGTGTGTGGGGCTGAAGGCCAGTTCTGCAGTAAAAAGGATAAGATTAGACACATGGAAGGATTGCTTAGCATTATAAAGAGCAAAGCTGCTTGGTAGGTACAAGGCCCTGGGCTGAATCTCCACAAACACATAAACAACCACATGCGGTGGGGAAGGCTGATGGGGAGATAGAAAGTAAAAGAAGTTCCAGTTACAGAAAATATGACTAAATATATATTTTTATAGGAGTTTCTGACATCAGGTAGAGATCAGACAAGATGTGCTCCTCCTTGTGAATGAGGATATGCTGTAGATTTTGATAAAATGGCAAAGATAAATTAAGGAAGACTCATCTGGCAGCTAGTACAGGGTGGATTAAGTTTGTGAAGGATAGAGGAGAAGCCTGCCAGCAAGCTATTACAATAATCAGCAATCCAGGTGTGGAATGATGGTGGTGTT
>NW_008342276.1:534279-591726 GCF_000622305.1 Nannospalax galili | reverse complement strand
GTATTTTGAGACATAGCCTTGTTATGCAGAGTGGCTTATCTGGAATTCACTTTTTAGCCTTGACTGACCTCAGATTTACCATTCATCCTCTCTCTCTCTCTCTCTCTCTCTCTCTCTCTCTCTCTCTCCCCCTCTTCTACCTCTCTACCTTCTTTCACTATCACACTATAAATATATGACAAATATTTCTATGAAGTGTTTCAAAAATAATAGGAAAGCAAGGGCTTGCCAATTTGGAGATTAGAAGCTTAGCTGGACAGAGGCCATGGACCCATGAGTCACTGGAGTCGTTTTGAACAATGTGTGCAGACAGTCTCACTTTGTACTCAGTTACAGTATACCTGGAAGGTAGGGTAAGGCCATCATCAAAACCTATGCTAAATAACTCTGTGATGCCATGGACTAGCCATCCAACCTATAAAACTACAGTCTCTGACCCAACTAGCAAATGAAATTATATGTTGAGGAAAAAATAATCTACTGTTATATATTATTGTTGGTAGGATCTACTAGTTGAAAAGGGTTAGGATTATCAAGATTTAGAGAAATCTATAGTTTCTGAAGTCACTCTCAAATTATGGGAAAATTCTCTCGGTTTTTTGTCAGAGATAAAAGTCTTTATTTTAGGAAAATGGAAGAAAATATTTTAACATCATTAAGCATCTCTAAGGCTTTTGTATACACATTCTTTTTCTACTTGCTTTTTCGGAACGTTTTCTGCCTGTGTGCTCTGGTTACTAATGTGGGCAGTGTAATAAAGGCTTCCAGGATGAACTTACAACTTCCTATTTTGTATTCTAGAGCACAGACAGAATCTACTTTGGAAGCCTATCTGGATAAGCACCTGAATTTATTTAGATGCTCCTGGCATTTCAAAGAACACACTGCTTTCCTCTGTTCTATCACTCTGGACCTTCTGAGAGTGGCAGAGTTTGCATTTGGCTAAAAAATTCACTGAGGAGCAATACTGGTCTCAGTGGCAATGTCTCTTGGACCATCAGCCCACCAGACATTGAACATGTGCACTGTTGTCAGGATGGGGATATTTTGTGAGGATGGACCCTTGGTCATGTGTGAGAACTGAGCAGAGGCAGTAGGGATTGTGCGTTTTTCCTTACAGACCACTGCTATTCTACAGAAAAGAACAAGAGCCATAGAAAGGAGTGCCAGACATCATGATAAATATCTTATACTCACATTTAAAAAATTAATAGTTAGGCAAGCAATATTAACTTTAATAGCATATTTTATTTATATAAATATGCCTAATAATCATCCACTTCAACAAATAACATAAAATTACTTATGTGCATTTTCATCCTATTTTATATAAAGCTTAATGTCTGTTTTAGACCTGCAAAGCCTCTCAGTTTGGATTAACTGCATCACAAGTACATAAGAACCACATGAAGTTAATGGTTTGTCTCAGGTGCCCTAACTTTTCATAGAAATGTTTACATTAGGGATGGTGTTTTGATTCAGTTGTAAGAATAGGGTGTCACTGAGAAATACTCATTGGGGTTGAAGAAAGAGAAAAAGTGGATGAGGACGATCCAATTTTATAACCATTTTAAAATACTGTTTAATTCTTCCGAGGGAGTTTTCCCTTCTATGAAATGGAAACAGAACTTGTAAGAGCTCACAGTGGTAGGGATGAATGTTTACTGACCTAAAAAAAATGATAGGAACAAGGACAAGATGGTGAGAGTTCCACCAATTCAAATTTATTCAATTTAGAACATTCCTTTTATTTTCTGTTTATTCTTCCTCCTTTTGTGTTAAAATGCCATTACTTCTATTAAATAATAATAATGGAAAGTAGTTGATGGATGTGTTTTTAATGTCTCTCTCTGGCAAGTGTATATTGACGTTCAGCTTTTAAAATGTTACCAGTTACTGAAACAAGTCTGGAGACAGCTGTTAAAGGTGACCAATTCCTATTTGGAGACTTTCTTTGGAACCAAGAATTTCTAGTTTTTCTACAGCTCATAAACATGAAATATCCTGACTATCAGGGCTGGAGAGATGGCTTAGCCGATCAAGTGCTTCCAACTTAAGCAAAAGGACCTGAGATCAGTCCATAGAATAAAAGCTGGACTTGGTGATATCTACATATAGTACCAGCACTGGAAAGGCAGAAGTAGACAGATTCCTGAGACTCACTGATCAGCTTAATGAGTAAGCTCTGAGTCTCAGAGAAAGACCCTGTCTCAGAAAACAAGGTGGATGGCTTCTGAGGAACAATACGGAGATTGACTTCCGGTCTTCTAATGCACACCACAGACAGACAGACGGACGGATGGACAGACGGACGGACGGAGACACACACACACACACACACACACACACACACACCAAAAGAAATGAAGCTTTCTGGTATTACATATTAATCTGTAAAACCCAGGAAACATCAAATCAGAAATTCAGGCCTGTTTAACGCAAAGGAGGGTTGCATTTATGAAACCGTCTGTTTTATGACTCAACTGGGATCTTTTAACAGGTCAGTGACAAGGCAGGGAAGGCAGGCTGTGCCTCCTGACAAATGCGTAGGTCTAGCAAGGCAAATTATGGGATCCCTGCCTCACAAACCTCCTCGAAATCCCATGAAAGGAAATGTGCTGCTTAAGTGAATGATCATCAAAGGAAAGATGCACTGCTAAAACGCAACTTGTGTGTACATGGTGAGGTAGGCATGTAATATCTTCTGAGTCACTCCTATGATGCTGCCCCATCTCCCGACATGACTAACACACCTTGTTCAATCCTTGTGTGCAGCCACATTAGAGTTTTGGCAGTTAGACTGACTGATATTTAGCTTTATCATCTAAATACTTCTATAAAATACCTGTTTAACCTGCTCTAATCTGTTGGTAAGTAGGAGGTGAAATTGTTTCCAATGAGTAAACTGAAATGTTTCTCTTGATTTACTACCTTCGACTAGAAGGAAAAGGAACTCAGGTCAAGGCATAATGGGGTCTATTTGAACATATACAAGAAAAAAACTGAAAAATATTTGGTGTATAATGGCATTGATATGTCACTCAAGTTCATTTTCTTAAATATTAAGTCTTTGTGAAAATATACATGACTATAACCTGAACCCAACTGCCTTTTTCTCCTTATTGTTTGTACTGGAGAACATCCACCTCCTGCCCCAAAACATTAAAGTTGATCTTTTATCCTTAAATGCCTTGAGAATGTGGTATTGGGCAATTTTCACAAGCAGACTTGGACACAGATGTGTGTACGTTTTGGTTTTTCTAAAGGAAATTTTATGTATTTATAATACCTATGACTCCAGTTTCTTGTTTTATGTCTTTCCAAGGTATTCCCTATACTTCAAGCTCACAAAAATATGAAAAGAAAATTAATATCATTTCCATGATCTTTTATCAAACATAGTCAATCAGGAGTTATGCCCAGAATTGTATTCTATGACTTATAATATTCTGTGAAATAAATGAAAACAGAAAATGTAAAAATTGAAAGTGAGATTTTTTTTTTCTAAAACCCCTAAACTCCAACCTTGTTATTCTGATGTTTACCTATTACAGAATACACTTCCAAATATAAAACTTTGGCTACCAAAGGATAAGTTTGGTTTTATTTCTATTTACCATATGTATAGACTTCAGTCAGGTTCAACAATTTTTAAATAAAAAGTTTACATGATTTCCAAAAGGTGAAATTTCCTTATATATTTGAGAAATGTTATATGCTTTCTGAAAAACAGGATTATCATACTGCCTTTCTCTTCTCACTGAAGACGTGAATGAGTCAATCTGAGGCTATTTATGAGTAAGGTTTCTTCTATTTAAGGGCTGCTTACCTGATATTTTTAAAACTTTATTTATTATTTTTATTTTATGTGTATGAGTGTATTGCCTGCATGTAGGTCAGTGCACCCGTGTCATGCAATGCCTGTGGAGGACAGAAGAGGCTGTCAGATCCCCTGGAACGGGAGTTACGGACAGTTGTTAGCTGCCATGTGGGTGCTGCGATTCAAACTCGGGTCAAGAACAACCAATGTTCTTAACTGCTGATCCATCTGTCCAGCCCCTTACCTGATATTTTTAAAGAAAAAAAGATATATTCTATTTCAAATAAAGATTGAGAAAATACATGTTAATGTAAATTTTTTCCTGCCACAAAGAATTTTTGTTGGGTGGTATAAAATTTTTGGTTGGTGGCATGTAGTCATATATGCCTATATACTACTGAAAATATTATTTCTGAATTTCTAATATTATAAGTTTTCACTGAAAGCAAAACAAGTAAATCAGATGTTTTCCCTGAGTTGCTTAAAGCAGTTCTTTTAAATATATTTACAACGAAACTAACTGCATGTTTCTCATCTGCCTTTTTATCTGTGCAGATGATTTCTTTCATCTGAGCAGATGAATATAATGAAGTCGTTTGTGCAGCAACAAATCATTTCTTTACAAGTATTTGTCTACCAGCAATGAGCAAGTTAAACTATCTTTAAAATTCCTCTTTCTCTTAAGCATATGAATTATGTTATTGGATCTGGGCTTAACACTAGTAAAGTAGCCACATTAAACCCTTTGTGGCATGAAAAATAAAATATAATTGATTGTTTCCTCAGTATTTCCAAACACATATTGGTTATATTTGGAAACACAATTCAATAATACGTAATGGAAAATATAACCATGTATCTAATAAGCATGCATTGTCCTTCTGTTCACACATTTGTTTCTTCTTTCATTCTGAATATGTTTTTGAGAATCTGTTAGGTATTGACCATGATTATGGAGACCTACAGTGGCCTCAGCCTCCATGGAGTTTGTAATCTAGCTTGGGAAGAGTCAAATCAATTAGGTAATTCTATCTGGGGCAGATGTATAAAAGATAAGGAGTGTGATGCAATAAAGGAAAGTTTCAATGAGAATTTGCAACAGGACTGCTTCATGTAGAAGTTAAAGGCAAAAAGTCCCACAAGGAATTCTGAGTGATGAGAGAGCATTTGAGGAGTAGAAAGAAGAGTCCAAAACACCCCACAGGGCATGCAATGGTAAGAATCTGGGGTGACATCCCACTGCTATGAGAAAAGAGAGGAAGCTGTTACAGGGTTCTGAGAGCAGTAACTCAGGATGGACAATGGAGAACAACTGGAGGGAGAGAAGAATGGAATGCCAGCAGGAAGGTTGTTGTGGAGTTATTACAGTTATCCAAATAATAGTGGCGAAGACTGAGAAATCCAGCTAGGTTCTGTATAATTAGCATGTAGGCTTAGTAGAACTTTGCTATAGCTTGGGTCTCAGAATATGCAGATACATTTAGATTTCTAGCTTGGGCAACTAGTAGCACTTTAAGGAAGCTACAGAAAGACACAGTCAAGGAAATTCAGAGGTGTTCATTTTGAGCATGTTGCTTTTAAGGTGCCCATGAGACATTCAATTGCCGGTGACAAGTAAGCAGTTGAAAAACATGGTCTTGGGTCTCAGAAAGGAGGTTTGAACTGGAGATAGAAATTTCAGGCTTGATTTTATGGATGGTAATTGAAGCCATGTGAGTATATGAAATTGCCTAGCAAGAAGGAAATATGGGACATGGCTCTGAGAAGCTTCAGGATATGAAGGAAAAACAGAAGAAGGGGAAGAGGAGACTGAAAAAGAGTGATCTAACTCAGGAGAAAAATCCAAAAAGAGTCCCCAGAAGAGAACTGGGAGCCGATAAAAATCAAAAGTGGTGAATTTGGCCCAAATATAAGTATCTAATTTTGGAATTTCAGTTCCCATATGTAGAAGGAATTGCACCAAGCAAGGAGCAAGTTTTCCTTATCCTCAAAGACATAACCGGTGGGAAAAATGGACTTATAAAACCTCTAGAGCAGAATGTGTAAGCACTTGATAGGGCAGACACGAGTGCTCTGAGAACAAACAGAAAGTTGAAGTTATTGTCTGAATGATTTTGCAAAACTGACTAGAGTTTTGGATAAAAGTAATGTTTGAATGCATTCTCAAGGTGGTCTGCTTACCAATGACATTTAGAAAAATCTTACTTCCTTTATGCATATTTCATTTGGCTGTTACACAGAGAATACACATGGCAAAGAAGAAAGGATTAACTTCCTGTTAAAGAATATGAGTGCTTGACTCTGGCCTAAGAGCTCAGCTGTACAGTAGCCCATTCAAGGAAGAGTTTCAGAGTCTGGTTCTTTTGGAGTTGGCTTTGCCCCATCCCGGCCACTTCACACATATCCGGGATTTTGGCCTTAAAGAAAATTGGACTTTAAAGAAATGGAAGATACTGTTCTTTCCTCTTCAGGGTGACAAAATGGCCCATCTGTTAAAATACTCAGCGAGAGCTGGGACAAATGTCATAGACACTTAGTAATTCAAAATTGGAGTTAACTTGACACTCTATAATTAAATTATTATTCCCATTATAATTATTTAACCATTTTGCCAAAATATGCCACATATTTTGTATGTATTTTCCTTACTTCCACAAGGACTGATGGTATATAATTTAAACTTCTATAAATTAAATAAAAAGTTCTTTTTAGCAGATGACCAAGTGTCTCTAGTCAATTTAATGATCATTTCAGAAATAAAATTTCTGATAATAAGCATGTTTGGGTGGTTTGTTTTTGATTTGCTACTAACCAGTGGTCATCTTATTATCAAAGAAAATTAGAAATATTAAAAATCATAATTCTGGTACCTATGACTGCATGAGATCACGTTGATGCTAAGTACACTGATTTGATCATAATGTAATACATACACGCATATGCAAATACCACACTGTAGGCTATAAATACATTCAACCATTAGGTATCAATTTCAAACACAAGAGAACTTAAAAATAATAACATAGCTCAATTTATGAACAAATAGTCAATTATGTAACTGTCACCAAAGTCAAGTTCTAAATTTTACTTTGTTTCCTTTGATTGTTTCTTGTGTTTCTTATGAAAGGATCTCACTATATAGTCCATTGTTTCCTCAAACTCATGTTACTCTATCATCTGTACCTCAGACACTCTCTTATTCTTATGTTTGTCTTTACTGTGGTAATAGTGCTGTATTTTATCTAGTATAGCCTTATAAGTTTATCATAATGTATGTTAAGATATATCTTCTAATTTAAATTTTTTCCCAAAGAATATTTTTATATTCTCTCTCTCTACCTTCCCTATAATTAATCACCTTGTCAGTTAACTCAGATGAATGCCTCTGGAATTTACCTTGGAATTAGTTTAATTGGTATATGAGTTCAAGTGAAAGTGACAAGTCAGTTCATATAGCTATAACATCTTTGTAGTTGTTGAAATTCTTCTAGTGCTTTTGCACATGCTTCATACTAAATACCAGTTATAAATGCTATTGAAAATAATAAAAGTTTGAAAAATATATCTCACTAGTAGGGTTATTTTGTAAGATAATAAATATATTTTATTGAATTTTTGTGAATTTCATACAATATATTTTGATCAAATTTAGATCCCCTTACCCATCTGCCTATAGAGTCAAACTTGTATCCACAAATGCCCTTCAGTGTGAGTCTATCCACTGGAGCCTGTTCAACTTACCAAGACACTCACACATAAAAGAGATGATGCACCCCCTCCTAGCAGTCATAGTAGTCAATAGCTTCTCAGGTAACATTGGGGTTTCTGACTCACCGCTTCATATACAAGCTGGGATTTTTCTGGCTTGAACTTATGTGGAATTTGTGTGTGCTGTCACCACTGCTGTGAGATCATGTGAGTAACTGCTCAGCTGTTTGGAAAACTGTTTCCTTATGGTCATCCACCTCTTCTGCCTCTTACAATCTTTTTGCCCCCTCCTCCACAATGATCCCTGAGCCTTAGGAGGCAGAAGTGTGATATAGGTGTCCTATTCAGGGATAAACACACTGCAGGCCCTTGTTCTCTGCATGTTGGTCAGTTGTGGGTCTCTGCTAATCACCATATGCTGAATAAGGAAGCTTCTCTGGTAAGAGTTGAGAGATGCATTAATCTTTGGGTATAGCAGTAAGTTATTCAGAGTAAGTTTAATACTGTATTTAATAAAATAATAGTATTAGTCTCCTCCATATGGCCTGTGACCTATTTAGCCACAGATTTCTAGGCCTGATATCAATGTCAGATATGGGCTCCATCTTATGAAATGAACCTTAAATCCAATTAGAAAGTGGTAGGAATAACTAACACCAAAGCGCTTTAGAAAAAGCCATGTGGAAACTTAACACCACAGAAGCTTTATAAAGCATATATACATGCATTAAAAAAGGAGATTTAAAGAAGTTACCTTAGAAGAGGGGAACATTGCCCCTGCCAAACAGGGGTAGCAAAGTAAAAGCCAAATGCTAGGAAGGGACTCCGTCTTTTGAAGCTGTTGATTAGAGGCCTCATAGATTCATAAACAACACTAGTCATTGAGAATGTACCCTGTTCTCAGTTACTTACCAGAGCTTGACAGCAAGACCCTGTTGCTGAAAACACCACATACAGGAGTTGTATGTAGAACAAGGCAAAATCAAGCTGGTACTGACTTCAAGGCTTCATCTCTACAGGCTAGCTTTCATAGTGTTGGAAGGTGCTACACGCGCTACCTGAAGAAAAAATGAATTGTTAACCTTATCCAGCTGTTTTTCTTTGATGCTTTAGCATTTTGATACTTTATTGTATTTTTCCAATTTTCTGTTTAATAGCCTTTTTCCTTTTTTGGGGGGATGGAGATTGCACTGAAGGCTTCAGTTTTCCTAAGCAAACACTCTACCACTGACCTACAGGCCACCTCCATCTTATTTTTGATATCCTTAAAATGGCTTATTCAGATTGAAGATTCATGATTAAAAGCAAAAATTGCACTTCATTAAAACTATTAAAATCATTATATTCATTAATAATGAAAATTTATTTTGTAATAAATTGATGATGCTTTACAGACTATAATTAAAATCTCAAGTTAAGTACCTTAAGAGCTTTTCCTCTGATCATACTTTGCTATAGAAGGTGGTAGGCAAAAAGTTCTTGATAAATTTGCAGGTCTGGAGATGACCTCTTCAGTGATAATATTCTCCTTTGCCTTTGTAAGTATCTTGATAAGGAGTCATTTTTATAATCTCAAAAATATTTAAAGCTTTTAAATAAAACTAAAAATACTACTTTCTTGGCTGAAACATGTCACCTCCCACAAACTTTATAAGTTTCAAACAAATTAGACAATGCTTTATATTCACAGATGTTGTGTTGTGAGCCAAAGGCTGCAGTTCTGTACATTTTGATAAGAGTTCATATGAGCTGAGACTCAAGACTCTTTCAGCATGAATCAAACAGGAATTAAAATGTATTTTCTTTGTTATATATTCTGATAGTCTCCTTTTTGTTTCATTGGAAAATATTTTCTTGCAACTTCAGGGTATCTGTTATGAAATTTTGTGTCTATCAGCTTGCTTTGTGCTCTTTAAATTTAACCCCTAGCAATTTTGTCAATAGAAAATATCCACATTCATAAGAGCCCACTTTGGGTTTAGTTCAGGTGTCAGAGATTTAGTGAGTATGGTTTTCTTTGAACTCTGCTGTTTGGATTCAGTATATAAAGAACTGAAGGACTGCAGGTGCATTCAGCTTCATTCACTGAGGGGTTAGAAGGAGCCAGGAAGTAACACAAAATGTGAACAAGATGATAAACATGAGGTCTAAGAAAAAGAAAGGAAAGTGGGCTGGAGAGATGGCTCAGTGGTTAAGGGCACTGGCTGCTCTTTCAGAGAACCCAGGACCAGGTCCCAGTACCAACATGGCAGCTGCTAACTGTCTGTAACTCCAGTTCCAGGGGATTCAATGCCCTCTTCTGACCTCGGTAGGCATTGCACAACATTGGGTGCACTTACCATACATGTAGGCAATACACTCATGCACATAAAATAAAAATAATGAAATGTTTCATACACTCAGTTACTTTTCTCAGGGGGAAAGAAGTTCCATTTTATATCATACTTGAAGACAGAATTATAAAAGACAACTTTGAATAAGAAAAGTCTACTATCTTGTTCTTGTGTTTTTAACCTTTAAAAATGACAGATGTAAAACTGACTTTCATTGTATGCCTGAGGTTTTTTTGTTTTTTTTGTTTTTTTTTTTTTTTTCGTCTTTTTGAGACAGGGTCTCTCTGTAGCCCCAGCTGTCCTGGAACTCACTATGTAGACCAGGCTGGCCTTGAAATCACCGAGGTCTGACTGCCTCTGCCTCCCAAGTGCTGGGATTAAAGGCGTGCCCCACCACACTCGGCTCCTTATGCCTGAGTTTAAATAAGTATTACTTGGTTGATTCTGTATGGTGATTTCTGCAGATCTTAGTTTCCCAATATGAGGTTTGAAAATGCATACTTTTCTCAACAAATTTATGAAATTTCTGCAGTGTTGACTGGTGGTGCAGAACAGTCTTCCAAAACAAACTTTACCTTCACATTTCTTAGAATATTCTTACCTTAATCTAATTAATTTCTGCCTTATTTACAATATCTCTTCTATCTTTCTTCCTGTTCCTGATTACACTCCTTTCTTGAAGTTGATGATGAAGACTGTTAGGAACATACTTGAACCAAATGGAAAGAAATTCAGGTTAGACAACTTGGATTCCAGTCATCTCCCTGCCGCTTCCAGCTGAATGTCCTTGAGCAGCCCCTGTTTTTCATGCCACACTGAGGGCTGTGAACATGAGATGCATACACACTTAAGTAGTCTCCAAGGAAAAAGTCGGATTGTGATTATTATTTCTAGTAGGATGAGAAGGAATGGGACTGTGTGTTATTTTGTGGCTATTTTATCTCAGATCAGAGGAGTAAAATCAATGAGAGCGTTTGAAATGAATGCTTCAGGAACATTGGCAGAAGGGTATAGTTGTCTGAATAACAAAATAGTAGGAGATTGGGAAGAAGAATGAAATGTGAATGAGAGGTATGAGAATCCAGTCGGACACTACGTGGATTCATATATGTATTTCCCTTAGCTGTGGCGATTGTGATGTATTTGTTTTGTTCGTTTCCAGTTTAACTCAAAAGTCTTATGTTACAGAACTAAATTTGTTTCTTCCTCTGTGTCATAATTTGTAATATGTGCTAGTCTCTAACTAGACCATTCTGTCTTTCTATGGCATTAAAGAAGAGCTTAGGCATATAGTTATTTCCCCAGACTGGACCCAAGAAATATCAACTGATCAGTGACCATGCCCAAAACATTGTACTTGGCAAACAAATAACATGTAGTCCCTGGAAAAACATATTTTGAAGTGCTGAAATAAGACACTGGACAAATGAGGAAGTACATATGAGGGCCACAAATAAAATGCCATTAGTTTCTAAAGAGGGAAGAATCCTGTCTGGCTATGTCAAAGTCTGAAAGTTTTATGGCAGGGGGCAGAGAGCATATAAAACATTCATGTGCATAGCTTGGTTTGGCAATCAGGTGGTAATTGGCATAGACATGTACGAATTTTGATAAGAGAAATAAAAAACTAATTCACTCATTTAAAATTCATCTGGAGCATTTTGTTGGCCATGCATTATGCAAGGGGATGGGAGTACAGCAGACAGAGAAATCATTCCAGAGCTGTCTTCATGTCACAGTACCAGAAGGAGGAAAGCACAATCATCATGATGGGTCTGGCGGGAGCTGAAGAGAATGTGCTTGAGTCCAAAGAGAGATGGATGGAAATGAGGCCATGTTGAAAAGGTCGTAGGACTAGCAAAGGAAGATCCAGCACAGTGATAAACTATCCAGGGACAACTTTGGAAAGCCTAATGTCACAACAGAGGTCAGGAAAAACTGAGATGAATTTAAATACTCAAGTGTATACTGAGGACTTTATGTGAATATAAAATGTTTCCTGTTCGTTATTTTAATCATCACGACATTGATTAGAAGTAGGTGCTAGAATTCTTTCTAATTTTACAGATGAGGAAAGTGGTGCTAGAGAACAAGTTAGTAGATCTGATGAAGTAGAACAAGTTAGTCAAAGCTATTGCAGTCAGGGACTGGTAGTGCTGGGGTGTCAACCTGGTGTTAATGCAGTTCTGTCAACCCTACCTTGTATTGCCGTAAGAACAGAAAAGCAGCTGACATGATATGATGATGGCGTCAGAGTAGAAGTGCGTGTGAAGGGGAAAGAATTACACAGCAAAAGATGAGGAAAAGTCTTGGGCGGTATCAGGCCTTCTCTTTTTGAAAAAAATCTCATTCTTATGGAAGGCAAATTTCTTATCAGACTTGATCCACTCCCAGGAGACTATACTAGTTCATTCATGGCTATAGACTCAACAGAAGCTAAGTATCTTGTATTAGGCCCCACCTCTTACAGATTCTATCACTCCAGCCTCACCACACCAAGGACCAAGTTTTCAGTGCAGTGAACCTTCGGGAGACAAACTACTTCCAAAACATAGCAAACTTGGAAGTTAGTGCTTAGGAATTACTCATGGTCACATTCAGACATATGTAAAGGAACAAAATTTCAAGGCATCTGATGTGTACATCCCCAGCTGAGGTCAGACAAGGAAACATTCTGCCTTCTTCTTTCAGTTTTCATACAACACATAGTGTCATTTTAAGACATTTTATGTAGTTGATTTCACTGATTAAAATGCCCTACAGCAAAGGGCTAAAGTATTATGTGCATAAAGGCCATATGGGGAAAACATGAGTTAGATAAGATTTATGAAGACATGAGTTACAATGCTGTTGGCCATGAGTTCAGTGTTAATAAATCCACAATATATTAGATAAAATGTCTTTAAGTTGAAAGGACATAAAAACAAAATACACAATGCATAGTTATATCTTAATCTGTTGATTCAAATGGGACCATGACATGAACAAACCTAACTGTCTGCTTTAGAATTTGCTAATTCAGTATTCATGGTAGTTTTCAGAACATAACTGTGATGTGTGAGATACAATAAAAAAAAAGTGTCTCATCTTTGTAGCTGGTCTTAGAGCAGATACAAAAAAAAAAAAAGCCTGAGAACTTCCTCTCTGCTATAGGGGTGAGAGGACTGTCTGTTAATCACAATAACCTGCTCTCGCCTAATCCTGTTTGTTTAGTGAAGTGATTCTTGGTGAACCCCTTGATAACTTTAGGTGGAGGATGGTTGCCAGAGGAACAAACAATGGGATTAGAAGGTGGGATTCAGCCCTACAACTAGACCTTTGGGGAGATGAAACAGAGTAAAAGTTGGGCTACCCAGAGTCAGTACTTTAGCCCATTATACGTGGATGGAACCTTCATAAGTCCCTTAAACAGTGGGGTGCCAGTGGGTTCAGAGGAATTTGGTGGTGAATACAGCCATGTGTCAGAATGGTAATGAGTTCAGTGTCCAGGAGTATTGAAGTACTTAACACTCTTGTGTTAAGGAGACCTCCAGGCTTCATCCTGTGCAACTTTACCTGACAGGGCACTTGTATCCGTTATTATGTCCTGTATCATGAACCTCAAGTGGCAAGTAAAACACTTCCCTCAGTGCTGTGACCTACTCTACCAAATTAGTGAACTCAAAGACATCATCACAAGATCCTCCGTTTGACAGGCTAGGTGGAAGTCAAGGTGATTCAGCCTGGGCCTGTGACTACCAAGTGAAGTGGATGCCACCAAGCCTTTAACCTGCGGCGTCCGATGCTATGTGGAAGGGTTCTATAAAAAGTGAATTAAATTGGTGTCTGGAGAGTTGGAGAGTTGGATGGATGACATGAAAAAAAATCATATTTAATGTCAGAAGTTTTCAACGAGAAAAACAGATCATAGGAGCAGCAATTAGTACAAATACAATTAGTATACAAATAACTCCATAAAAATACATATTTGTCAAATATTATCTAATTATATATTTTACCATAAAATATTAATTTTCTAATATTTAATAACAATACCTTATATGCATTCCACTCTAAAAATAGGTAAAAAAATTTGGAAACATTTAAATATGGCATTTGCTTTACTTTAGAGTCATCAATTTCACAAAGAAAGATTAATGCAAACAGGTAAGAATTAATAAATATTTAAATTTGAGGTGAGTGGGGTAAGGAGAGCACAAACTATGGCATGATCCCTGTTTGCTAGTGTGTTGGAGGAAGCCAGGCATGGAGTCAGCATTCTCCTG
This sequence comes from Nannospalax galili, assembly GCF_000622305.1. Taxonomy (NCBI): domain Eukaryota; kingdom Metazoa; phylum Chordata; class Mammalia; order Rodentia; family Spalacidae; genus Nannospalax; species Nannospalax galili. The sequence goes on along the minus strand of NW_008342276.1, from coordinate 577,600 downwards.
ATTGCCTCCTATGTGGAAGGATAAGGCAAGTGTCACTTCAGAGGATCCCTCTGCATCCTGGTTCTCCTCTGTCAATTATCCTACCTCAAATGACGTCATAAAATATGGCTGATGGATATCTCCAAAGTTGTTTGTATCTCTTGAACAAAGTCAATGTGGGAAGGCTGATCTGCTAAAGAGATAATTTTGGAATCTTTTAAAGATAATTCAGACCAAAGGAAAGTATCTCTGTCTTGGCTCACACAAACCTATGAGAGGCTGGAAAACAGAATCAGCTGACTGAGATAAAGTCCCAGGAACATACACATAGGCAGGTTAAAATGGTTACAAGAAAAGCCAAGATTTATCCCATATCAGGGGGATTAACCAAAAGATCCTGAAAGGTCCTATCACAGGGGTGCAGGTTGTAGAACTGGATCTACAGAGTACTTTCAGCTATCTACATAGGACTCTCTCCTTGTTTATCTAAGCAGCAGACGTCATGTTATTCTTACAATGAGGAACAGGACAGCCTGGTTTGGAATTTACAATGAAAGAATCTGACAATGAAACCACACTGCTCAGGAGGGGCCTGCAGTGAATCTGTGTACAACATGGGGATAAAGGAAGCTGACTTCCTTTTGGTTCCTCTGGTAGTGGGATTGCAACAGTTGAAGGCTGCCTTTGGAGAAGCCTACTACTGGAAGCAGATACCTAAAAGGGGTTCCCCTCTGTCAGTTCCATTGAAAGTATTAGCATAATTCCTCAAGCACAGACTCTTGAAGATACCTTGAGTTATTTATTAATATTTAAAGAGGTTATTTGGCATGGAGCTAGGAGTATAATTCTTAAAAGGAGCTGACAGCAGAATACATTTGTTAACTAGAAAGACATGTCTAAACTTTGCCAAAAGAAATACTGTGTGCAACACGCACTCTTGGTGGGGAGAGTTTCTCTCTCTCTCTCTCTCTCTCTCTCTCTCTCTCTCTCTCTCTCTCTCCTGCACGTGCACACCCACACGTGCTCCTATGTGTATCATTGTTGCTATTTCTTTTGCCTCAATTTCCAATCACTCATTTCCCATATCTCAGACGAATTTGTGACTAAAATACTAATGCTAAAAGTACACACTTGCAAAGGCCACTGAGTCTCATCCCCTGTCTGTTCCTGGGCAATCTCGTCTTCTACTTTAGAATTAACACAAGACCACCCCTACTGTCGACCCATCTAGCTTGTTTATATTTTGTTCATTTTCTTCAACTTAATGAGGTGTTGAATAAATTTTCTTTATAAGGGGACTGTCGGGTCTAGAGACTGGAGCTCTCTGTTCATTCATACACCAGGTAAGGAACAAACAGGCAAAATGCAAATCTATCTGTCAGTAATCAGAAATTTAGCCTGCGGGGAGAGCTCAGTTAGTTAATTTTTCCTCCCTGCTGCTTCCATTCCTGGGCCTCTTCAAGAGGGGAACGAAAGAACTAGTTTCTGATTTGTTTCTTCTTTCAGACCACAGTCTAAGACATTTTAACTCCTGCCTCTTGCAAGCTTCTTATACTAAAGTTTTCAGGAAGCAATAGCAAGGGTAAGGTTCGGCAATAATAAGTAAACACAAATCATTAGTCTACACAACTGTTTGTTTAAAGATGTTCAGAGAACTATCAGAGCTGTCAAAGTTAAAAATGGTTTAAGCCACAGTGCCTTAGGATTTATGCTTACGTGACAAAATCAGGAAAATAAAAGCAAGGGACTGATGACTGTGACTCTGGGAAGGCTTACATTTGAAGGGAAGGAGGGACTGGGATTAGAATGGAGTATTTGGAATTGTTTGGGGTGATAGCAACTCAGTTCCTTGATCTGGTTTATAAAATTGATGTTCACTTCATAATAAACTACTAAGCTCTATGAAAACATGAACTAAATTTCAGGATAGCTGTTCTATTAACTGAGAAAGGGAACAGGCAGAGCCCAAGGTACTTCTCACATCTTAGCATTGCTCTGTTTCTTGATCTGAATATGGATACATGAGTGTGTTCAGCTTGTGAAGTTTCTTCAAGCTCACAACTTATGTGCTTTCTGTGTACAACATGTACGTTGTACTTTAATCAAAGTGCAGAATTTCAGAGCAACTTTTTACGAGATTTGCGTACATTTATTAAGTCTATATCCCAACACTGTTTTCTGCCTCATAAATTTTTCTTCATGTATATGTGTGTATATCTGTGCCCACTCATGAGGTCAACATCCTCTGTCATTCTCCTCATCTTTTAGACAGGGTCTCATTGAACCTGGAGCTTGCTGATTCAGCTAGACTGGCTAGGCAGGAAGCCCCCAGAGATCTTCCAATCCCAAGTACCAGGAGCTTCCTACCTCCAGAGTACTAAGATTACAGGTATGCATTGCTGTACTGACTTTTGACATAGGTGCTGGGGATCCGAAATCAGGTCTTCGTGTTATATGGTAAGTATTTTACTGACTAAGCCATCTTCTCAGACCCTATAAATTCCTTTATGTTGTACAAAAGCAAAAACAAAAAAACCTCCATCTTACTGAAATTTTCAGTAGAAAAGTCTGCCCAACTATCAATAATACAGACTTTCAAATTTGATTAAGATCTATTATATGAAATACACAAAATCTCAATAAAATATTTCAAAAAATGATACAGACTTTTGTGATACTGCTGGAGAAAGGTGGATAGAGGTATTTAGAAGGTAGATTTAGAAAAAAATTAAAAATAAAAACAGCTTGTCTAGGGAATGTCCCAAGACTTCCCAAGGTTACGACATTCCATAAAAGGAGAACAGCAGGGAGAAATTCAAGGCGAGAGGTCAAAATAATCAGCCTTTCCCTATTATTGATCTTGCCTTTTTAGTACAAACAAATAACACTCAATGAACCTGTTTTGATTTGTTTTTCGGTTTGCTGATAGAATGTTTCTTTCACTCAAAGCCTCTGTTAGGACTGAAGCCAAAAGACATTTTGGTAGCAGATTTGATTTTTTTTTCGCCATCTATTGAGGATCCTTGACACTGACAGTCATAGACCATTTGTGATGTCATCTAATCTTTTTAATAGCCAATAAATGGAAACAGATCTTTTCTTGGATAAAGCAGAGGTGACACAGGTTTGAACAGCTGGTGCGCCCTGACCCCATGTTTCTTTCACATGCCCATACAAAGACAAGCAAGTCTCTAAAACATGGTGTTGCAAAATTAAGTAAGCTGATTTGAAACCATTTTGGAGAGAAAATGAAAGATGGAAGGAGGGACAGAAAGGAAAGAGATGAGAGAGAGAGAGAGAGAGAGAGAGAGAGAGAGAGAGAGAGAATATTCTGCTTAGGTGACATGAGTGAGATGAAGGCTGTTGGAATGATAACAATAAAAGATGTGGGAAGACTTTCCCTGGCGTCATGAAAATTAATGTGGGCAGATTGCCTTTAATCATCACCTAAACTAACAAAAAGAAGGTCCAGGATTCTGAGTGACAAGAAGTTGCTTTTTATGAACCAGGATTACCATATAGCTTCTCAAGAAAAGCCCGGGCGAAGGTAAAGGAAATACAGTTTAGTGTAACATCCCTTAATTATTTACAGATGCTTATGAAACCCTTGGTTGTCTCATCTGTTCAGCAGGGGGAAAACATAAATGGAAAAGCAGGGATTGGATCCCTCTGTCTGCTATCAATTAAATCATCAAAACAAAATTATCATTCAAATTACAATGTATCATTTCACTTTTAGAATGTATGGGGGAAAACCATCTATGAAACAAAAATCTGTAAACCATCAAAGCAACAAAGCAACATTAAAGTTCAATGAGCAGTTTGTTCATGCATGTTTTAATCTAGTTAAAAAATGGAAACCATGTTCACGTGGTCAAAATAACACTTGCGTCAAAGGAGTCTTTGAGGTTCAATCCGGTGAGACAGGCAAATGATTTTTGTGAAACCCCCAAATATGTTCAAGTGGGGAAAGGGCTCCCTAGAGATCTGGATACGGTGGCATTAGTGGAATTTTAATGTGGGAAACTATCTCACAAGAAGGCAAGCTTTTTAGAAGGAGAAAAATATCAAATGCTCAATTTCTAACTGTGTGCTCTTCAATGATTATGTAATTGAGAACTGTTTTGTATTTACTATTAATGCTTGATTCTATTGTCTCCTATCACGCATATGCTAAGCTTGCTTTGTATTATGTTCAATGTCATTGTGTCTTGCCATGTTAAAGTAATTATCTGTCTCTACAATAGAGATGTATTGCTTTCATGAATCTGACCATACACACATCTTAAATAAATTAATGAACTGACAAACAAAGACTGCCCCATCATTCTAAGTAGCTGACAACCTTTAAAGAGCAGTCATATTGCAGTGGCATCCTTTTTAAAGAGATGAGCACTTTTTGAAGACTAAAGGAAATTATTCTATGAGCAATCATTTCAGCAAGTATACTAACTGGACCTAAACGTTAATCAAAGTACGATGCTACTACTGTGGTTTTTTTTCTTGAGCAATGACTGCTTAGAGCATCTTGACATGTTCCTAACAAAACTCACATTAGCCCCATGTTCTGCAGCAGGAGCCTTCTGGACTGGCTCAGCTGCTTGATCCAAAACATGCTGACCAGTTTGATTTAGTCATTTGAAACCAGGTATGTGACTTTTATTAGAGATAAAAAGAGGTATTTACTCAAGGAAGGGTGTGAAGTATTGTCAAGAAAATAAACAGCAGACAACTTCTAAACCCTGTTTTTTCTTTCTAACAAAAATTAAGGCAATGTTGTTTTTAATAAAAAGCTGTATTGTAAAATTTCATTTTTGACTAATCTATAGGACTGACAAGTTGTCTCTTACTTCCTGAAGACTAGAGTGTGGTCATTTCTGTTTCTTTATAGCAGTGTTTTGATTTTCAAAAAAAAAAAAAATAACTGCAAGAGAAAAATGAAACTGAAAAAGTCTTGACTGAAGAATGATTTTTTAACCTGATTAAGATTTTACCATAATTGAAATATTGGCAAACACACACAGAACTTTCTACAAGCCAGATTACAGCTATAGTGTGTTCCCTGCAGAGCAAGCTAAAGCGGTTGTTTCCCCGACTAAGTTTCAGGCCAATACAATAGATACATCAAAGATTTTGCAGATCATTCTGCTTAATTTTTGTATTTAAAAGTCTTTGTAGGAAGCAGAAACTGTTCCCTTCTGAACCTCACAGGTTCCCAACATTTACAAAAAAATTACTGAGACGAATGTGCTCTCTGGGGTTTTATATCGGAATGATTCCAGAGCAATCATTTTGTGTAGCTTCAGATTTTTTTTTTTCCAAAGAACAAAGCTCTTAGGATAGATGTTGAGACTTAATTTAGGGAGAACTTCTAAAGAAAATGTCACTAAACACAGTCATTTCTATGGCACACATATGCCTTCAATATTTTGTGACTTTCTGAGGACTAGAAAAATGTGTTTAACTTTACAGATTATTTTTAAGGATTTAAAGATTAATTTAGCTATTATATGAAACCCATACTTCAGAGACTAGCATGCCAGTAAACATTTTTCTTGCTTCCCTTGCACAATGGCACTTGTCCCTCAGCCATTTTATACAAATTTAAAGTTTTTGCTTCAATAGACTGCCAAGTCACTTTTGATGTCAGACAAGTGGATTCGTGCTGTATGCTAGACTTCAGTTTTTGTACTTTGAGACTAAATATTTAACTCACGATCCGAAGAAAAGAAAATCAAATTTCTGTAAGTTAGTTTAAAATATGTGTTGAAAATCTTATTGCTAGTATATATGTGTTACATATTTTATATGTTCATGATACAAGTCCTTGAAAAGAAAATTTGTACATGTTCTGTGCTTTATAGGTAAATGTTGCTTGCAATTAGGAAAGAGGACACTAGCCACTACCTATACCATGTGTGCTTGAATTTATCAACATACAACCATTTTTACCAACATCACTTCCATTCCAAATCTACACGGCTCCTCTACTTTCTCTAGTACAATGACTTGCAGTTCTCATTGCTCAGGAATCATTCCGACATAATGACAGTTTCTTAGCACTTGCAATGAGCAATGCCCTGTGTTGAGTGCAGTGTATGTATCACTGTATTTTTCCATACAGCACTTTCTTTCAGGAAAATGTATGATTAGTGTCTTACTGCCCATGTCTAAAGGTGATGGTGACTTTAGGTGAAGGACTATACCTAACATTGCTAGCCAAGATATTTAATGCAGCTGTGTGAATTAGTGGGAAAAATGTCTCTATTATTGGGTTTCATTGCTCTTTTCCAGTGAGAAAGAAACAGTGCACTGAGGACCGGGTGCGGGAGGCTTTATGTCAGAATGATTCCTGAGCAATGAGAACTGCAAGTCATTGTACTAGAGAAAGTAGAAGAGTCGTGTAGATTTGGAATGGAAGGATGCAATCATCACTAAAGCAATTTGTTATTAGAACTTTCTCTTTACATGAAAAGGAGAGTCATTCCTTATGGTTGCCATTTTAAATGAATATTCAGCAATTGTCCCACTTGCAATGATTTAAGCACACAAAGGGCTGGTATGCCACAGCGTATTCTCCAATTGCCTCACAATTTCCTTCCCCACTAAAAGTTATTTGAGAAATTGCTTAGGAAAGCAAACATTCCAACATCAGTAATATTTTCATTAAACTGTATATATTTCATTTTGGATGTCCTATAATTTTATGAAAAATTAAAGCACATGTAGAACATTCAACATTGACTTTATTGTTATTGCTACTGGATATGAATCTGTAATTCCTGGAACTGATTTTGTTCTGTTTTTTTGGTTCCTCCACAGATAAACTAATTTTGCATTGCATTAAATTTTATTTTAACCCTTCTACCCCCCAAAAGAAAGAACATTTAAATGATCCACTCAGATTTTCTGAAATGTTGATTAAATATTTCTTAGAAAATTAATTTTAAAGGGGTAATTTACAGATAACTTTAAACTTGAGGAGAGTTTTTCTGTCACTAAAATTTCCTGATCTGAATCTCAGTCGGTACAAACAATTTTCTAAGAACCCCTTTTGTCCTTCTTCCTTATTTCATTTTCTGTTGGCTCCTTTGTTTCATGACAAACTTCATAAATATTCTTAGGTAAAAGATACCATGTTGATGCAGATATACTTTAATTAAACTCTTCTCTGCCAAGCAGGGTGGGCAAAAGTGAATTAGCTGACATTCACTGAGGGGATCATTTCTAGAAGAAAGTTGCATGTGGTCCCAGTGCAGGCAAATGTTTTAACCTCTCCCTTCTACTTGCCATTTCAACACTCTGAAGAATGATTTCCAATAAGGCCACTGTTGCCAATGGTCCTTCAGTAGTAACTTTATCTTAATGTCTTTGGGACAGAAAGCAGCATTGTTTTCAACTTCCAAACAGCCAGGCATAAATATAAATACACAGCTGTCTCCTTTATGATATTATAATCCTGTCAAATATCAGAATCTAAACTCTACCCGAACGACTTATTTCTAAGAGGCTGTCACTAAGATGTTCTTTTCCCCTTTGTAAAACTTTAAAGTGGGTCAATCAAGCTTATTTGAATTCTACAAAGCAGTAAGAATCTTTCAACGAAAACATGCCCTCTGCAGAAGGAACGGAAAGGGAAAACAAGACTGGCTCTAAGATACAAGCAGTCTTTGGGGAGAGTCCTGGCCATTCAAAAGAATGTAGGTGTGGAGAATTAGACTTTCACCTGGAAAAGGTGAACACAAACCCTTAAGTACTAAGAGCACATTATGTAAAGTATTTTGTTTTCTACTGCAAAAAGATAAAAGTATAGGCAAACCAGAAAATAATGTAAATGCAATAGAAACTGGTTTAATTCATGTCAACTTAAATAACTACTAAAAGTATCACTTCTATTTTAAACAACTTTTAAAAAGCCCAGATATTGCATTAAGAAGGGAAATGGCCACCATCATAAGGATTGTTTATCTGTGCACCAAAGTATTTACCTTTATAATCTCTCATGGAGAGAAGACCTTAAAAGCAACTGAATTTTCTTATACACAAACCACCCAAACAGCTTGAAGAATAAATTTTTTGAAGGAAATTCAGTCTGCTTGGAGAGAAGCAAAAGTAGCATATTTTTTTTCTGCTTCTAATCTTTCTACAGGTCATCAATCATGAGCTTTTCCTGGTATGCTGCAGGAGCGGGATGGGATGCACAGCTGCATACCTGTGCATCTGAATAAGTCACATAGACAGAATGAAACCCCAAGTTTATTTTTTTTTAACCTCATCTGTGATTGTAACTGACATCAGAGTGTTTGGGATGAATTAATTATGCCCTTCAAGCAAGACATCTGCATATTAAAATCAAGATGACATTGCTTAAAATTAACACCACTTCTGTAAGAAACAATGTTGTGGTATACTGTAAAGATTGCTAGAAACCATTTTTTGTTTTTAGTTGCTTTACATTTCAATTATTTTGAATTAATTATGTAATATTAACTAGTGTACTTTCCACTCAGTCTTCTCTTTTTATATTGTTTTCATACATGTAATGAGATATGCATTTCTATATTATCAGACATTTAAAAGAATAGGGTATTTATGTAAGAATTATGAACAGAATGTGCCAGAAAAAGAAAGTTTCTGATTAATTTCTTGGGTCATTCTCTGCCACTGTTTCTGAAAGCGTGCCAATGCCTCCATCCTATTCTACAATTTTCCATTAACAATATGACGGTATAGTCATATTTTTCCTTCAAGAGGCTGATGTACTTTTAAAAGTAGAAAGTGGAAAATTGGAATATCTTCAGTTGAACTCAGCAAACAAATACTGAATATAAAGCATGTGCAAACACTGTTTCAGGCTAAGTGGGTCACAGTAGTGACTAAGTCATGGCCCTTAACCCCAAGAGGATTGTGCTGGAGAAATGGGGAGCATACTTGGGGAAGTGACAGGTGAAGAATGAAGAGTGATGATGCTCAGAGAACCTTCTTGAGAAGGGAGCACATGAGAAAAGTTCTGCATTGTTAAACTCTGAGATGGTATGAATGAATCTTGGGAGGTTGACAGGCACTAGATTGCTGTGGACCAGGGAAGCTATTTGAAGAAATATGAATTTTCCCTAATGCTTGATAAAAACTTTTAGCAGAAGACAGGGTCAATTGTATTTATTCTAGAATCAAAGCGAAGGGTTCCTGCCACTGAGGAAATGCCTATGGGCAGTAAGATGGGTAAAGATGAGTTCAAAGTGTGGCCCATATCCAGGAACAGGAACATAGCCTGGGAGAAAGTCTAAAACCCCTCCAATCCTGCCAAATCAAAAATTTATTTTTAACCAAATCCCCCCAAAAGCACAGATCTAGTCTAAACAGAACTTGATGATGGGAGAGTTTTGGAGAATTGATGGAAGAGGAGCCAAGGCTGGAGGAATAGGATGTTTGGCTGAGGTCTTATAGTCCTTTGCTTCTAGACTAACACAGTCATGAACCATAGGCATCAGTGTGTTGGTCCACATTTTACTCAAAGACTAATGAAAACCAAGTACAAATACATGGGAAAGCAAATGCAGAGTAAGGAACAGATGATCAGGAAGAAGATGGGGAGATGATAATTTTAATTTAAAGACAAGAAAATATGAGATCACTTAGAGGAACTCAAGGAAAAATACTCATTGGGTGTTTGGATTCACACATCTGTACATAGGAGGAAAGATCAGGGTGAATATATGAATGCCCTTGTCATATTTTCAGTTGTTGAGATCGTGACAGGGAGCATGATTACACTGGGAGAATATGTTGACTGAGGAGAGAAAGGCTGGGAACTACAGTGACTGAGGGAAAGAAACCAAGAAAGAACAGACAGAGGTACAGAGGACACTAGGACATGGGGAGCCTAGAGGAGTGATATTTTAGGAGAGTATGTTCAACAAATTCCAGCGCAGCAGGGTTCCAGGAAGATTTATGTCTACAGGATTTGGCAATAGTTTTAGTTTGAAAGCAGGAATATTAATTTCTTAAGGAGATTCAACCTCACAGGCTCCTGCTAGATAGCTCACATTACTTTTACAAGTGAAACAGAAATCGTTATTGAATCTGATTCAAGACTACAGTCTATGTCGGTGGTTTTACCCAGCATTTAATTTTCTCTCTGACATTGAAAATTGTATCAGGTTTCAGTGGAATTCCCTAATATGAGTACCTGAGGAGTCCAGGTGCAATGTAACACAGTAGCCTTAGGATGCCTTCAGGAGTCACACTGTAAAAGTTAATTTCCTGGAAGATTTGCTGGTAATACAGGATCCCTTGTAAGTACTATGATCTTAGTATGGGCTTTGGAGTCTGGCAACTATAAGGTTAAAAACAAAATGTGTGTCATTAGCTAGCTATACAGTTATTTTTTTTAATTAATTTAATTTTTGTCACCTGTAAAATGGAACTAACCATGCTTATGGATTTATTGAACAGCTTAAGTGAATTATACACACATATTCATATACATCATATGTAAATATATAGGTAATGTAATGATTATGTATATACATGTGTGTATATACAATCATATGGCTACATATATTTGTAGTCTCATTTGGACTTTGTATATACAGAAATAGGTCCTGTGTATGGCAAATCTGTGACCATGACAAAAAGCACAATTTGAAAATCTTTTTTTTTATTTGCCTAGAAAATTATAGTTTAAGTGAACATTGACAGAGGCAACACAATACTTCACAAAATTATAAATATTGGGTGTTTATAGACATGAAGGGAAATTTCCATTTCAAAATCAACTAGGTGAGCAATAATTATATAGCTAATGCATATGTAGCATATCAAGTGTGGACCTTGTTCTTTGGTAGGAAGCACCAAATGGAAATTCTAGGAAGGAAGGGATTTTGTTGAGTTTGTTTCTTGGTACAGCGTCACATACAGTAAGAACTCAAGTATCTATATTGAGCTTGGTCTTATCTTTGTGTGTGTGTGTGTGTGTGTGTGTGTGTGTGTGTGTGTGTGTATGTGTGTGTGTGTAGGTGCCTGACAGGCCAGAGGCACTGGACTCCCATGGACCTGGAGTTAAAGGTGGTTGTGAGTAGCCCGGTGTGGATGCTGGGAATTGAACTCAAGTTCTCTGTAAAAAGCAGTAAATGCTCTTAAATGCTGCTGAGCTTTTTAATTTTACATTTAGTTTACATTCTAGTTATAGATCAAATGATTGTAAACTTCAGGTTTCTAGTGTTTAGGATGGCATCTGGGACCCTTTCCATACCTAGAACTTTGTATTTTACAACAGTAGAACAAAAGATAAAGAAAACTGGGTGTGTAAATCACAATGGCAACAATTAAGTTTTCCTTATCATTGACATAATTTTTATTGGGTTGGTGGAATACAAATTCTATGAAGAGTCCATCTAATGCTCCGTTTTTATTGGTTAATTAATGTATTAACATTTTTGTGTGCCTACTGTGTGCTAAGCACTGAGGTGGATACAGTAGCAAATGAAGGACCCATAGGTTAGGCTGTCAGGAAATGCAGCCATCTTCTTTTTCCTGGAATCCAGAGGTATTAAACATGAGATAGCTGGCAAGTTATTTGCCTGTAGTTTTTAGCCATGACATAGAATGATTCAAACTAATATACACCAGTGTTAGTCTCCTTCCACTGAACTGCTACCAAAAGACACTGGTTTGAAAAAGGTGAATTAATACGAGAATAATTTCTTCCTGACAACTACAGATTTCAGAGATAAACAAAATAGATGAAGGTCTACCACTGGAGCATCAGCAACCTGACCAAGTAGGGGAAAAGTATGCAAGCAAGCAGAGACGTAAATAAAACTACATAGAGGTAGAATCACAGGGGCAATGAAAGAGCAAGGGGGCCATAAGTCACGTTGACAGCCTACTTGGACTAAGCCTGATCCAGAAGAATGGCTTTGCAAGCAACGGACTTAACTCCCATGGGCTCTTGGTGAATGTTTAGTTTTATTTCCTGGTGTGTGGTGATAACCCCTTCCATACGTCGTAGAAAGATATCCATCAGCTTGTGTATAAGCCTTTCCATAACTTTTTAGCCCCCGTTATGTTGAAGAGGATAATTTATCATATGTTTGGATATTATATTAATTATACCTGCCGTTTTTACTGCTATTAGTTTCATTTCATCTCACCTTGATGATTTTTTAGTGTTCTTTCAAGCTTATAATTCTGAAGCATGGCTCCATGTTTGTATGCATTTCTAGTTTCAAAATAAGCATTATTAAATATCATTTAGTGTGCATAGAGCTTCCACTAAAAATGTTGACAGAAATCCTTTAACATGAGAAACTAGTATTAAAATTACTCTTGTTTTTTACTAACACGTTACATATATTTTAAATTTATCTTTAAGAACTTTCAACTTTCCAACTATCTTGTCTGAAAATACATTATTTTGACAGATGCTTATTTGTAAAATAAAGCCACATTTCTCTAAAATATTAACACTTTATACAGAAATTCAAAATGTTTAAAATGTTTGTATATAGATTTTTGAAAGACTTAATGAAAGTGCCTATTTGTATGCATAGTTGCTAATTAATGTTTCTTTTAGACAGAAAGTTATACATAAATGTCTACATATTGACACATATTTAGTATAGAAAAGCCTGTGTAAATAAGTGTATTTAACCATATGTTAAGAAATCAATGCGTATCATCTTCTAAATACTGAAAGAATAAAATAACAAAATGTCCTATAACCTGTTTACAAAGTGTTTTAAAGACATTGAAACATTTTTCTTTAATCTGAGATCAGTAAACTGGAAAGCCAGATTCTATCTCGTACAGGAGCATGCATCCATAGTGTTCTCACAGAGCTTCTGCTAAGGAATTACAAAATCAAAGGATTTAGGAAACAACTTTTCTAATCTTGTGGAATATTTCTGAAAGGTAGACTTTTAAACATACAAATTTCAAATCACTAATAAAGATCGAAATAACCTCGCAATGAAATTTCATTCTACAGTTTAAAAGCAAACTTATCTCTTGATTTTGTACTTACCAAATTTCAGAACTAAAATAAAATAACCTTTAGAGGTTTTCATATCACTTAGAATAATTAGGGATTTATTTGTCATCATGGATTTGTCTCAAATGCTAGCTCTTTCAAGAATTTCTACTTTATGAATTCTCCAGTTGCTACAGTATAGAAAAATTTAATTAATGCAATAATTAACATTATTAGCACTTTTAATGATTAATCATGAAAACGTTAAAAAATAAAAGTGGGTTTTCGCTTGTCTGGCTAATATTACTGTTTGGCTTTAGAACACGAACAAGGGTTGTATTCACTGCTTAAGAAAGATTTCGTAATGTCAGACAAAAAATAAGCATAACTATTCAGTCACACCCCGCCTCCCCCCGGCCACACTTTTCTATCAAGAGGCAAGATCTTCAAACTGGAAGGTTAGAACAAACATCGTTAAGAAGGAATTGAATTCCAGGATAGATGAGAAGATAGTAGAAAGTACCTAGCACTTCAAATGAGTTCAAGTCTCCTTATGAATAATATCCCACAGTGCTGAAAGAACTAGGAGATGAGGTGATGAAACCACTGTCAGTAATCTTTAAGAAATCTTTAAGAAATCATGGACACCAGGAGAGGTGCCAAGAGACGGGAGATGTGTAAGTGTCCCAAAGCTCTAAAAGGAGGAAAAGCAAATTGCATCAATTCCATGCAAGAAGTCTTGTCAAATCCCACTCAAATTCAAAATTATGTTATCAAATAAGGGATATATACATAAGTGGGGAAAATTAAGTAATTACTGGAAATCCTCACTTGCAATCTAAAAACAAATGTTTCCAAACTAACCTTTCTGATTTTCATTGCTAATCAGTATTAACTAGACTGTCAAAATCATGACATGAAGGCAAAGCAATGTGCTATTTTAAGTGACAAATTTATTTCCTAGTTGATAAATGAAAACGTGAAAATAATTATGGCGGTTTTTTTTTTTTTTTTGCCAGTCTGTTCAGTATTACCTAATTGTACAGCAAGTAACATAAAACGTGAAGGAAATGATATTAATATCGTATATACAACGGATGAGAGCACTTGCTTCCGGTTTTGGTGGTGGCCGGTGCAGGCAACAGCAATTGAAGGATAATACCAAACTGGGGCCTGCTCCAAATGGATAGAGGGGCCGCATGGCTACATCGCAGTGGGGAATTGAGGTTACAAGGGATTGTGAGTGCTGTCTTTAAGACATAAAAAACTCCTGGTCTGTTTGGAAAAAGTCTAGAACTCAACAGTTAGGAACAACTGGTGAATGTATGAGGAAACCAGGGAATAGTTTTCTGTCAAAAATGGTTAAAAAAAAAAATGAATGCACTTGTCTTATGATGAAATCATCTTCCTGTCTCTGGGAGTGTTCAAATACACTGAATAGAACAAAGGAATTTCTTCAACTTTTGCAATTGGTCAAATTTTTAAGTTCAATTCCATGATTAGTTAATTCTAAACATTTCTAACAACGACATAGTATGCTTTGGATACCAAAAACGTGGAAAGAACAGAGAAAGGAATAAAACACTTCGAATCATCTCTAAATCTCTAGAGAAAGCATTCAGAATGAAGGAAAGTTAATGTGAAGTGCATTCCAGAAACATTTTATTTCCTCTTTCTTCTTTGTCTTAGCTACATTTATTAGTTTTGAAAAGGAATATATATGTAGACATATAGAGCTCTATGTACCGGATTTGCTGTAAAGAAACACATTTAAATAGAATACTTACACAAAGTTAGCATCATTCTCCCCTTAGTTAAATGTAAACTGCAAGATTCAGAAATGAGCAATTGGTAGATAATTCTTAGAGTGTTTTCAGAAAGATTGTTTTACTGAGAGAGTAAAGATTCTTCCTCAACTGAAGAAGACCCCACCATCTATGCCGCCTGATTATACCCAGGTTTCCTGGTAAAATGGAAAATAAAACCATGTTACTCTCAGTTTCCATGAGCAACTCAAATTCAAATTATGCACGAAGACAGAAGTCCACAAGTGCCATATCTATAAAATCGGGTGAGGAGAAATTCAGATCATTTATGTCAGTTAGAGATGAAGGTTCAAAATGTGTATTCAAATCAATGAACCTTGAACCAAAAAAGGCAGAAGGAGAAAAGAAAAAAGGAGTACCTAAATTGATCACATTTGAAAAATGCAAGTAGTTTTCAACATATTTCATGGAGAATGGTAAGTTTGAAAGTATGGAGAAAATTTAATTTACAGGTTCAAAAGATGTGAAGATTTTCTTAAAACTGAAGAGAAAGCATTTCTATTATGTATTAAATTCTTGATCATAATGCCACAAGTATTTAATAAACTTGCCTATGGACTGATGATATCAAAGAGTATTTCTAACATATAGAGATTTAGCTAACACAATTCTTTATGTTCATTATGTAAATTTTGATGCTTACTAAAATTATGAAGTGATGTAATCTCCATGATGGAGCATGCATAGGAGGTTGCACAGAGGCAAAAGTTGCTATGTGCAGTTGGATAATGAAAAAAATTAAAACAAAGTTCAGCAAACCTTACACACAATACATTTCATTACAGTAGAGATTTGGACTTGCCAAAGGGTAATTCACAGCTGACATAGCATTGCAATGCTCAGGCCTACCTGTAAGAATGATATACAGGAAAAAAACACACAACATTTTCATGTACAATTTTAGGCTTTTAGATATTATTCTTGAATTCCAGATCCAAACTTATAAATATTTTCATGGTATTTCAAAAATGAGAATAATTTTATAAATAATTCTGCAACTAAATGATCTAAATGGTGTCCAGTGGGATGGCTCAGTATGTAGATGTACTTTCTGTCAAGTTTAATGACCTCAATTTGATCCCCAGGATCCATATGGCAGAAGAAGAGCAATAACTCCTTGCAAGTCGTTCTCTGACCTCTACAAAGACACACTGTGGCACATGCCTTCCTTCAAATACACAAATAAAATACTTTTCAAAATTAAATAAAATATTCCAATCATATAAAGAGAAAACATAAACTTATACTCTAAAGGCTTGGAAAATGGCATAGTAATATAGGAGCAGATTAGTTCTAGGAAAAACATAGCACTGCTCAAAAGAATTCTAAATGAGAAGAAACGTAAGGTAATGTGTTCATATTTTATAAAGATTTACTTTTCCTTCCAAAACAGCACTTGCTGAATTAACCAGTAAAGAAATATGTATATGTGGGATAAAGGGTCCAAAACACAAAGAAAATACTAAATGAGACTGTACTTTGTTATATAGAGATATTTAAAGAGGATTACAGTATTTTTTTTCTTCAGTTTTGGAGAACGGGGGCTGGAGAGATGGCTCAGCAGCTAAGAACTCTGGTTGTTCTTGCAGAAGACCCCGGTTTGAATCCCAGAACCCACATGGCAGCTAACAACTGTCTGTAACTCCAGTCCCGGGGGATCTGGCAACCTCTTCTGACCTCCACGGGCATTAATGCACGCATACACATAAAAAACAAAAATATTAAATAAAATATTTTTTTAAAACTTGGAGAAGGGTGCCTGTAGTAACATAGTTTGCAGATGGATGGCAACATTATAGAAAATTTTCAGTAGTAAGAAACATGTCCAATGACTCTGCCTGAAAGAACTGTAAATGACTGTAGAAACAATGCAAATTAAGAATGAAACAAAAATATCTATGGAAAATTGGAGACACACTATTCTGTTATGAACATGAAGGTTGCTTAGGAGTTTTGGTGCATTGTTGGCTCCCTTCCTTGGGTCCTGACAGATTAAGGTTGCTGAGCATCTGTAGAGGGTCAGGAAATTTTCTTGGGGAAAATTGTGACATCAACCTCCTTTATAAGTACAGGACGGCACAGTGGAAGGAAAGGAGGTGCATACCCCAACGGAAGGTTAATAGTCAAAGAAGTTGCTGAGGAGTCTCTTGCTAAGGCCCAGAAGCAAAAATGAACACTGGTGTTTATACATTATTACAGCATAAATCCTTTCCTTTACAGTGCTAGCCTTACAACCTATCTACATTCAGGAAAGCCAGCAGCACATGACAATATTTCATTATAATAATCTATATCATATATTAATTTCAATAAAGTAAATTGATATAATTTTAGGAGCATTTTTAGTCAGGCCAATAATAAATAACCAACTCAATACCCTTGACAAAATTGCATAGGGTCAAAAATAATAGAAATTATTAATAATAAATAGTTGGTGCATAAAAAAATACTTGTCTAGGAGGGAAATAGTGTTCTCTCTCTTGTTCACCGTCCTTTAACCTCCATGTCCCTGAGGAAATTTCAGATGATTTGACTTTTATAGATAAGAGTGAAGAGCAGCTGAAATAATGACGAAGCTCTGAGGATACACTAGGAGGAAATGTGTATTGTATGAGCTCCATAAAGAAGAGCTTGCAAACAGATTGATGTGAAAGGGATCCAGTAACTGGTAAGGATAATAATACAACTGAAATGAAAGAAATTATCATGAATGCACAGAGCTATTTCAAAACCTGAGCATGCAAGATTGTGGAGATTTCATAAATGACCAAGAAAATAGTTGAGATTTTTTTCATAAAATGAAGCTTAATGAGATACTTGGCTCATCCAGTAACTTAGTGTCACTACTGTACATTTTTTTAACCAATGAAAGAATCACATCAATAGTGCTTCTCTAATAGCTAAGATTTCTTTTCGGTTTGTGTGAAAAGGAGAGGTAATAGCTGTGCAATAATTCATGATAATTTCAAGCACTGCAGTTTCATTTTGTATGCATAACCACACTAACGTATAGACCTTCTCCGGTTTGTACATTGTAATGAAGGCTGCTCCATTGGACCTTTTTGAAAAACAAAACTCTCCATAACTTTTCTACTTGTCCCATTATCAGTGCATTATAGAACTGAAACAAGCTTTGAAGATGAAAAAGACTGTACACAATGCTTAAGTGTCACTATTATTATTATGATGATGATATGGTCTACAAGATGTACAAGGGCTTTTTGGGACGAATGTATTATGAGTCACAGAGTTGCAAGTGAAGACAGCTGTTTGATTGCTACTAGAGAGTAGAGTTGAACAAGCCTGAGTATGGATGATCTCATTTGGCTTTATAAAACTAAACATTGCACAGGCAGTTAGTTGGATAATGTATCTCCAAAGGAAAGAGGAGTTAGTGTAATCTATCTCTCTGTTAAAGTATATATCATGTTCTTCTTATAAACTCCAGATAGGATTTCTGTTTCCAAAGGTCAGATTATCTTTAGCATGGTGACCTCACTCTTTGGCCATAACATGTAAGCATGCATTGTTATTATTACTGCTTTAACTTGAGTTACATTAATCACTTTCTTATTTTCTTTGTGGATCCATCACTATGCTGTCATCTTCTGTCATTAATATTTTCCTTTACCATTTTTTCTCCACTGAGAAAGAATAAAAGAATAAGTTAGAACATTGTCCTGTATTTATGAGCTCCTCGGCTACTGTAAAGTATGGGGGAAAACTATGAGCTAGAAACCAAAGATGCACTTTGAATCAGGAAACAAATAAATGAAAAGTTAAATGATTATATATGATTAAGTAGCAAGAGATGTCAAGGTGATTATGTGACTAATTACCAAATGAATCACATGAACCAAGGATTCAAGCTCAGAGTCTATCATAATGTGTTGGCCTGAACTATAAAGGTTAGACTAATGAAAGGGGACTTTTCCAAAGTCTTATTAATAGAAAGGATCAGGTCTGATATTTTAGACCTTAGAAAGCCGTGAGAAAAATCACAGAAGGAGGATTTCTTTAATTGGTATGGTTAGAATAAAGAAACCATCCAAAGTTTCTAGTAGGAGGGTAGTGAGATTGTGGAGGAGAGATATGAATAAATATCGAATTTGTATCCATGATATAAAACTTCATTCTAAATGCAAAAGAACACAAATATTGTATGTCACACTTGTTTTATTGATTGATTGATAAATACATTTCTTCCGAAATTCATGTTAACAGAAGATTATGAATTGGTACTGGAATAAGCTTGTGCATGTGTGTGTGTGTGTGTGTGTGTGTGTGTGTGTTGTAGTGTTGTAGTGTATGAATGTGCATGAATAAATGTGCACCTGTAAGCCTGAGGAGAGTATCTGGTGTCCTGCTGTATGTGCCTTATTTCTATGACATAGGATGTTTTACTTTTCTGGTAATCTGGCTTTCCAGAGTGCTCCGGGCATCCATGGGTCCCTGCCTCCCGCCTCCCCACCTCTATCTCCCCTTCACACTGGCATTGAAGCTACAGACCTGCATGGCCGTACCTGATTTTTTACATGAGTTCTGTGAATCTGAGCCCAGGTTGTACTACTAATGGTCCTACTGACTGAGTCATTGCCCCAGCCCGTCTGGAATAAACTTTCACAAGAGCGCTAGACATGTGGTAGGCTAGATGGACACAGAATTCACAGTAATTTTTTACAATCTCTAAGCATTGAAGCATTGGAAATTTTGAACCAGAGGACTAAAGGATTTTGCAAAGTAATTCTTATGTAAATAATTGTGGATTAGCAAAAAAATGAGGATTGAGCAAACTTGTTACCATGAGGGAGGAGGCTAAAGAAAAAAATGGAGGAAGCAAATGACATGGCAAAGACAGCATTAGTGAAAATGAACGACTTGTCACATGCACAGGATAATGTGTGAGATGCAACAAAGATGAATTCGTGGTTATAAGCTCAGTTCATTGGAGTTTATGTCTTCTGAAATGTGATTTGTCATTGAAAACTCTGTCTGGTCAGCCTCATAGGGCCTGAATTTGCAGAAATGGGTCAATGAGTCAGGTGCAGAGTCCATCCAGAGTAATATTCCACAATGTCATGGGAGGAAAAAGGAGAAGAAAAATAGTTGGCAGACTTAAAGGAACCATGTCCAAATGAATGTTAAGTTATTCACTGTGATCATTGACAGTATTTGATAAATGATTTTTAAAACTGGATGCATGATTTTTTTGATCAGAATGAATTAACCCTCCTTGTCTTTTCTGTTTAGTTTTACTTTGAAGTCTGTTTTGTCAGATATTAGAATTGCAACCCCTGCTTGTTTCTTAGTGCCATTTGCTTTGAATATTCTTTTCCATCCTTTTACCTTAAGGTAGACCCTGCTCTCGAAGGTGAGATACATGTCTTGTAGACAGCAAAGAGATGGATTTTTTTCTTTCTTAATCTATTCACTTATCCTGTGTCTTTTGACTGGGTAGTTCAGTCCATTGATATTAAACTCTAGTGAACCCAAATTCATAAAAACAACACTATAGGACTTTAAGACACAGATTAACACCAAATCAGTAATCAGTAATAGTAGGGGACTTCAATACCCCACCATCTCCATTAGACAGGTCAACTGGACAAAGAATAAACAGAGCGACATCTGAATTAAATGATATCATACATCAAATGGACCTAACAGACATCTTTCGAATATTCCACTCAAGCACCAAAGAATACACTTTCTACTCAGTGCCCCATGGAACATTTGCAAAAATCGACCACATATTGGGCCACAAAACAAACCTCAATACATACAAAATATTAAAATAATTCTATAAATTCTATCGGACCACAATGCACTAAAGCTCAAAATCAATACTAGACAAATCCCTAGTCACTACATGAACTCCTGTCGATTGAACAACACACTCCTAAACAATGAGTGGGTCAAAGGAGAAATTAAGAAAGAAATAAAAGAATTCCTGGAATTCAATGAAAAGGACAGTACAACACAACACAACCTCTGGGACACTAGAAATGCGGTCCGAAGCGGGGAGTATATAGCTCTAAGTACCTATACTTAAAAATTAGAAAGAGCCCAAATAAATGACCTAACACTAAAACTAAAAACGCTGCAAAGGGAAGAACAAATGAAACACCAACCCAGCCAAAGAGAAGAAATCAGAGCAGAAATTAATGAAATAGAAACAAAGAAAACAATATAAAGAATCAATGAATCTAAGAGCTGCTTCTTTGAAAAGCTAAACAAGGTAGACAGATCCTTATCCCAGTTAAACAAAAGAAAGAAAGAGCAAATTCAAATCAACAAAATCAGAGATGAAAAGGAAAACATCATAATAGATATCCAGAGATCCAGAGCATTATAAAGGACTATTTTAAAAATGTATATGCTGCTAAATTTGAAAATCTAAAACAAATGGATATCTAAAATCATGGGAACCACCAAAGTTAAACCAAGAAGAGACCGATGGTTTAAACAGACCTATAACATATAAAGTAATCGAAACAGTAATACAAAGTCTCCCAAGTAAAAAAAAACCCAAGCCCACATGGATTTACAGCAGAATTCTACAAGACATTAAATAGACCTCCAACCAATACAACTTAAATTATTCAAAACTATAGAAACAGAGGGAGAACTCCCAAATTCCTTCTATGAAGCCAGCATCACTCTAATACCCAAACCAGGTAAAGACACAATCAAAGAAGGAAACTATAGACCATATCCGTAATAAACATAGATCCAAAAATTCTCAACAAAATATTTGCAAACCACATACAGACACACATCAAAAAGATCATTCACCATGATCAAGTAGGCTTTATTCCAGAGATGCAAGGCTGGTTCAATATATGCAAGTCAATAAATGTCATTAATCATATAAATGGACTCAAAGACAAAAACCACATCATCATCTCCATAGATGCAGAACAGGCTTTTGACAAAATTCAGCATGCATTTATGTTCAAAGTCCTAGAGGGAATTGGACTGGAGGGAACATACCTCAACATAATTAAAACTATATACAACAAACCCACAGGCAACATTTTTCTAAATGGAGAAAACTGGAGCATTCCCCATTAAAATCAGGAACCAGACAAAGATGTCCACTATCTCCACTCCTTCTCCACATAGTGCTTGAAACTCTTGCTAGAGCAATGAGACAGGAGAAGGAAATTAAGGGAGTACTAATTGGAAAAGAGGTCAAACTCTCACTTTTTTAAAAAACTTTTTAAAAAATTTTATTTTTTTTTAATTTTATGTGTATGCATGTATTGCCTGCATGTAGGTAATTGCACCCATGTCATGCAATGCCCACAGAAGGGCATTCAGAATGAAGTCAGAAGAGGATTTCAGATCCCCTGGGACTGGAGTTTCAGACAGTTGTTAGCTGCCATGTGAGTTCTAGGATTCAAACCCAGGTCTTCTGCAAGAACAATCAGTGTTCTTAACCACTGAGCAATCTTTCCAGCCCCAAAACTATCACTTTTTGCAGATGATATGATGCTGTACCTAAGAGGTCCCAAAAGTTCCACCAGAAAACTCCTAGAACTGATCAACACTTTCAGTATAGTGGCAGGTTATAAAATCAATCTACAAAAATCAGTAGCCTTTCTATATACCAATAAAAAGCAATTGGAGAAAGAGTACAGGGAAATGTTTCCAATCATAATTGCTATGAAAAATAAAATATCTTGGAATAAATTTGACCAAAGACACCAAAGATCTCTACAATGAAAATTTTAAATCATTAAAGAGAGATTGAGGAAGACACTGAGAGAGGAAGGATCACCTATGGTCATAGATTTGAAGAATTAATATTGTGAAAATGACCATCCTACCAAAAGCAATATATAGATTCAGTGCAATCCCAATCAAAATCTCCATGACATACTTCACAGAATTAGAAAAAAAATCCTTAAATTCATATGGAGACACAAAAGACCCTGGATAGCAAAATCAATCTACAGAAATCAGTAGCCTTTCTATATACCAATAACAAGCAATAGGAGGGAAATGCTCCCATTCACAACTGCTACAAAAGAAAAAATAAAATATCTTGGAATAAATTTGACCAAAGACACCAAAGATCTCCACAATGAACATTTTAAATCATTAAAGAGATTGAGGAAGACACCAGGAGATGGAAGGACCTCCCATGTTCATGGATTGGAAGAACTAATATTGTGAAAATGACCATCCTACCAAAAGCAATATATAGATTCAGTGCAATCCCAATCAAAATCTCCATGACATACTTCACAGAATTAGAAAAAAAATCCTTAAATTCATATGGAGACACAAAAGACCCTGGATAGCCAAAGTAACCTGAGCACAAAGAGCAACGCTGGGGGGATTACTATACCAGATCTCAAAGTATACTTCAGAGCCACAGTTATAAAAACAGCATAGTACTGGCACAAAAAAATAGACACATAGATCAAAGAAACATCATTGAAGACCCAAACCCAAATACACTCAATTTCTGTTGAGGAAGACACCAGGAGATGGAAGGACCACCCATGCTCATGGATTGGAAGACTTAATATTGTGAAATGTGAAACACTACAGAGCTACAGAGCTATTCTCATAAAAAACAGCATGGTATGGGCACAAAGATAGGCACATAGATCAACGGAACATCATTGAAGATCCAAACCTGACTAAACACAATTTCAGCCACCTGATATTTGACAAAGGTGCCAAGAACACACAATGGAAGAAAGACAGCATCTTCAACAAATGGTGCTGGCAAAACTGGATGGCTACCTGTAGAAGAATAAAACTAAATGCTTATCTTTCACCCTTTCATTAAAATAAAAAGCTTCTGTACAGCAAAAGAAATGATCAAAAAAGTGAAGAGAAAACCCAAGGAATGGGAAAAAATCTTCAACAGTGACACATCTGACAGAGGTTTAATACCCAAAATGTGTAAAGAACTCAGAAAACGAAGAATCAAGAAACCAAATGATCAAATTAAAAGATGGGCTAAAGATGTAAACAGAGAGTTCTCAAAGGAAGAAATAAAGATGGCTAAGAAACACCTCAAAAAGTGTTCAACATCAATAGTAATTAGGGAAATGCAAATTAAAACCTCCCTAAAGTATCACCTTACCCCAATCAGACTGGCTAGGATCAAGAGAACAAATGATACCAAATTGCTGGCAACGATGTGGAGAAAGGGGAATGCTCATTCACTGTTGGTAAGATTGCAAACTTGTGCAACCCCTGTGGAAAACAGTGTGGAGAACTCTTAAAAAACTAAAAATGAACCTACCATATGACCTGGTTATACCACTCCTTGACATATACCCAAAGGACTAATCCTATTGTAGAGACACTTGTACAACCATGTTTGTTGCTGCTCTTTTCACAATAGCTAACGGATGGAAGAAACCTAAGTGCCCCTCAACTGCTAAGTGGTTAACAAAAATGTGGTATATTTACACAATGGAGTTCTATTCAGCAGTAAAGAAAGGTGAAATAATGAAATTTGCAGGTAAATGGATGGATCTAGAAACTGTATACTAAGTGAAGTAACACAGACTCAGAAAAGCAAAAGACAATATCCTCCCTCATGTGTGGATCCTAGCACCAAATCCTTTTAAATTCCGTGTCCTTTTAATAAAATGATGCTGTACAGCAGTCTCCTCTGCATGAAATAACTACCATCATCACGACTTCAGCTGTGCTTGATTGCTGAGCATAATCACAACTGGGCTTGTTGACGGTTGTGCTCCTTCATTAAAGGAGGGACAAACAGGGTCATTGGACTATCCAGCCACTCTTCCCAGCCAACTGTATGTAATTTGGCCCTAATCACACATGGTCTCCTGGATTGGGGGGGGCTAAAGTACACAATCTGGGGAAGGCTAGGAAGAGAAAGCATGACCTATGCTGGGTAAAGGCTTTCCAGTGTGATACACTCAGGTCATATATACACCTCAGCAACCCTTCAGTTTTCTAGGTAAGTAAGCTCAATAAATTCATTGGTTCCCCAGTAAAACTTGAATCAAATATTGGCTTGACACTAGAAATTTAGAAGGTAATGAGCATTGCTTAGTATCCCCAGGAAAAGAATTCTCACAACAGATGGAAAATTTATTTGTTAATGCTATTATGTCTCATAATTATTAAAAGAAAGAAAATGAAAATGTAAAAGATGTTAAAAGGAATGGGAATGGAGATATTTTCCAAAATAGAAAAAATGAGAAAGCCTAAGCAAGTGATGAAGGTCTGTATAGGTTTGTTATGATATATAATGGATGAGACAAAAATAATATACACATAATCTTAAAATTTCTAAGACCATAGTTTAACCAACTATTATAAGGAACAGACTATATATCTAGTCAAGGTTTAATCTGAGAATATTTGGTTTTTTACCCAAGCTTTATCCACATAACATGTGGTAATTAAAAGTACCAGACTGTTGGAGCTAACCTTAATTGGATGTCTAACAGCCATACTTTGAGGCCTATACTAATATGGTCAGAGGAACTTAAAGAACAGTTTTTGCCCCTTATGCTCCAAGGTTGACTAAGTTCCAGGGAACTATGGAATATCTCTCAAAATGTCCTGTAACTTGTTGAGTCACCTGTCCTCTCTTTTAAGGAGGCCGTGGAGACCCTACCAGATGGACCTGAACCAGTGTCCAGTCTACAAAGAAGAGGGTCAACTCAGAGAAAACATTTCCTCCATGCTTCCAAGTGAAGCCAGCCAAGGTCAAGTAGGACCTTTGACTTATCTTCACATACATGGAAATGGTAAAAGAAAGGAGCCAGGGACTCCTCCCAAGTCTATGAGCACCCTGAGGAACAGATCCTCAAACAACCTTAAGTGTAAAAATAAATTGACTTATTTGGGCCAACTGTATTGTCTTAAACACCCCAAAGGAAAGTATAACCAAAGAGTAAAATCATCAGTATATTTTTTTAAGAGTTCAAGGGATTACGCTTCCCAGACATTAGGTTTAAGTCCATATAAAAAGTTATTTAGGCAATTATTTCTCATTGATGAATTTGTTCCTAATCAGAAAGTGCTGCTCAGATGTAAGACTTCAAATCTTGGTCTGTAATACTGTAGTGCCCACCTGTAGCTAAGGGAGACAACCCACTATTGCTCTGAAATGATGGAAAATTTTGTTTTCTCCCCCTATCTAGAAGGCTTTGAGAGGAAACTGACACTGATTCTAACCACTCCAAAAGCTATTAAAATGCCTGAAAGCATATCCTGAATCCATTACTCTTGAGTCCAGCCTTGGAAGACAAAAGAAAAATGATGAACACCCAATAGAGGGATGCTTTTGGAAGCCCTTGTCAAGAAATCACAATGGACTCTCATATGAACATTTGAAGATTTCCCAAAGTGACAGTTCTGTGAAAATTTCTAAATTGAAAGGAAAGTGTTCAGTAGGTCTTTGTCCAAGAGGTGATGAGATAACACTGTTTAAAAGTGAAGACTTCATAATCAGTTCACTCATTTATTTATAATGTAGCTATCCAACCAATAAGGGTTTTCACTAGACTGTGACCCACTGGGTGACATTTAAGCTGTTGGGCAACAAAATGAGTATTAGAGACTATCATGTCAATTAAATAATTGGAAAAAAAAAACATTCACCAAGAGTAAGAATGCTAAAACTAATCATCTTTCTCAGAACTTATCATATGTCATTCATGCATGTATTCAATTTCAAATATTCAAATTCAAACATCAAATACTTAATATTCAAATCCATGGTGCAATAGGAAAAATGAATGAATCATAATGTTATACCCCTATGGACATGTTATCAAAGGCTTAACAATACATTCCTATTATATGTTTAGAATTATTTGATTTTGTAAGAATTTGTTTTTTAGAAGCAGTTTTCAGGAAAGATATCTGCATTATTCATATTTTGTTTTTAATTCTATAACTTCTTAAAGATAGCTATCAAATGGTTGTGGGTAGAGAAATGCTACATATGACTTAAAAGTCAAATCCTGAAAGAAGCAACATGTAAGAACATCTTGAACTGATAACATATAATCTAATCTCAAAATGAATAAATATAAAAACCAGAATTCAGTTCAGCTGCTAAATGTTGCTTAACTAACTAGCTGTGTGAACTTGAAAAAGTTTCTATCTCTGGGTCTCTGACCTCTTTATGTGAAAGTAAGAAATTAAATTAGGTGCTCACACACATAATTCTATGAAGGTCTATTACATGAGATCTTTGGCAATGACCAAGACGTTCCAGAGACATTCACAAACTTTGGCTTTGGACCTCAACACCACAAGAAGGTCTGGGGCTCCCGAATGACTGCTGTCATTATTCTACTGCATTCATCTCATGGCTGTCACACACGAGGAAAAAATGTGAAAGGAACAGTAAATGTCAAGTTGATTATAGATCCCATCAACCCTGGAGGATCAAGGTTAGGTACTTCAGAAGGTATGGAATTATAAAGCCCTGCCCATTTCCTCCAAGTATCTTCAAAATAGCTCTGGTTCCCAGGGGCACTTTCATGTCATGCTGGCAAAGATATAATCAGCATTTTATTTCTAGAGATGATTTGGACAATTAAGCAGAATATATTTACCCCTGTGTCTCAGCAACTCCCAAACTATGAACTTTCCCCAAGAAACCACATAGATAATGAACATCTTTAAAAAAATGTTAAGAGAAAGTTCCCATAAAAAAGACATTAAGGATAGTGGTGTACCTCAGAGATGGCCTGAGTTTGGTCACAAAACCCACCTTAAAAGCCAGGTGTGGTGGCAGTGCTTGTCTGTGATCCCATACTCCTATGATGAGATGGGATGTGGAGGCAGGAGAATCACCCAGAGGATCAAATTCAGGGATCAGTTAGCCTGGAGTGTATATCCTGGATACAAGAAAGACCCTACCTTCCAAATAAGGTGACAGAGAGAATGGACTCAAAATTTTCCTCTGACATCCACACAAACTTTGTGGTTTGTACATACACAGACACAGACACAGACACAGACATAGACACAGAGACACACACAGAAACACACACACACACACAATGTATATCGAATTATCAAATGGAAAGTTGTTTATGGCAGTTTATCTATTAAAAGGGAATTAGGAAAAAATAGGACTAATATGTGAACTATGAAAATTGTATATACATATTTCAATGAGGACACATACCTAACAGGATTTTACATTTTTAATTAAATTTATTTCTAATTTTTTGGTGGGTCAGGACTTTTCTACAGTGGTTAAATTTTTAAAAAATCAGTGTTTAAATATCTCAAAACCATAAAATAATAAAGAAAAATTGTAGGGTTGAGGATTTAGCTCAGTTTGTAAAATGCTTGCCTGTCTTGCATGTTGCCCTGAATTTGATTCCCAGGACTACGGAAACTGACTGTGATGGAGCACCCCATAATTCCAGCACTGAAAAGGTGGAGAAAAGATGATCAGAAATTCAAGGTCACCATGGCTACATTGTGAGATCCAGCTTATCCTGGGATGCATAAGACCTTGAAAGTAATAAAAATAAATAAAAAGAATAACTATGTTTCCCAATGAGGTAAAATTAGGCATAGAACACCTGTGCAACTACTATGCCAATTGGAAGCATTGTTCTTGGAATCATGTTTAAAATTTGGAACGTCATTTTAAAAGAAACTATCTTTAGTATCGTGAACTCTGATGTCTGAATCTGTCCTAAAATATTTGTTATTTAGTTATAAAAGATTTTCGAAGCTAGGTAATTTTTATGTCTTATACTATGTGAGAATGGCACTCTACTTCTGAACAGGATTTTTTTTTTTTTTTTTTTTTTTGAGATGAGATCTTGCTTATATTGCTTAGGCTCCTAAGACCCATGCTCCTCTTGTCTCTGGCTCTTTAGTTCCGGC
Organism: Nannospalax galili; assembly: GCF_000622305.1. NCBI lineage: Eukaryota > Metazoa > Chordata > Mammalia > Rodentia > Spalacidae > Nannospalax > Nannospalax galili. The sequence goes on along the minus strand of NW_008342276.1, from coordinate 548,950 downwards.
AGGAGGGTGCCACCAGGCCTGGCTTTAACATGCTTTTAAGCTAATTCACTCTTCCTGGAATATCTTTGTGGAATACATTTTTTGCCTCTCCAACATCTGAATCTGAACTTATGGAACCGTATATGGAGTAAAAAGAAGGTTCCCATCTAGAAACAATCATATGAGATACACACATTGCCAGCAGTCTATGAATTAAGATCCACCACAAGACTCTAAAAAGGGGCTATTAGTGTAAGAATTAGAAGCAACAGTCACATGTCCTCTTCCTTAGTGACAGAAACAGTGGTATTAGCTGCACTGGCAATTTTTTTTAGTCCAAAACTGCCAGAAGTGTAAATGCATCTTAAACTCCAGGGTGGTAGTGGTGGCTTCTTCATCAGTGTGGTTCTGAAGACAGTTTGGAGTATTGCTTCCAAAAGCTAAGTTTGAGTTTATTTTTCAGTTCTTTCTGTTGGAGCTACCCTGGACACTTGTACTAGATTAATTTCTTCTCAGTCATCTGGTCAGCTCAAAAACCAAAGACCCTGTCTGACACAGTCATATTCTTTGGCTTCCTACCACCCAAAAGACACGCATATCTGTAACTTTCCTTTCTCTCAAATACTATGAACAAAGTGCAAGTACCACCCTCTGTCAAGGAGGAAGGCTGTGCTATAGAAAACGTCTGTCACTTACTCAGAGTTTGGTTTCATAGTATTATTTTTTTCTTCTCTGATCGTCTTCTTCAGTCTCTCCTTTCACAGACTGTTTCCCTTCTATGTGTAGACATGCTTATGAACCTGCTGTTTTTCAAAAGGATGTCATATTCTCAGTTATGTTTTAGAGAACAGTAGGCCCCCTGATCCCTGACTTAACAAGCATCCTAACAGACACAGTTGCTTGTGCATATGATTTCTACTTTTTGTCCTCTGATTCCTTATCTCTTTCCATCATGGCCATGGGAACATTGTGATTCTAGCAACTGAGCCCTATGAAACTTAAATCATGCCACTCAACTTTTACCTCCCATGAGCTCATCAACTATTTTCCTCCCTCTTGAGTTGATTCAGATTTCTCTTTTTTGGGTGGTGGGAATGGGGATTCTTTCTTCACACTCTCCCTTATTATCTGACAAGAAGTTTTTGTATCTAAGTGACCTCCTCTCTAGCTTGACTACTTAAGTGTACATGTTTCCTATAATCTTCCCATATGTAACATAATATATTCCTGTTGCTTAGAATACCATTTGTATGTGGATGAGTTGTGTGTATGTGTATGCATATATACACAGAAGTCACAGTATACAAACAATGCTTAAGTGTGAGTTCTACTCTTATGTTTCTAACTTGACATCTTTTTTGAGTATCAAATTCATGCCCTCAAAACCTCTTTCTTCCCTGGCTTTTTCCATTCCCCCTAAATGGTTGCCATCATCACCTTATTTCCTCAACTTAGCACATTGCATTCCATTCTTTCATTCTCCTTTGTTCTAATTTCTTACATTCAATCTGTCTAGAATACTTAACAGTTCTGAGAGTGAATTATCTCTCAAGATTTCTCACCACTTTTTACTTCCTCCAGTACTGTGTTTATCTCCTATTCAAGATTTGTAATAACCCTGTAACCACCCAGTGCTTCAGTTATTGATTTTAATGGTTTTCCTCTGTAACTTTTTTTTTGAGACAGGGTCTCCCTGTAGCCCCAGCTGACCCTCAACTCACTGTGTAGGCCAGGATGACCTCAGACTCACAGAGATCTACCTGCCTCTCCCTATTGAGTATTGGGATTAAAGTCTTGCACAACTACACCCAGCTCCTGTAACATTGTGAACTCTAATAAAGAAAAAAATTGTTTCTTGTTGGTCTTGAATTTTTCACTCATACTGTAGTACTTTGTACAGAATAGGTGTTCGGTAAATATTTGTTGAATGAAAAACTCAGTCACTTGATTAGACTATGCTGGCAGCTAGTTGAACACTAACTTTTTCTGGAAAGCTGAAGAAAATTCAGCAGATGGTGATATGAATTGGACTGAAATGCTTTATAAATAAAATTGAATTCCCTATTGTCATGGCTGCCAAATGAAAAATTGAATGTGGTGAAATCAAATATTCAGAGGAGGTGGACTGAGGTATACCCAGGATGATAACATTGTATGGAATCTCCTTTGCAGTGTAAATTATTCCTTTTTAAAATATTCAATATAAGAAATTCCAATCAATTGACTAACAAATATTAGCTAAGCATCTATTTATATGCTCAGAAGTGTTATGAAATCAACAGCCAACTAAACAAAGCTCTTGCACTTTTGAAACAAATTTTGAGAGCTATAAATAAATAAGTCACTCATAAAATATCCTATACAGATAAACACCAAGGAGTAGAAAAAAAGAGAAAGAAGACTAAATACAGAGTGCTACTTAGCATTTCAGGTTAAATGACCAAGAAATGGCTCACTAAGAAGTTCATTTTTAAGAATATACTTGGGTGAAATGAGGCATACAGCATGGGAATATTCACAGGAAGAATATTCTAGGCAGAGGGAACAGCAGGTACAGAGACTGTGGAGAGGCTATATTATTCTGTTTAAACATTGTCAAGTGTTGCAGGGTCTTGTGGAGGGAAATAAGGTGAAAGGAATAGGAAATTAACAGAGGGGTCTAGTGGAATCAGGGTAGTATTCTTTCTGAGTTACTGTGAGGGCCTTGATTTAATGTAGACTGATACAGAAAGGACTCAGGCCTTTCAGTGATGTATATAACATTATCTGACTCATCTTTTAGCAAGATCATGAAACATGCTTCATAAATCTTTTCTTATCAAGTCTGTGTCAGGTATCAGTATAAATCCAATTCAAAAGAATGGCAGTTACAGCAGTCTGCATTTCAGCTATATGTGCCTTGGAGCATGTTACTTATACAACTTCAGATATTTTGGTTAAATTATAAGAATTAAGGAAAATCTACCACAGAGAATGAAGTAATAAAACAATGCACTTTCAATAATAATATTTTTGTATTAGAAAAATTCTACTAAAAATAAGGATGCCTTAATGTATATAATTGTACTTATTTTTGCTATTATTATTTCAGTCACTGATTTTTGAACATGTATTAATTTTAGGGAAAAGTTAGAGGAAAGAATTGTTAAGAAATCTTTATTTCTAACATTCTGAGTTTATTTGTATTACAGTAAGGCAATGTTACGTTCTGCCTTTCACCATAGCTTTATTTTTTTGTAAGTAACAGCATATGGATAAATTAGCAAACATATACTACAAAGTCAAAATAATCTAAAAATTGTATTAATTGTCTGAAAATAATATTTAACCCAGTTTTTAGATTGGACATTCTATTCAGAATGTCGGTCTCCTTTCCTTTTGTGCCTCACTCACTTCTATAGGACAATCTTGATTTAATATTGTGCTTGTTTATAGGTAAACGTGAAATAGAGACCTGCAAAGCCATAGTAGGAATATCACAGTGAGTTACAGTGAAGTGCATTTTAGGTCAGGACTTAATCACCATTCAAACTGATAACAAAAACCGAGGAAGATCATCTGAGCCTCTGTCTCCTTAGGTGTCTTAGGTCAATCATTTTTTAGACTTTCAAAGTTATTAAAGGCATGTGCATGTCATTAACATTGGCCCACATGGGATAATACCACACACCTAAACCTTTTTCAATAAGTAGGTTTTACTCTGTTCTATGTCATTTTTTGACCACCAGTTACTTCTTAAGAAACATGATTTTCACATGTGGATTTCAAATCTTTTTTATCTTATTGGCACATTACAGATACCAAAAATTTATTGACATGGTATGTTATGCATTTTATACATTTAGTTCCTTACCTCTTTCAGTTGATTTTGAAGGATATGGTGAAAATAAAACAAACAAAGAAAAAATCCAAACCCTTTTCAATTAAGACAACAATAATAATATTTTGTGAGGCCAAGAACATATTTACAAGGCTGGAGAGATGGCTCAGTGGTTAGGAGCACTGACTGCCCTTGTAGCCACCCACATGTCAGCTAACAATCACCTTTAATTTCAGTTCTAAATGATTATGTTCTGGTCCCATAAGGCATTGCGTGTACATCATGCACCTACATATGCAGGCAAAACATTCATACATATAAATAAAAACATAAAATTTTGAAAGAACACATTTAAGTTAGTATCATTCATGAAAATATGGTTGAAACCAACAGAAATGTGACAAATAGGCAGACAGACATTTTAGATTTCCAGAAAAGAGGATGTCAAGGTGCTCCTGCTGTCCATGACAGTTGAGAGTTCTCTTTTGATGTGTTCATATCTTCATGTATTTGACAGAGGAGGGAGAATTTGATGTGGAACATTATTAACCATTTCACAGAGTCAAGTCTGCCAAATAATATTGGTCGTCATTGGCATACTATGCTGTCATTTTTTAATGAAGAACATGGAAATCTATTACTTTCACTTGCTTATAATCAACTTAAAAGACAATTATGCATTTTAACATTCTGTAATCATATAATTTTGTATATCAGTGTATATCGAATAATATTAAATCAAAGTGTGATATATTCATTTGTAGTATTTTTTTTTCTTTTTGAGAGAGTGTCTCTCTTTGTTGTCCAGGATAATCTTTTAATCCTGATCTTAGAAATGTTCCTGTTTCAGCCTCTTGAGTAGCTGCGACTTAGCCAAGCATCACCATGCCTAGCTAATTTGAATGATATTTGATACCAGTCACACAATCAAACCTAAGAAAGGAGTTACTGCAGAATTCAGAATTTATCTTTGGTTTGAGGTATAGTGTTATTCACATGTCTAAAATAAGATTTTCTCTCTAATTATTGCCCATGTTTCCCTTGTCTCTGACCTTGTTAAGACCCTATATCTAAATGCTCTGATAGGCAAGCCAGAATCAGAACCTTGCTTTTCTTGTAGCAGATTGTTCTTGGATATTGAACATAATAGCTATTCTCTCTCTAGAAGGAAACCAGGGAGTCCTTTCAAGGAAGAGAGGACACACATGAATAGCTAAGAAATTACTGGTGTTCACCACAAGTGGGGACACCACACACAGACACAGACACAGACACAGACACAGACACACACACACACACACACACACACACACAAAATAATTAAAATAACACACAGATTGAGAGATTTTCACACCCTGTACACACACACACACACACACACACACACACACAATAATGATAATAAATTGCACAGTTTGATAGTTTGGTACCAAGTCGTTTCTGTGGATTGAGGCCCAAATTCTATCACCACCAGAATAAACAAGGAGTATGGTCTGATTGAGATCCTTGGCCTATGTGACTGCACTTGTGACTTTGACTATGTTATTTTATACATACCACTTTCTTCATAAAATGGGGGCAATCCCACTATATAACTTATAGAATATGTATTAAGATTTAATGAACTAAAGTTGGAGAGATGGCTCAGTGGTTAAGAACACTTGCTGCTCTTTCAGAGGACCTGAGTTTGGTTCCCAGCTCTCATATTAAGTGGTTCACAACTACTCTATAACTCCAGCTCAAGAAGATTGAATGTCCTCTCCTGGCCTCTGCAGGCACTGCACTCATGTGCAGAGACACATACACATAAATAAGGAGAATAAGAATGATCCTTAAAAAAGGATCTAATGAATTAATACATGTGAAGTACTAAGTACAATGGACAGCATATTGAGAGCTCTGTCAAAATACTAGCTGTAATTATTAAATGGTTATGCCTTTGAACATTACAGTCACTCAGTGTAAGGACCTCAGTTCTTTTACTTATAGACTCTGAGGAGGAGCTTATTCTGTAACATAAAGTGAAGGTTACATAATACCGTGCTTTCATGAGCATGCAGATGATTCGAATCCTCTAAGATAGTCTTTCCTAGAGAGACTTTGAAGCAGGAGTCCTGAGGCACAGCAGGAAGATACTAAATTTCAACATGACCTCAGCAGAAATTATATAACTTTCCTCTTTTGATATTCCAAATAAAAAAAGAGATCCACTGCTAAAAATGTGAGAAGTATGTACCTGTTAGAGTGTCTTTTAGTTGAGTTGTAACATATCTCTTTATTATTTTCAGCCAATAAGTCTTTATTTATGGGAGTTCACATGTGATTCATTCACTGTCCATTGAGGTTGCAGAAGTTCAAGTCCATGCCTTCTCAAAGAAACAGATAGTTCTTAAACAGGTTGTGCTATCAACCTTGCCACAGTTCTTTTATGTCTGCTTTAATATAGGACATATTCATGATAACTTCAAAATTCTCCACCATTTTAGGACTAATCTGCTTCTCAGTTGCTGACACTCTATACTTCTCTTAAGAATGAGTTCATTTCATATTCATTCCTAAGCCATCACACTCAGGAATACTACAGTCTGCAGGTTATGCCAATGCCCAAAGCCAATAGAAAAACTTGTCTTTCATAGTTTGTTAACTGTCTTGTAATTCTTTCCCACAGACCTAAGAAACAGTCCTGTGAGTCAAGCAAACCACAAGCGTTACTGTATGGGGTGTTTCCAACAATGTGTGGTTTCTGCAGAAGCCCCATTGGGATAGACCTCAGACATATCTTAATAAAGGTTTGACCCATACTCAACAGAGTTTCATGCTCAATACATGACCAAACATTCAGCAAGATTTTAATTTTTCCTTAATGATATTGTATGTTATACTGTCATAGTGCAGTGAACAGAATATCCTATGCATTGCATAGACCATATAGTTATCTTTTGTCTTCAATTATCTGACATCTTTATGACACTCCACATAGCATTCTATATGTAATTTTTGACATTTTCTACAGGGTAAGATATTTGTCACTGGTTACTTTATCTTCATTTTTCACTTTATTAATCTAAAGAAACAATTGCCTTTATTAATGTAGAATAGTATCAAACTATGAAGTAGTGTATCAGTTTTCTATTTGAAATTCCTTAACTTTGTGGTGAGATTCTATCAGATGATAGTATTCAGCTAAGGGAAGCTCATGGCATTATTAAGTGAACAGGTCTTTCTTCCTGTGCCTTTGTGACTGGGAGAAATTATAGTAATATTTTGATTATGTTTGCTTGTTCAAATATGAGAATAAAGTAAAATTGTGTGTGTGTGTGTGTGTGTGTGTGTGTGTGTGTGTGTGTGTGTGTGTGTGTAGGAACTATGTCATGTTATTATATAAAACTTGACTATATAACCAGACATGAGGGGTTCAAGAATTTTGCTCAAGACAACTTTTTAAAAAATAATTTAAAACTATTGTGAATAAATTAATTTGTACTCTCTAAAAGGAAAGTCTAAGATTGAAACAGTATTACATTTAATAATGTGGCAATTAAAAGAACTGGTCATGGTCGTCTATGGTCATTGGCATGCTTCTTATGAATACCCCCAGCATCCTTGGAGGAGATGGAAGTATAGTTAGCAACCTCAGCTGCATTACCAGTCTTTTCAATCACTAATTTGTGAATTTCTTGGGGCTCAAGAATTTCCTCTTTTTCTCAGGACTCTTACCTTGTTTATCATGCTGACTTAATTAGCTTTGATCTGTGAGTGTCCGTGTCTCTCTATCCAGACAGAGCTATCTCCAGAGTCTAGACTAGAGCAAATTGGAACAATTGCCCAGGGCTCTGCTCTGCTGGGGAAACCAAGCAGCTGGGGTAGCTGCAGCACATTTGTGGATGGTTGCTACAGAGTGAGGAGGGGATGAGAGATAATAAAATGGAGCACAGTTGACAAAAAACAATGAACAGTTATTACAGTATCTCTACACCTCCAACTTAACCCATTCTGGGTAAAGGTAGTCACTCCAGTGCTCTAAGCACTGTGAATCATTGCTAATGAACTCCCTTTCCATATCTTAGCCACCTTATTTTCAACATGAATTCATGCCTAACATCTGTCAAAGTCTAACTTTGTATCTTCACACTTGTAACGAATTACTTAATATGTAATGGAGTAAAAAAATAATTCTTTCTAGGATGCCACTTCTAAAGGTGAACACTCAGGAGTAAGTGAGGCCTATATACCTGAATTTTTAAAAAGCATCCAAGATAGCTTATGAAGCACTTAAGTAGGTCATAAAATCTATACCTTAAGAGCTATGCCAGCTCATTTACCACTCAAGTACCCAATACCCAACATAGTTCCTGGCACATAATAGTTTACTCAATATGTGATTGTGTAGCTTTGAGAAATTATAAAGTCTATGTTAGATTATGGGTACAAAGTTGATGCCATCACATGCCTTCTGTATAACTCAGGGGGCAAGAAGGTCTTATAAAGAATATTCAAGGGCACAATTGAAGAGTGTTTAATAAAGAGTATTTGTTAAGGTATGGATGGCATTAAAAGACCCAAGAAAATATAATAAAACAATTAAGGTCTAGAAATAGCCAGAAAGAGCTACAACACTCAGTAATATGAAAATATGATCCCAAGGAGGGTCTGCTTGACAGGAGGGAGCCAAAGGGACAAATACAGAGATTATCTCTCCTTCTTTTATTAATGATATCAATTGGTCAAACTCAGTTAGGACATGACAACAAAGGGAGTCAGGTGATGTACGGACTCTGCCCCAGCACCACAGAACAGGAGAGTCTATTGTCTTCAAATGAATGTAGAGTTAATGATGAACAAATTTTAGATTGAAAATAATGACTGACACTCAACTTTTTTTCTCTTAGCTCTGCCTACACGGATGGGATGTCTATATATCATTGCTTCAGATAGTCTAGGTGCACCAAAGGTAAGTCCAGTATGAGAACTCCATGAATTTTAAGCAAACAGAAGCTTCCCTTACCAGATGATTGTACGTTCCTAGTGTACACATGCAGAGAATCACATACTTGAGCTTGTGCTCATGTATGTCCTTCCATTGAATTCATAGGGTCTTATAAAATGTGATGCAATCTGGAATTTGTACATGTGTATGTACACTGCTTGTTAAATATGGGTTTTGATCATTTAAAGTCAGTAAAACTTAGTAGCCCTCCATTGACTGACTTGTGCTGAAATGATTTAGTATTCTGATGTCAAACAGCATAGTGAAAATCACACTAATGTTTAAAGAGATTGTTTATCTCTGCATCACTTTTAGAAATTCCCTAGCTTACATCCAGCTTCCCGAAACTACAAAGAGTCCTTTTCCATATATAAATTCTCAGCTTTTGGCCTTCTTTACTATATTCCCCTGTTTAAATCCTTAAGTTTTAGTTTAAAATTATTTAATTCACTATTTTTAGAGTAACATGGAATTATGAACCAAAACTTAATGATAATGAAGACAATATTTCAGAGGAAGACAAACATCTCCTCTGATACACTGCCAAAAATATGCTTCTGAAATGAAGACCACCCAGAAGCTTCAACTGACATACCATGCAGCAGCCCATATGCATTAAAGAAATAGATCAGAAATAGAAATGAAGGAAGGAAGGAAGGAAGGAAGGAAGGAAGGAAGGAAGGAAGGAAGGGGAGAAAGAAAGAGAAAGAAAAAAGAAACAGAAAGGAAGAGAAAGGAACAGAGGGAAAGGAAGGAAAGAAGGAAGGAAAGAAAATGAACTATTCGGATGTTTGAAATAGGTTCAACACTGTGCTTCTATGTAGAATTTAAAGCTGTTCTAATTTCTAAGTTCAGTTTAGCAGATGTTACTGAGTACCTATGATTTCATGGTCTTCTGCCTACAAGAATCTTACAGTTTAGCAGTAGAGGGGAGGTAAGTCACTGTACACCTTACAACTGCACATGGTGAATTTGCTTGCTAAAGACAGAAGCACATCCTTCTGAAGCTTAGTTCCTCCATGATTAATTCCACTCTAGGATTTGCAGAAAGCTTGCATTTTGGAGGTAAAATCTATGTTTGACCTTAAAGGAGGAAAAGATACTCAAATGTAGAGCTAGCCAAAAAGGCCTTGCAAAGTAGGTATAGGACAAACATTCTGAAATGTCAGATTTATCTGGGAAATGAGGAGGGAATTGGTCAGGCGGGAGACTGGCCCATATCAACAAACAGGTGAAGAAAAAGACCAGAAAGAAATTTTGGGCTACATTATGGGAAGACTTGAATATCCTAAGTACTAAGGGGTTGGCATTGGAGATCCATGGAATTTTTCTTATGAGGGATTAGAAAATACAGAGGAAAACAAATCAGTCTTCTAGCTATATGCTATAATAAATGGAGGGACAAAATTTACAAAAATCTTTTCAAAAGACCTACTGGGAGGGCTAGCTATCTTATGAGTATGGGAGCTTGTTAGGGAGGATATTACCAGAGACCAGAGATCCCTGAAGCCTGAAGGTTTTGGTTGGGATGATTCACATATTTGATAGAAATGGGGCTTGTCTGTTTCCTACCTCCTTTTTTGTCTCTTTTTATAGCCTCTTCCTCCTGAATCATATTAAGCCTATCATATTTGAATTTCTAGTGAACTATCTCAGCTTAAAATTTAGCCCAAAGGTAGAACTTGCTTATTTAGAAGCTAGAATGAAGTGGGTAAAGTTTAGATGGATAAGCAGTATTAAGGGGATTTAATAGAAGAGAGGTTGGACATAAAGAAGGGAGTGAAATCATTTTCTCATGGTCAGATTGCGATCAGAGGTGAATCTGCATTATTTCCCATATAGATGTTTTCTCTTGATTGAGGAAAGGAGAATGAGTCTTGCTATTTCTCTTGGACTTTGGTTTGAAGATGTAACACTGAATGATCTCATTTAAACTTACTTTCCATCCATGGTTAGCGTGTAGTTGAACATTCATAAATCCTGATGAAAAATCAAGAATTGCTGTTTTTATTCTACAGCATGCTAGTCAGGAATTGTGTGTGTGTGTGTGTGTGTGTGTGTGTGTGTTTGTGTGTGTGTGTGTGTGCACATGTATACGTCTACACCTCAAAAATTTGTTTCCCTTTTTAATTAAACAAGCCTACGTTCCTTGGCTTTCAGGGTGGGTTGTAAGGCCCATCTGTTTAACTAGGCATTTGCCTGATACTGCAGTGGGAGGATTGGCAAGTATAAGTGTGAATTTGAATATCAGATACAGGTTATTTAAAGCTGAATTTGAACTTAATAAATTCACCCAGAGGTGCTCAGTAATAGGTAGTTTGGAAAACAATCATAATTTGCGTAAAAGAGTTTTTTTTTTTTTTTTTTTTTTTTAAAGATTGGGTGTTACGTGACTGGGGAAAGAGACAAGAGTCGAAGCTCATCTCTGATAATGTTTTCTTGCCCCAAGTCTTTCCAGGAAGGAGGGTGGAGTACTACAATGATCTTCCATTTCGTATGATGCCATATTATCTTGAGAGCAAATAATACACAAATATTTTCTTCATAGTCTGTGCTAAAGCAGTCGGCATGTAGGACCAAGGCATGTCAATCTTTGAGGTTTATAAAAGGATTCACAATTTATGATGTGTTAGGGTAAACAGTTGGATTACATTTCTGAAATACATGTTCCATCAGGTAAAATCATTGTGATTGCAAGCACCGCAACTGTGAGTAAGTTATGTGCTAAAAGGTTGAAAATGTAGAACAAGTTTGGCTGTGCTTAACTGCTAATCCCTCTTTGTGTCTCTGCTGAATAAACTACAAGGAAAGGGGGGGGGAAGAACATTGAAATAATAAAACAGAAATGGTATATTATGTCATTTTGAGAAATAAAAACATTAATACAGATCAAACTGTTTCGTCGATGGCCCAGTCATAATCTACTATTCTAGAATTAAAAGTGGTATGGGAGATTACAAAGAAATAAGTTTAGTTGAAAGTTACTTCTTTTGTTTGGCTTTCTTGTTTCCATTCATTCCTCCCTTATTTTCTGATGCATTCTACAAAAGCACAAGTTGCCATTTTTAACACGTAGGCGCCATTGTTCAGAAATGCATTGCTAATACAAGCACAAGATGAGAATGGTTTTATGAGCTTTGCATGTGTTTGACAGCAGAAGATAATAAATGTAAATAAACCTTTAATATTTCCCCTAATTCAGTTTGTTCCATGCAAATGTCAGGAATAGAAAAACAAATCAACAAACATTTGAAGAAAACAATGTACATAACTTACTTTATATATTAAAAACAACTGTCAAACAATTATGACCTCATGTATTAGTTGGTTGTCTTGAAATATTCCTACTAGAGTTAAAAAATGCTATGAGGGCCTTTGAGCTTAAACATATTGTGTCAATCAAGGGCATATGTAATATATCTAAAGCATGGGGTAAAATTTTTCTTCATAAATTATTACATAAATAAATAACTTGCTGAAAAAGTTACAAAAATATTTGTGCTTTTATTTAGCTCTCCACAGACCTTTACTGTTAATGGATTGATACAACAGCATTTTGATCTTTTCTATCCTAACTTGAACTACAAAAAGGATATGAAGACATTCTTTATTTCATAGGCACATTTCAGCAAAATTGAGTTCGTGAAACTTCATTCATTAAATTTTTAAGTGACCATGAATTTGTTGGCTTCAGTACCTGGAGTGTAACTTTATTCTTTCAATTAAAGAACATAATTCACCCCTAGACCTTTGGCTTTATTTTTTCATATAATATATAATTTTGGTACATTTAATGGTCAGATTTTGTATTATTACAGGTGGAAAAACACCAGCCATCTCAAGGGCTCTGTGCTTGCAAAAGCATGTAATTTAATTTTTTGAACCAATTTACTCAATGATTGTTTCATGTGAGTAAATTTACACTCTTGATGACTGCCTTAAATTGGAGGGTGACTGAGAGGAAGATGACTTCCCCTTTTAAAATGTCATTTAAATCTTGGGGAGCATTGGAAGATTAGGGGGCTAATCCTTGGGATAAATTATGCTATTTAACTTTGCTAAGATGGTGTTGTCTCAGATTTTATCAACTAGATAGTAAGCTCAGCAGTTTTAGGTCTGTTAACCCTTTAAAGACATACAGTCTGACTACTTGGGTATGTATTCAAAATTTATTTGACCTAATATTTTCAGCTAGTCACGGCCAAAGAATGTTTTACTCTGATCCTTATTATTTTTCTGAATAAAAAAAAATGCTTCTCACTGTGTCATGCATATTTCCATAAAAGTCAGCAAGCTAATTTATGGCTTAACAATAAAAATAAAAGGCCTATATTTAATATAGAAATACTTTTTACGGGGGAAATTGGTGGTGGACAGTATTAAATTACTCCAGTGTGGAAATATGCAGGTGGTCATTAGTAGTTGACTGTAAGATTTACTGAGGATTTTTGTTATTTAATTTCCCTGTGTGAAAGACTATATATACATCTAACTCTGTTTGCAAATTAAACTGATGATACATATGAATAATTTTATGCATATGGGTTACATTGTCTTCTCCTTCCTTCAGGGAATATATCGTTTGCTTCATTGTGAAACTGTATTTTGACTACTCTTTCACCTGACTAGTTTCTCTATTGCGAAAGAATTATTGCTTTTCTATTCACAAAGTGTGTATGGGGCAGGCTCCCAAAATTCCTCTGGGATAAGGGAATCACATATCTGTTGAGTGTTATAAGTGAAAACAAAGATCTTTCAGAAAAAGGAGTAGGGTTCCAAAAGTACACAATTCAGTTTTAATATGATTGAGTTTTTCACTTCTGATAACATGTCTTGAAAATACTTATCATTTCTGCAGAAAGATAGAGGAATCATTGAAAAATACCTGGAGATTACTTCATCTCCAGCTCACAGACTCATGATTGTACCGCTCTACAATTCTAATTTTAATCATTTTGTAATTTAGAGAGGGATGTTTGGCCTTTTAGCACAAAATTAGTTTAAACTGACTTCCATCAGAGGAAAAACATACCACTTAAAGTCACCCAACTGAAGAAAATGAAGTCCAAGTGCCCAAGAAATGTTTACTTGGTTTTTAACACCTCCAACACTTTGAATCCTCTCTTGATAATGTTATGCATTGTTGGTCTTTAGAAGTTAAAGGAAAAGAGAAATCCGGCTAATTTCGGTGAACTTTATGTTGGGGAAATTTCTCTTAACAATGAGAATATTTGGAGATTGTGAACTAAGAACAAGAACATTATGCTAGATTCAAAGCTCCTTATCTGCTCCTAAAATCCCCAGGACCAGCATGTATTAACCTGGCAGTAGTTGAATAATGTTCCTATTTTATCGGTTTTGTGGTACCCCCTTAAAGCACCCACTGAGTTTCTCGCTTCTCAGCTCAGAAAACCATAGCAACCCCAGTCCGCACTTCTCCAACTCAGGATAGAGTTCAAGTTGTTCTCCTGCCCTCTTGCCATCCAAAGCCTGGGAAATCCTGACCACCGACCAGGTCCTAGACTTCTTGCCAGAGATAAAGAGCGGGGGGAGGGGGCGCACACGCACACAGAAATCCTGCGTGGTTTAATTGAGAGGGAGAGGGAAAGTCACCACCACTGGAAAGGTAAAAAAGCACTTTGAGAGTTCTCGGGATTCTTCAGGGCAGCATCTCCCAGTGTCTGGGGCGCACTGCGTTGGTTGCCACGCGCTGCCCCCCTGCTGCTTCCCGCACCCCCCAAGGTAGGTGCTGGCCTTGATCGCCCAGGTCCCCCAGCCGGCGATCTTCCTCCAGCGCAGCCCGCACGTCCGCACGCGGTGGGGGAGGGGGGAGGCGGGGCGGGAAGGTGGCCGCCCCGGGCCGCGCGGCGCTCGCTCATTCCGAA